>NC_135538.1:153323836-153676336 GCF_045843805.1 Urocitellus parryii | reverse complement strand
GAGCCACTGGAAAAATCAAAAGCAAGTTCCATGCATCCTCAGACAATACCTCTGAGGGAAAGTTCTCAATTCAAAAAGAAAGAATAGGAGCATAGAAAAAAAGGGCTGGCCCCAAAGCAAGACCAAGACCCAGCAGGACAAGCACCAAGTCCTACAGCCCCAGGTCAGACATCCAGAGCACCTGGTGGTGAGAACATTTAAGGCGTCCCAGAAGCAAATGTGTCACCAAGTAAATGGAAGTTGGAAGGAAACTTCTCTCTTCACAGTGTCAGACACTGGTCAAAGCAGGGCACACTGTTCTGGGCGCTCACCAAGTTGAGGGTGTTTGCATGGCAACACCTATATGCTCTGAAACTTGATGATTCTCACATTAAGGTGATGATGTGCCACCCTTCCTCCTGTCAGTTATGTGACCACAGTTCACGAGTTCTCTCTGTCCACCCATATGTGACTCAAGGCACAAGATCAAGGTGACCTTGCTCATCTTCAACTTTCATCCATTTCAGTGAGATCTGGAATGTTCAGGTGGTCTGACTGTAGTCCTTCTGATCCCTTCCAAATAAAGAAGCCCATACCAGAATCTCATAGTATACTGGTGATACAATTAACAATATGCATCACATTAATTATCTTGACAGCTGAATTTCTCAGAGTTTATTGGTTATTTAAATGACCTAATTTACACATATTTTTGAGTACCATGAGCTGTTTGTGTACATATATACATTTAATAATATTCAAATCAAGGCACACAGACACACATGCACACACACACATAACCTCAAATATTTATATCTATACACACACACACACACACACACATATTTTAATACTGAAAACAAGGAAACTATCTTCCTCAGCTTTCTGAAATATACACTGCATGACCATTACCCACTAATACTGCAGAATCATATCCCACCTGAACTCCCTGCTCCTATAAACCTGGTAACTATGAACCATTTATCCATTTCCCCATCCTTCCCTTACCCCAGTACTCTGATGCTAACTGTTCTGCTCTCCACTTCTAGGAGGTTAATATTTTCCCATTCCACCTTTGATTGACACCTTGTGGTGCTTGTCTCTTTGTACTATTTTCTGCTGCAGTGAATGTAGAATTGCAGGTGTCTCTTTAAAATGATGATTTTATATTCTTTAGATTTAAACCAAATGTGGGATCTCTGGATCATGTGGTGGTTTTATTGTTACTAACTTTTGGATTCTCCCACAGATTTCATAATATCTGTACTTTTTCACTTCCCACCTACAGTGGGCGAGGGCTCCTTTCTTACCACACCTCTACCAGAACCTGTTATCTTCTGTCTTTTTGAGGCTTGTACGTGCATTACCCTGATAACTACTAAGATGATTGAACATTTGTAAATTGTCTTTTGGGAAAGTTGTCTATAGGCTAAGTGCCCCTTTTTAATCAGTGCCCTTTGTTGTAGCCTTTGAATTTGTTTGTGTATTTTGTTATTGATTTTTGCTTTTCATGTTTGTTTGCATATCTTGGGATCCAACCCAAAGCATTGTCTACACTGACAAATGGTCTCCCACTAATCTACACCAACAGCTCTTCCTATTGACTCTTCTGCATACATTGAATATAAACCCCCTGTGAGATACATACTTTCCAAATATGTTCAACTGTTATGTAGTTAGTCTCTTCCCTATGTTTTATTCTTTTCTTTTCCTGTGCAGAAGTATTTTTAGTATTCTAGTATTTTCTTGGGTTTCTTCTCCTTTTGCTGACTTGCACAAAAATCCTTGTGTATTATAATGTCATAGTCTTTCACCTGGTTTTATTCTACTACTTTAGTTGATTCATACCTTAAATTTATTTTTTTAATTCATTTTAATAGATATTGTAGCTTATAAAAGAAAGAGTCTACAGACATATTTTTCCATGTGAATAGGCAATTTTTCAGGAGAAATCCATTGAGAAGACTGATTTTTCTCTAAGAAACCTTCAGAGCACCTCTATTGAAACTCAGTTAACTGTAGATGCACGACCTACTTCTAGCCTCCCTATTCTTTTCCATTACAAGTGTCTGTTTTTATGCCAATACCATGCTGCCCTAATTCATAGCACTTTATGCTATATTTTGAGCTCTGAATTACTGTAATGCCTCCTACTTCATTCTTTTTGCCTAAGATGGATTAGGTTGTGTTTTTAATTTTTCAGGACTATCCATACACTTTTCATAGTGGGAAAGGAACACTGATCTCAACAACAGTGCAGACATAATATCCAGAGTCACTTTTCCATATCCAAAATGGTTTATCTCCAGTTTCTTACTAACAATGATTATTTCTTCCATCCTAGTTAAGAAGCAAGCTAGCTGGGTATGGTTGTCCATGACTGGAATCCCAGTGGCTCAGGAGGCGACAGCAGAGGGATCAAGAGTTCACAGCCAGCCTCAGCAATCGTGAGGCACTAAGCAACACACTGAACCCCTGTCTTTAAAAAACAGAATACAAAAACATAAGACTTAGGATGTTGCTCATTCACTGACTGCCAGTGACTTAAGTCCCCTGTACACACAGACACACATACACACACACACACACACACACACACACACACACACACACACACAGAACCTAATATAACAGGTGTGAGGTTGTGTTTTCTAAATTGGATTTATAATTTCCTCATGGTTAGTGATGTTGAGCACCTGCTCATGTATTTTTGGGACATTTGCAGGTCTTCTTTGGGAAAATATTATTGACGTTTCTTGAGCACTTTTAATCCGTTTATTCTACTTTTATTTTATCCCCCTGTGTGAATGATTCACATAATTTGGTCAGTGAAACTTTACAAGTCACATGGTTATCAAATGTGGATATCATGCCATGGCAGGCTTATCCATGTTTTGAGTGTCTCCGTTTTGTGCAGAATGTGTTTACTTTGACATAATCGTGCTGGGTAATTATATATATATATATATATATATATATATATATATATATATGATTTTTTTCTTCTTTGGAAGTCATATCCAAAAACTCAGTGAAGACACCAAAGTCAAGGAGTGTTTCCACATACTGCATTTGAGGAGTTCTAAAATGTCAGCTTCGATGAATTTTCAGTTTTGTGTATGGTTTCAAATTGTGGCCCAATGTCATATTGGCATGTGATTATCTAGTTTTAACAACATTTGCTTAAGAAATTTATGAGGATAGCTCAGCATCCTAGGTAAACAATGTGGGTTCATTGCCCTGAATTCAACATCAGATTGGTAAGTGCTGGCATTGAACTAGAATCCCTAAACACAAAGGGACCATCAGCTCCCAAGGGCACACATGCAGTGTGACGGCAGTGACTCAGCAAGTGGCAGTGGCCATGATCACCAAAATGGAAAATAATCAAAACTCTGAGACTCAGAGAGATCTTTGGCATTGATCTATTGATCATGAAATCTGCAGAAATAACACATGTGGGAGTTCTCAATTCTTTCTGGATCAGTAGATGAGTGAAACCCCAACAGTTCTGAGTGGAAATCTGACTTGAATCTCGAACAGGTTTCATGGCTCCTCCATTAACTCCCATCCTGGAGCCAGTCTGCAGACACAGAGCTGCTGTGTGGAGGGGGAGGGAGCTGCCCATGAGGGACCTTGCTGCACTGCCAGAGCACACTGACCCCTTCCTCCTACTCTTCCCCAGTGAGACGGACGTTCACCTAATAGAATGACTGGTCACGGCAAGGAGGGAACCACCAGACATTTCAATGATCACCTGACACTGGGTATTAACTGATCATAATTGCAGGAGACCCAAAATATTTCTGAATCCACCAATAAGAGGAGGAATTTACTGTTTGTGATCAATGAAGTTTTCTCTGACCCATATCTTTGTATGAAATCCACTATCAATTAGGAATCGTTGATGAATTTTGCTTCATATATTGTTCTGGATGCTTTCAAAATATTTATTTGTTTTAATTTTTAGCAATCACAGATCTGCATATAAACATTACTGTGTCAATTCCTTATAATAAAGTCTTTGGGTTACTGAATGTGAAAGTTTGTTGCACAAAATTAGGAAAATATTCAGTCATCTCTACAATAAACACCATGTATGTTTTCTAAGGCACAACTGATGAAGAGTTCATCTCACTGTTCATATTTTACTACTTGAAAATCCTACTGACATTTGCAAAATCAAAGAAATTCAATGCACTACCAGTCATGTCAGAGTGTCCCAGCAGCCAGTGTTTCCATTCACACTCCACATGTGTGTAAAAATGTCAGTCATGTGCTTCATTCTTTTCAATTATTTTCTAATTATGATTTCAGACGTAGTTGTATTTTCTCAACTCAATCCCCACATTTGAAAGTGAAGAAAAAACATATTTATGTAGGAAAAATAAAATCCAGGCAAACCTTGATAAGTTGTTTCCAGTAGTCATGAGCCATGAGCACCGCTCAGCATGTGAGACAAACTGTTGCTGCATGGCCATCAACTCAACATCAAATTGGGAAGTGCTAGCATTGAACTAGAATCCCTAAACACAAAGGGGACCATCGGATCCCAAGGGCACATGTGGCATGTGGAGGCACTGATTCACCAAGGGACAGTGGCCATGTTTACCATAACGGAAAATAATCAGAATTGTGAGGCTCAGAGAGATTATTCACCTAGGTATTTGTCAGTTGTTAATCCTGTGATTCCACGTTCACATGTCATTTTTCCTAACTGCAATTCCAGGACTTGCACTGCTTGCCCTTGAGTCCTTACAACACAACTGATCAGAGATGGAGCAATTTGTCTGTTCCCTGTGCGAGACTGAAGCGACAGCTGTCCCAGGAGAACTGTAGAGCTGAAACAGTAATGCACCCTTTATTTTCAAGGATGCCAACATCATACCAAGCAGATAAACTCCTAACTTTGGAGTATGACATAACATTAAAAGATTATTTTAAATCTGTGTCATGGTGGGACAAACAAAGGACAAGAAAAGGCCTTGAGCATATCTTCCTAGAGAATTAAAACATCCAAAAGTAAACAGTGCCGTAAGAAAGAGGTAGAGGATGACCTAGATGTGAAGGAGAGGGCTGGCACAGCAGCTCAGGTGACTTGGAGAGACAATGATTAATACGTCAATAGCATCAATCAAATACCTATGGCCATACCTGTGCATTCTACATGAATACATGAAACAGAAAATTAAGTTTGATTCATTTTGAATCAGAATATAATGTGGGTATCTAAAGACAGGGAGACAATATCGAGCACCACAGAGATGCTAACCAGTACTGTCTTGAGACAAGCCATGATTTGTGATCAACACCAACTCCTCATTTATTAGAGAAAAATACATTCAAATTCTGAGATAGAACTCAAAAATCACAAAAATAAAGCTGAGTTATTTCCATTATGTATCCATTCATTGTTCTATCAAATGAGACTACTACATTTTAAGTCTCTTTATTCTTACAGATTTCATAATGTAGATAATACACAGGTAAGTACATTGTTACAATCTATTTTTATTTTTAAGACGTTTATTTATTTTTTAATTATAGTTGCACACAATAACTTTATTTATATGGGTGCTTAGAATCAAACCCAGGTCCTCGCATGTGCTAGGTAAGTGCTCTACCACTGAGCCATAGCCCCAGCCCGCCAATCTATTTTTAAAAATTATGACTCTGAAAATTTTTTCTATTAATCATAAAAATATACCTTAAATATTAATACATATCAATACAGTTTGAGGTTTACAATGGATGTAAATCTGCAAATATCTATAGTTCCCTAGATATATAGAAAAAGCACACTTAATAAGCTTCCTATGAAATCTGTCATAGGACTGTCACCAGCTTTGTGGTTTGGAAATCTGCCTCTATGTGATTCACGTACCCTAACTTGATTTTTCCATCACATAGAGCAACATAAATCTAAGAATTACTTCAAACTTACTACTGAAAAGATCAATGAATAGATGTTTTCTCAATCTGATTCTCCTTCACTGAGCACGACAACATTCAGCCAGGTGTCCATCCCTGTGAATCAGCACAAATGGGCTGAGGATTGCATAGCCAAGGTCCACCAGTTCTAGAACACTTACTTCTAGGAAACGCTTCTCTACGGAGAAAGTTACATATAAAGTCATAAAACAATCAGCCCAATAGAAGAAGAGAAAGCAGAGCATCAGAAGGAGGACACTCTTCGCAGCCCTCACCTCAGGGGGGGTTCTGTAGAGGAGCTTGGAGGTCTGAAGGTGGAGCACCTGCTGGTGGTGCTTGTGGAGGAGGAAGACCATGTGGCCACTGGCCCAGCCCATGACACCCTGGAACACAGCATCTCGAAGGACCATGAGAACAACAAAAATCCATCTAATTATCAAGTTTTGTGAGTGGAAATAACAATAGTTGTAACCGCTAATAATTTGTGATGTGTTCATATTGTTGATATTTTTTATGGAAAAAGGTAAGTTCATACTTATCAAGGAATTGAGTAGCCAAAAGAAAAGCAACAAGAAAAGTATGTGCCATGCAGACCTGGGCTGCAGCCTCCTCCACCTGGAGGCTCTGGGGCTGATGGAGATGGCCTGGACCACTGTGAGGAGACTGGTGGTGCAGATGGACAGGCCCCGGGCCACCCTACCAAAATAAACCACAATCCTACAGGCTGTATCACCTACGAGGCTTCTCAACCCAAAACTGGTAATTGTCCTTGGCATTACTTTTGAAAAAAGTGTTATCATATTTGTAAAAGCCAAATGGATGAGAATGAGGTGTATAGATTTCATAGTGCTTCTAAACACGCTCATATAGTTTACAAGAACAAAAATGTTCCCCACAGCTCCAAGTCCTATTAGAATCACGAAGATTATCCCCTTGACAAGATGCAAAATCATTTCTTCATACTTTTTCTCATATTTTCAGCTTCTTGCCATCTTCCCAAACTACACAGCTCTGTATCACATTTGGGAGGCTCTTCTGAGTCATATAACTCACTTCTCTTTCATTCTGACAGAATAAAAAGAAGAATGTTAGAAGACAAAATGGCATTATTCCAGATTGGTTTTACAATTATACAGTAACCGGTTCAAAAAAGGAAAAGGTCTTGCATTCAAAGAGATGTATAACCCCCACCTGGGAATAAATCCTTACACCAACGGAGGTACATGCATCCATTCTGCAGAAAATTTGCAAAGATATAAAATATAAGAGAGGTGTTCTTTGCTGAATGGTACTGAACTAAACTCAAAGAAATTTTTTTGAAAGTTTAATATCAAGCAAACAGAAGAAATCATACTGAAATGCAATAAGAGACACTACAATTTTGAATGCTTATTGTTTTAATAGGCACTCTGACAAGCAGACATATAAGGAATGAATGTGACTGTCATGTATGGTCTAATGTTACTTGTGAGGACAGACAGTTTCAGGTTGGTTGGAGACAAAATGCCTTCTCATTAAACACACGGCGATTAGGAGAAACAAAATTGCAAGTGAAACATTGTGTCTTAGAAACAAAATAATACACCAGAAACTAGGCACAGAATATCATATAACCTAAGCATGCAGAGAGTCACAGCAGGACAACATGGAGTTGGAAGAAACTGAAATTTTCTAAAAGCAGAAAAAGCTTCTAACTTTCTACCTCAGGGCCCACCACAGAGCTCTCTGCTGAACTCAGATCTTGCACACAGGGTCACAGTGGCCCCACCATAGCTGAGGGGCACCTGCTGTAAAAGACCCCTTCATCTTCCTGGCCAAGGTCATACCTTTAAATACCAGAAGAAGAGGGAAGGTCCTAGGGCTCAGACCCTGTCAGCCACCCCCTTGCTCAGTCACAGAGTAAGACCTTGACTGCTGAGGGATGTCCCCTGGGCCTGTGAGCAAGTCAGATCCTAGGGTCCACTCACCTGGGTGGCTGTGCTGCAGACAAGCTCTGGGCTGTCTTTTAGACAAGATGCAGCTTTCAAGGTCGCATTTGTACCTTCTGGGTTTCTGAAGTTTTTCCCTGCAATTAACCACCACAGAGGCTCCAGTGTTCAGAGCTGACACCTGTCAGGGAGAAGCTAGCCCCTGTGGACACCAGTCCCTGAAGCATGGCTCTCCCTCTCCCTCCACAATTACTAAGTTTGTGAGGCTCAGACCTCATCTCAGTTTTAATTGGAGCTTAATTATTCTACAAGAAGTTTTCATAATAAGAAAGTGAATCACCAGCCAAGTCTCTGTGTCTGAGTTTCCCATTTCTTGGCCCTCCCTGCACTTTTCCAAAGTCCCACAGCTGAAATAGGTTGGTGCCCATTTCTGGGACACAGATGTCACTTCCCCTCATGTTCAAGGCCTATTCCATACACAGGGATGTGGTACTTGAGGACCAGCACTGGGGACTGTGCCTTCAAAGCAAGTCTCAACCAGGCACCTGGGAAGGACAGGAGTCACATTGGTAGTTCAAGGATGTTGCTATAAGTGGATATTTTATTACTTGTACATTGACCAAAAACTTGAACCCAATGGCTAGACGCACACACACACAGTACCACTCTTAAAAAATCAAATGTGCCATCACAGAAATGCAAATCAAAATTACAGTGAGCTCTCACCTCATTGTTAGAATGGCATTCATCAAGAATACAAATAGTAGTAGATTTTCTCAAAGATGTGACCAAAACAGGTGAATTCATGCCCCTGCAAGTGGGATGGCACATTAGTACAACCAAGTTGGTAAGCAGTTTGGGCATTTCTTAAAAATTGAAATTGGAACCACCATATAAGTCAGCTACACCACGATATGATATTTATATTCAAAGAAAATAAAATTAGCATAATATAACGATACAAATGCATGAATATTTGTAGCAGCACAATTCACAAGGGCCAAGTTCTGGAACCAGCCCAGGTGATCACCAACAGATCAATGGATCAAGAAAATGTGATGTGCCAACAGAGTGGTGCTCTACTCAGTCATGAAGAAGAGTGAAAATATCACATTGTCTAGGAAATGGATGGAACTGGTCAGGCTACGTGAGGGCTTGAACGTTTCCTTTCATAGGTGGACACTGGAGCAATACTAAGGGGAACAGAATGTGCAGCCCCAAAATAGTTGAAAACATGTTCGTGGCGCAGAGAAAGAATTTGGGGAAGTTAGAGGAATGGAACAGGAGAGGAACTCTGAATGAACTTGGGGTAATTAAGCTAAGAGCCCATGTGAATGTCTCAGAATGCATCTCACTTTGTGTCTATCTATGAAGCATGATTGAAACAGCAATAAATGAATGCACGGAACACAAATATAGAAGAGGAATGGGAGCAGGGGAGAGGAGGGAATGAGCGGTGGGAGCAGGGGACTACAGAGGAGCCAATGACGTCCCACCAGGTGCGGTTGTGTCACAGGAGGCACACTTTTTAGTTTAACTATAATGCATTAAAAATATCGAAAAATCCAAACCTTCCATGCCATTCCTACGGGGCCTCGGTATAACCCATCTGCACCCCAGGATGGCCCTCACATCAGTTTGCATCCTGCCACCTGGAGGAGTGTTTGTGTCCCTGTTGCAAAGGAATGTCAATGCATGTGGCCAGGGCTGAGGGGAGGTGAGAGCAGCTTCCTTTCTGCAGAGGAGAGAGCAGCCGGGGCTGGCCTGGGAGGCAGCCCCCGGTCACTGGGCCCCTCTGTGCCCTGAGTGCCTCATGACCTAGAGATGCACCCTGCACGCATTAGAGAATAAACCCTCTACATAAATGGAAGTCACCTGAGTCACGCTCCCTGGTGTGGGAGGAAAGCCCAGGCCCGCATGGTTTGTGGATCACTTATGATACTTATGAGCTTAAAAACTAAGTGAGAGTCACCATGGACAACATTCCCTTTGCAATAAATAGGAGCACTGAACTCTGTGACCCTTGTTAGGAGATTTCTGTGTGAACCTGAGATTTTTACAGGAGTTTCAGATGTATGTCATGTTTTATTTTCTCATTTATCGATTTACTATTCTAATTTTATATATAACAGCAGAATGCATTGCAATTCACATAAAACATATGGAGCACACTTTTCCTATCTCTGGTTGTATAGGAAGGATATTCGCGCCATTCGTGTCTTCATACATGTACTAGGGTACTGATGACCTTCTCATCCCACCATCATTTTTACCCCATTCCCACCTCCTTCCCCTCCCAGGCTTTGCCCTACCTGGAGTCTGTCTCATCCTCCCATGCTCAGTCCCAACCCACTATGAATCCACCTCCTTATACGAGAGGAAACATTGGCATTTGTTTTTTGGAGTTGGATAACTTTACTTAGCATTATCTTCTCTAACTCCATCCATTTACCTGCAAATGCCATGATTTTATTCTCTTTTATTGCTGAGTAATACTCCATTGTGTATCTATTCCACATTTTCTTTATCCATTCATCTACTGAAGGGCATCTAGGCTGGTTCCACAGTTTAGCTATTATGAATTGTGCTGCTATAAACATTGATGTGGCTGTGTCCCTGTAGTATGCTACTTTTAAGTCCTTTGGGTATAGACCAAGGAGTGGGATAGCTGGGTCAAATGGTGGTTCCAATCCCAGATTTCCAAGGAATCTCCATACTGCTTTCCAGATTGGCTGCCCAATTTACAGTCCCACCAGCAGTGTCTGAGTGTGCCTTTTCCCCACACCCTCTCCAACACTTATTCTTGTTTTTGTTCTTAATAGCTGCCTATTAAGTGACTAAAGTGAGGGAAATCTTACAGTAGTTTTGATTTGCATTGCTCTAATTGCTAGAGAAGTTGAACATTTTTCATATATTTGTTGATTGATTGTATATCCTCTTCTGAGAGGTGTCTCTTCTGTTCCTTGGCCTATGTATTGATTGGGATATTTAGGGGTTTTTTTCTGTTGTTTGTTTGTTTTTTGGTGTTTAGCTCTTTGAGTTTTTTATATACCCTAGAGATTAGTGCTCTACCTGATGTGTGAGGGGTAAAAATTTGCTCCCAAGATATAGGCTCCCTATTCATTTCACTGATTGTTTTTCTGAGAAGGAGTTTTGAGTTTGAATTCATCCCATTTATTGATTCTTGATTTTAATTCTTGTGCTATATGAGTCTTATTAAGGAAGTCAGGGCCTAATCTGACATGATGGAGGTTTGGACGTACTTTTGCTTCTATTAGACGCAGGGTCTCTGTAATTTCTAGGTCTTTGATCCACTTTGAGTTTTGTGCATGGTGAGAGAAGGGTTTCATTTCAGTTTGTTGCCTATGGATTTCCAGTTTTCCCATCACCATTTGTTGAAGAAGCTATCTTTTCTCCAATGTATGTTTTTGGTGCCTTTGTCTAATATAACTGTATTTATGTGGGTTAGTCTCTGTGTCCTCTATTCTGTACCATTGGTCTACAAGTCTATTTTGGTGTCAATACCATGCTGGTTTTGTTACTATTGCTCTGCAGTATAGTTCAAGAACATGTATGTGATGCCACATTCTTCACTCTTCTCGCTAAGGATTGCTTTAGCTATTCTGAGTCTCTTATTTTTTCAGATGAATTTTGACTCCTTTTTCTATTTCTATGAGGAATGTCATTGGGATTTTTATTAAAATTTAACTAAGTCTGTATAGTGCTTTTTGTAGTATGATCATTTTGACAATATGAATTCTGCCTATCCAAGAGCAGGGGAGACCTTTCCATCTTCAAAGGTCTTTTTTAATTTCTTTCTTAGCATTCTGTAGTCTTCACTGTACAGGTCTTTCACACTTCCATTAAGTTGATTCCCAGGTTTTTTATTTTATTTTATCTTATTTTATTTTATTTTATTTTGAGGCTGTTGTAAATGAGGAGGAGTTTTCATTTCTCTTTCAGAGGATTTGTCACAGTTATACAGAAATGCCTTTGATTTGTGGATGTTAATGTTATAATCCTGCTACCTTGCAGAATTCATTCACTATTTCTAGAAGTTTTTGTGGCATTTTTTGTCTTCTAGGTATAGAATCATATCATCAGCAAATGGTGTGAATTTGAGTTCTTATTTTCATATCCATATCCCTTTAATTTCTTTCATCTGTCTAATTGCTCTGACCAGTGTTTCAAGAACTATGTTAAATAGAAGTGGTGAAAGAGGGCATCCCTGTCTTGTTCTAGTTTTTAGAGGGAATGCTTTCAATTTTTTACCCTTTAGAATGATGTTGGCCTGGGGTTTAGTGTAGATAGCCTTTATGATGTTGAGATAAGTACCTCTTTTCCCCAGTTTTTCTAGTGTTTTGAACATGAAGAGGTGCTGATTTGTGCAAATGTTTTCTCTGCATCTATTGAGAAGATCATATGATTCTTTTCTTTAAATCTACTGATGTGATGAATTAAATTTATTGATTTCCATATGTTGAACCAACCTTGTATCCCTGGGATAAATCCATTTGATCATGATACACTATCTTTTTGATATGTTTTTATATTCAGTTTGCCACAAATTTATCAAGAATTCATGTGTCTATGTTTATTAGAGATATTGATCTAAAGTTTTCTTTCTTTCATGTGTCTTTGCCTGGTTTTGGAATCAGAGTGATAGTGGCCTCATAGAATGAGTTTGGAAGTGCTGCCTCTTTTTCTATTTCATAAAATAATTTGAGGAGCATTGGTTCTAGTTCTTCTTTAAAGGTCTTGTAGACTCAGTTGTGTATCCATTCAGTCCTGGGCTTTCCTTGGTTGGTAGGCTGCTGATGGTGTCTTCTCTTTCATTGCTTGAAATTGTTCTGTGTAAATCATGTATATCATCATGGTTCAGTTTGGGCAAATCATGTAACTCTAGAAATTTGTCACTGCCTTCTGTGTTTTCTATTTTATTAGAGTACAAGTTTTCAAAAATATTTCTGATTATTGTATTTCTGTAGTATCTGTTGTGATATTTCCTTTTTCATCGGGTGTGTTAGTAATTTGAGTGCCTCTCTCCTTCTCTTTATTAGGCTGGCTAAAGGTTGATCAATTTTAGTTATTATCTTCAAAGAACCAACTTTTTCTTTTGTCAAGTTTTTCATTTGTTTCTTTTATTTCAATTTCATTGATTTCAGCTCTGATTTAATTATTTTCTGTCTTCTGCTGCTTTTGATGCTGATTTGTTCTCCTTTTTCTAGGGCTTTGAGATGTAGTGTGAGGTCATTTACTTGTTGGCTTTTTCTTCTTCTAAGGAAAAAACTCCATGCAATGAATGTTCCTCTTAGAACTGCCTTCACACTGTCCACAGATTTTGGTACATTGTATTGCTGCTCTCATTTACCTCTAAGAAGTTTTTAATCTCTTCTTTGATGTCTTTTGCAATCCATTGTTCATTCAATAGCATATTATTTAGACTCCAGGTGTTGAAATAGCTTTTATTTTTATTTTATCATTGATGTCTAATTTCATTCCATTGTGATCTGATAGAATTCAGGGTAGTTTCACTACTTTTTTTGTATTTGCCAAGAGTTGCTTTTTGGCATAATATATGGCCTATTTCAGAGAAGGATTCATGTGCTGCTGAGAAAAAGGTATATTGGCTTGTTGAAGGACAAAATATTCTATATATGTCAGTTAAGTCTAAGTTATTGATTGTGTTATTGAGTTCTATGTTTTCTTTGGTCAGCTTTTGTTTGAAAGATCTATCCAGTGGTGAGAGAGGTGTGTTAAAGTCATACAAGATTATTGTGTTGTGCTCTATTTAGCTCTTGAACTTGACAAGAGTTTGTTGATGAATGTAGATGCTCCACTGTTTGGGGCAAATATATTTATAATTGTCATGCCCTTTTGGTGTTTGGTTCCTTTGAGAAGTATGTAGTGTCCTTCTTTATCCCTTTTGATCATCTTTGGCTTGAAGTCTACATTATTTGGTATGAGGATGGACACCCCTGCTTGTCTCCACAGTCCATGTGAGTGCTATGATTTACCCACCCTGTCACCTTCATTTTGTGGGTGTCTTTTTTCTCTTGGAGGCAGAATTTTGTTGGGTCTTTTTTAATCCAATCTGCCAGTCTATCTCTTTTGGTCTTTGAGGATATGCCATTGATATTTGGGGTTATTATTGAGACATGATTTGTATTCCCAGACATTTTTGTTTATTTTGGGTATTTAACTGATTTGGTTTCTCCTTTGATGAGTTTTTCCTTTAGTGCAAACCTCCCTTTGCTGATATTCACTGTTCTTTTTCATTTCATCCTCATGGAATGCTCTATTTGCTAGCATTCTAGCTGTAAATTCTTTTAACTTTTGTTTATCATGGAAGGTTTTTATTTCATCATTAAATCTAAAGCTTAATTTTACTGGATGTAAGATTTTTTGGTTGACATCCATTTTTTCTTTCAGAGTTTGATATATATTGTTCCAGGATCTTCTAGTTTTCAGGGTCGGGGTTGAATAATCGGCCATTATCCTAATTGGTTTCCTGCCATATGTAATCTGATTCCATTCTCTCATGGTTTTTAAAATTCTCTCCTTATTCTGTATGACAGGCAATTTCATTATAATGTGACTTGGGGTAGATCTGTTGTGATTTTGTCTATTTGACATCCTATAATCCTCTTGTATTTGGTTTTCCAATTCATTCTTCATCTTTGGAAATGTTTCTGATATTATTTCATTGAGTAGATTGCTCATTCCTTTGGTTTGGAACTCTATGCCTTCCTCTATCCCAATAACTCTAAAATTTGGTCTTTTATTGTTATCCCATTTTTCTTGAATGTTCTGCTCATAGTTTCTAAACATCTTCATTGTATGATCTACATTCCTTTCCAAATTATATCTTTTGTCTTCCTTGTCTGAGGTCCTGTCTTCCAAGTGGTCTAATCTCTTTGTGATGCTGTCAATTGAGCTTTTAATCTGGTTTATTGTTTCCTTCATTGCAAGGATTTCTGTTGTTTGTTTTTTTCAGAACCTCCATCTCCTTGTTGAAGTGATCTTTTGCTTCCTGTATTTGCTTTTGTAGCTCTTTATCAAAATGACCTTTTGCTGCCTGTATTTGTTCTCTCATATCATACTTTAATCCACAGAACATTTTAATTATGTACATCCTGAGCTCCTTCTCTGTCATTGCTTCTGTTGTGCTGCCATGGATTCTAATTATGTGGTATCTTGGATTTGGGGGGGCCTGTGAGCCCCTGTAAAATTCAAAAGCAAGTTACATGTACCCTAAAGACAATGGCACTGAGTGAGCGTTCCCCTTCCAAAAGGGAAGAATAGGGCCATAGAAAGAAGGGCTGGTCCAAAGGAAGTTCAAATCCCACAAGGACAGACACCAACCAAGTCCTGTAGCCCCATGTCAGACATCCAGAGCAATGGTGGTGAGAACATTTATAGTGTTCAACAAGCAAAAGTCACACAAAGTAAATGTGGCTTGGAAGGAACATTCTCTCTTTTCACGATTTCAGATACTGATCAAAGCAGGGCACAATGTGCTGGACATTCAACAAATTAAGTGTATTTGCATAACAGCCATAAAATACTTTAAAACATTACAATGGTTTCTCAAATTAAGGCACTGATTTTCCATCCTTCCTTCTATTTGTTATTTCTGTGAGCAGTGCTTGTGAGGTCTAACTGTGGACCCACGTGTGACTCAGTGGACAAGATCAGGGTCAGCGTTGGTCATCTCCAGCTTTAATGCATTTCAGAGGAGATCAGGCAATACAGGGTGGTTGGCCATAGACCTCTGTCAAATAAAGAAGTACATACCAGCATCTTTTAACATAATAGGTGACATAACTAGTGATAAGAGTTACATTGATTATTGTTAACAGCTTTATTTCACAGAGGTCTTTGTTTATTTGATTGATACTAATTTACACAAACTTATGTGGTACCATGAGATGTTTCTATTCATATAGGCATTTTAAAATGCTCAAACCCGGGTACACACAAACACCTACACCCACATATCTTCAAATATTTATATACATATAAAATCTGAAAACAAGGAATCCCTCTTCCTCCAGCTTTTTGAAATGTACACTTTGAGACCATTATATATGATCACGCCACTGAATCATAGCTCACCAGAACTCCTAGCTCCCATGTACCTGCATCTTTGTACCATTTACCAATTTCCCATCCTTCCCTCCTCAGTCCTCTGGTGTTCACCATTCTGCTCTCAACTCCGTGAGATCAAAGTTTCCTATTCCACCTGTGAGTGAGATCTTGGGGTGCTTGTCTCTGTGCCTGACTTGGTTCTCTTCACACAGTGCCTCCAGCTCAGTGGATGGTGTCACCAATGACAGGAGTTCATTTTACTTTATGAATGGGTGCTTTTCCATCATTTATATGTTACTATATGTTTTTTTCTCTATACTTTATTCAATGGTCACTTAAGGTGCCTCCAGACTTTGGCTGAACTTCCTGCAATAGAGGTAGGAATGCAGTGGTCTCTCAGACGTGCTGATTTCAAAACCTTTAGATTTAAACCCAGGGAGGAATTAATGGATCATGTGGTAGCTTTACTTGTGATGTTTTTTAGATTCTCAAACACTGTTTTCATAGCATCGATACTTATTTACTTCCCACCTACAGTGTGCGAGGGTTTCTTTCCTGCCACACTCCTATCACATTTTGATATCTTTTAAATTTTGACAGTGGCCATTCGAGTGTCATCGAGGTTTGGGTTTGCATTACACTAATAATTGCTGAGGTTGAACATTCCCACGCTGTCTTCTGGGATACGGGTTCATAGGTCTATTACACTTTATTAATTGGGGGATTTTTGTTATTAAATTTTTTGTGTGTTCTGTAATTGATTTTTATTTTCAATGTGTGTTTGCATTTCCTGGGATTCAAACCAAGACATTGCCTCCAATGACAAATGGTCTGCAGCTAATCTACACCATCAGCTCTTGCTATTGAGAGTTTGGCTTCCTTTTATACATCCTGAGCGTAAGCCCCTAGGAGACATGGGATTTCCAAGTATGTTCAACTAGTAGGCAGTTAGTCTCTTCCCTCTGGGCTTTTATTTTCTTTCTTGTGCAGAGTGTTTTTAGATCAATCAAATCCCATTTGTCCCTTTTTGTTGTGTTTCCTCTCATTTTGGTGAATTGTCCAAAATCCTTGCCCAGAACAATGTCCTATGTCTTTTCCCTTGTTTTCTTCTACAACTTTTGTTGATTCAGGTCTTCCACTTAAGTCTTCATTAATAGATTCATTAATAAGTCTATCATTAATAAGTCTATCATTAATAGATTTCTTAGCTTCTCAGACACAAGAGTCCAGACACATTCTTCTCCATGTGGATAGGCACTTTTCCCAGGACCACTTCATGGAGAAGACTGTTCTTTCTTGAATGCACCTTCAGAGCTCCTTTGTGGGAAATCAAATACTTACAGGTGCATGAGCTACCTCTAGGCTTTCTATTCTTTTCTATTAGTACAAGTGTCTGTTTTTATGCCAGTTCCATGCTGGTTAGATTCCTACAGCTTTGTATTATGTTTTGAGATCTGAAGTAGTGTAATGCTTTCTACTTCACTCTTCTTGCTCAAAGAAGGATTAGGCTAGGCTTCTAACTCCCTCAGGAATATCTGTACACTATTCATATTGAAAAGGAACATTGATCTCAACCACAGAGCACATAATCTATTCAGAGTCACTTTTATGTATACAAAATTGTTTTTTCTCCAGGCACTTGCTAACACCTATTATTTCTTCTCTCCAAGTTAAGAACCAATCTAACAGGTGTGAGTTTGTGTCCCCTGAATGTGACTTGCAGTTTCATGGTGGTTAATGATGATGAACACCTGCTCATAGATGGTGTGGACAATTGCCTGTCTTGTTTGGAAAAATATTTTTCAAGACCTTTCCCATTTACAGCCTGTTTAGTCTTGGGTATTTGGGCTATCCACCAATGTGAGTGACTCACATAATTTAAAGAGTAGAACTTTACTAGTCACAATGTTTTCAAAAGTGGGGTCTCATCCCACTGCTGGCTTTTCAATGTTTTGAGGGTCTCACTTGTGTGCAGAGTGTCTTTACTCTGACATAGTCCCACTTGGTAATTTCCACAATTATGTGTTTTCTTCTTTGGATGTCATATCCAAAAACTCACTAAGGAGTCCTAAGTCAAGAAGTGTTGTATTGTATTGCATTTGAGGAGTCCTAAAATTTCAATTATATGTCTGAATCTTTGCTCAACTTTGAGTACAGTTTTTACAGTTTTGTATGGGGCTTCAGATTGAAGTTCAATATCATATTTGCACGTGGGTTTCTAGTTTTACCAGCACCATTTGCTGAAGAAATTCATGAGAATAGGTCAACATCCTAGATGAACTCTTGCCGCAGGCCGGCTGCAGCAAAATAACCGGGGGGTGACGAATAACTTGTGTACGTTGATACAACAGGAGTAGGAGCCCTTTATTGTAGGGCAACAGAGCTATTTATACATTTTGCACAGCTTATCTTAATTAGCATAAACTAGATACATCAGTCAACCAATAAGGAATCTCCACACTCAACGGCTCACTTTTGTTACTTCTCAAACCACTCCCTCTGACATTTTGCCAGGCACCATCCAGACTTGTTTACGAACTCTAACATTTCTCTGGCAAAATACCAGGTGTTATTTTTGACTTATTTACAGACCTTAACAAACTCTGTGGGTTCTCTGCATTAAATTCAACCTTAAATTGGGAGGTACTGGCATTGAACTAGAATCCCTAAACACAAAGGGTACCGTCACATCCCAAGGTCACATGTGCCATATGGTGGCACTGATTCACTAAGGAACAGTGGTCATATTTACCACAATGGAAAATAATCAGAACTGTGAGACATTGAAAGATCTTTGGCATTGATCAATTGATCATCAGGTGTCTTCATATGAAACATATGGGAGTTCTGCCCAGTTCTTTCTGGATTTGTAGAAGGAGATAAACCCTAACTGTTCTCAGGGTAAATCTGACTTGAATCTGTAGAACAGCTTTCATGGCTCCTCCACTGACTCCTGCCCTGGAGCCAGTCTGCAGACACAGAGCTGCTGTGTGGAGGGGGAGGGAGCTGCCCATGAGGGACCTTGCTGCACTGCCAGAGCACACTGACCCCTTCCTCCTACTGTTCCCCAGTGAGACTGACGTTCACCTAATAGAATGACTGGTCATGGGAACAAGGGAACCGACAGACATTTCAGCGATTAACTGGCACTGGGTACTAACTGATGATTATTGCTGGAGACCCAAAACACCTGTGCTTCCACCAATAAGAGGAGAGATTTACTAGGTTTATGATCAATGGAGTTTTTTTCTGGGACCCAAGATCTCTTGCATGATATCCACTGTTAATTAGGAATGATTGGTGCCTTTTATTTCACTTATTCTTCTGGTTGCTTTCAAGATAGTTCTTTGAATTTTTAGCAACTAAAGGTCTGTGTAAACATTGATGTGTCGATTCATGTAATAATTTCTCTTAGTTCTGAATGTGGTGTTTTATCTCACAAACTTAGGGAAATACTCAGTCATCTCATCTATGACCATGCGTAAGCATTCTCAGGCACAACTCAGGCAGAGTTCAGATCACGCTTTATATTTTACTGCTTTAAAAGACACACAGGTATTTGTGAATTCAAAGAAACCTGATGTGCTACCAGTCATGCCAGAGAGTTCACTGCTCAGGGTTTCCCCACTTCTCTCTCCTCTCTCCCACCCCTCAGGTGGGTAACATCCTCATTCACTTTATAATTTTCAATTATTTTCTAAATATGATTTCTGATGTACTTTTATTTTCTCAATCCAATTCCCACATTTTAGAGTGAAGAAAAATCATACTTGCATAAGGAATATAAAACCCAGCCAAACCTTGAATGTCCAAAAGTCAGGAACCATTTTCTTTTTCACCTAGGTATTGTCTGTTGTTGGTGCTTGGTCACCTCATCCTCACGATGTCACTTTTACGCGTCATTCATTCCTATCAGCACTTCCGGGATTTGTACTCCCTGCCCTGGAGTCCACGCCAGTGATGGGTCTGGGGAGGGCTCACTTTGTCTTGTTCTCTAGGCTTCATCTTAGGAGAACTGTGGGTCTAAGACAGTAGCAAGCCCTTTATCTTCAAGGACAGCATCATTATATGAAGCAAATAAACTCTAATTTTGGAGTATCACATAATAACATTCATAAATTATTTTGTGTTTTCATGGAATAAACCAACCACAAGAAAAGGCCTTCACCTGTTCTTCTAGAACACAAATAAACAGGGTGATAAGAGAGACCTAGAGAGCACATGGCTATGGAGGGGAGGCCTCTAGGCCCACTCAGCTGCCTTGGAGGGAATATGATCAATGCATCAATAGAATCACTAATATTTCAAAATGGTTTAGTCAAATGACTTGTGGTCACATCTGTGCAATCTACATGAATATATTTTTGGTTTCATTTTAGAAACAGGAAAATTAGGCTCATTACATTTCAAGTCAGAATGTGTTGTGGATTTCTGAGGCAGAAGGACAATATCAAGCAGCACAGAGACACTGACTAGTTCTCTCATGAAACGAGCCATGATTTGTGAGCAACACCAACTCCTCATTGATTAGAGAAAAACTCATTCAAATAACTTAGACTTAACTGACATATAGAATATTTCAACCTGTGTCAAGTGGATACACTTTCTTCTCAGCAGCACCTGGATCATTTTCTAAAATGGACCTTATACTATGCCACAAAGCAAATACAAAAAAGTAGACATACTACCATGCATTTTATCAGATCATAATGGAATTAAATTAAAAATCAATGACAAGATAAAAATTAAAAATTTCTCCAGCACCTAGAGATTAAACAATATGCTACTAAATGAACAATGGGTTACAGAAGACATCAAGGAGGAGATTTAAAAATTCTTAGAGGTAAATAAAAATATAGACACAAAATATCAAAATCTCTGGGACACTATGAAGGCAGTACTAAGAGGGAAATTCATTGCATGGAGTTCATTCCTTTAAAGAAGGAAAAAATCAACAAATAAATGACCTCACACTACATCTCAAAACCCTAGAAAAAGAAGAACAAATCAACAGCAAAAGCAGTAGAAGGCAAGAAATAATTAAAATTAGAGCTCAAATTAATGAAATCAAAACAAAAGAAAAAATTGACAAAACAAAAATTTGGTTATTTTATAAAATAAATAAAATTGACAGACCCTTAGCTATGCTAACGAAGAGAAGGAGAGAGAGAACTCAACCACAACCAGCATATGTGATAAAAAAGGTAATATCACAACAGACACTACAGAAATACAGAGGATAATTAGAAATTATTTTGAAAACTATATTCCAATAAAATGGAAGACATGGAATGCATCAACAAATTTCATAAGTCATATGATTTTCCCAGAAATCAGAAAACACAGAAATAAAACTAAATTATTTTCATTACATATCCATTCATCTTTCTTTCAAACAGACAACTACATTTTAAGTTTGTTTTTTCTTGGAGATTTTATAATGTACATAACACCCAGGTAAGTACATTATTCCATTATATTTGTAAATAGTATGAACCTAAAAATATTTTCTATTAATCAAAATAATTATGCCTTAAATATTAATATGTATCAATAGAGTTTGAGGTTGACAAGGGAAGTAAAACCTGCAAATATACACAGGGCCACAGACACCTAGGAGAAGCACACTCAGGCAGCTTCCTATGAGGTTGTCACAGGATTGTCGTGAAATTGTGCTGTGGAAATCTGCCTCTATGTGATTCAGCTACTTCATTTTTCCATCACATACAGCAACAGAAATCTATGAATTATTTCAAACTTATTTACTGAAAAGATCAATGAAAAAGACATTTTTCTCAATCTCTTTCCTTCTTACTGAGCACGACAACATTCACCCAAGTGTCCATCCCTGTGAATCAGCACAAATGGGCTGAGAATTGCATAGCCAAGGTCCACCAATTCTAGAGCACTTACTTCCAGAAAATGCGTCTCTAAGGTAAACGTTACATATAAAGTCATAAAGCAATCTGCCCAATAGAAGAAGAGAAAGCAGAGCATCAGAAGGAGAACACTCTTTGCAGCCTTCACCTCAGGGGGGGATCTGTAGAGGAGCTTGGAGGTCTGAAGGTGGAGCACCTGCTGGTGGTGCTTGTGGAGGAGGAAGACCATGTAGCCACTGGCCCCAGCCATGACACCCTGAAACACAGCATCTCGAAGAACCATGAGAACAATAAAAATCCATCTAATTATCCAGGTCTGTGGTTGTAAATAACAATAGTTGTAACCACTAGTAAATTGTGATGTGTTCACACTGCTGATGTTTTTGGTATAAAATGCTAAGTTCATACTTATCAAGGAATTGAGTATCCAAAGGAAGACTAAAAAGGGAAGCAGGTGCCATGCAGAGCTGAGCTGCAGCCTCCCCCACCTGGAGGATCTGGGGCTGATGGTGATGGCCTGGACCACTGTGAGGAGACTGGTGGTGCAGATGGACAGGCCCCGGGCCACCCTACCGAGGTAAAGCACCATCTTACAGGCTATATCACCTATGAGGTCTCTAAACCCAAAACTGGATATTATCAATGGCATTAGTTTTGTAAGAAGTGTTATCATATTTGTAAAAGCCAAATGAATGAGAATGAGGTGTATAGATTTGACAGTGATTCTAAACAAGCCCATATAGTTCATAAGAACAAAGATGTTCCCCACAACTCCAAGTCCTATTAGAATCACAAAGATTATCCCCTTGACAAGATGCAAAATCATTTCTTACTTCTTACTTTTCCTCATATTTTCAGCCTATCACCATCTTCCCAAACTGCACAGCTCTGTATCACAATTGGGAGGTACTTGTGAGTCATATAACTCACTTCTCTTTCACTCTGACAGAATAAAATGAAGAATGTCAGAAGCGAAAGTGGCATTATCCCAGATTGGTTTTACAATTATACTGTGAGTGCTCCTAAAAGGAAGTCCTTGCATTCAAACCTATGCATGACCCCTCCACCTGAGAATAAAACCCAACAGCTGTGCAGGTACATCCATCCATCCTGGGGAAATCTCCCCAAGATAAACCTAAGAGAGGTGTTCCTTGCTGCATGGTATTAAACTAAACTCAAAGAAATTTTTGAAAGTGTAATATCAAGCAAATTAATGAAATCATACTGGAATTCAATAAGAGACGCTAGGATTCTGATTGCTAATTGTCTCAGTAGGCACTCTCACACACAGACATGCAAAGAATGAGTTTGACTTACTCTATGGTCTAATGTTACATGAGAAGACAGACAGTTTCAGGTGGATGGAGACAGAATGCCTTCTCATTAAGCACTCTGCACTTAGGGATACAAAACATAATGCAAGAGAAAAATTATATCTTGGAAATCAAATAATACACCATAAACTAGGCACAGAATATCATATAACCTAAGCATGCAGAGAGTCACTCCAGGACAACATGGAGTTTGAAGAAACTGAAATTTTCTAAAAGCAGAAAAAGCTTCTAACTTTCCATCTCAGGGCCCACCACAGAGCTCTCTGCTGAATCAGATCTTGCACACAGGGTCACAGTGGCCCCACCATAGCTGAGGGGCACCTGCTGTAAAAGACCCCTTCATCTTCCTGGCCAAGGTCATACCTTTAAATACCAGAAGAAGAGGGAAGGTCCTAGGGCTCAGACCCTGTCAGCCACCCCCTTGCTCAGTCACAGAGTAAGACCTTGACTGCTGAGGGATGTCCCCTGGGCCTGTGAGCAAGTCAGATCCTAGGGTCCACTCACCTGGGTGGCTGTGCTGCAGACAAGCTCTGGGCTGTCTTTTAGACAAGATGCAGCTGTCAAGGTCACATTTGTACCTTCTGGGTTTGTGAAGTTTTTCCCTGCAATTAACTACCACAGAGGCTCCAGTGTTCAGAGCTGACACCTGTCAGGGAGAAGCTAGCCCCTGTGGACACCAGTCCCTGAAGCATGGCTCTCCCTCTCCCTCCACAATTACTAAGTTTGTGAGGCTCAGACCTCATCTCAGTTTTAATTGGAGCTTAATTATTCTACAAGAAGTTTTCATAATAAGAAAGTGAATCACCAGCCAAGTCTCTGTGTCTGAGGTTCCCATTTCTTGTCCCTCCCTGCACTTTTCTAAAGTCCCACAGCTGAAATAGATTGGTGCCCATTTCTGGGACACAGATGTCACTTCCCCTCATGTTCAAGGCCTACTCCATGCACAGGGATGTGGTACTTGAGGACCAGCACTGGGGACTGTGCCTTCAAAGCAAGTCTCAACCAGGCACCTGGGAAGGACAGGAGCCACTTTTCTCTTCCTATGTACATTGGCAGTTCAAGATGTTGCTATAAGTGGTTTCTTTGTTACTTCTATATTGAACAAAAACTTGAATTCAATAGCTAAATGCCCACATGGCCTGCCTCTAAAAAAAAAATCAATGTGCCATCACAGAAATGCAAATCACAATTACAGTGAGATTTCCCCTTACCCCATTTAGAATGGCATTCATCAATCATACAAACACTGAGATAAGCCCCCGTGGGCCCTGGCTCACAGTAGGCTGGATCCACCCTTTCATCTACAGGGCAGACACCGCCAGAGCCCAGCCTCTGGCACAGGACTGCCTCTTCCAAACAGCAGACTACCACGGCAGCTGAGGCTCAGCCCAGATCCGTCCACACCAGCCAGTGTGGGACCCAGGCATACAGTAGGCCCCCATCCGCTCCTCCACCAGCAGGGCAGATACCTGCCAGAGCCTAGCCTCTGACACAGGACCACCCCTTCTGACCAGCAGACAAGGCAGGTGGTGAGCCTGACAGCCCAGATCCACCCACACTGGCCTGTGTGGGACCCAGGCTCACAGTAGGCCCCCGTCCGCTCCTCCACCAGCAGGGCAGATACCTGCCAGAGCCTAGCCTCTGACACAGGACTACCCCTTCTGACCAGCAGACAAGGCAGGTGGTGAGCCTGACAGCCCAGATCCACCCACACTGGCCTGTGTGGGACCCAGGCTCACAGTAGGCCCCCGTCCGCTCCTCCACCAGCAGGGCAGATACCTGCCAGAGCCTAGCCTCTGACACAGGACTACCCCTTCTGACCAGCAGACAAGGCAGGTGGTGAGCCTGACAGCCCAGGTCCACCCTCCACTTGCTGGCACCCACCAGAGGCCAGCCTCTGGCACAGGACCACTTCTTCGACCACCAGCCTAGGCCCAGCAAACTTGCGACTTGCGTAGTACCTATGTCCAGGATAGGTCTGAGTTTGGCCCACCCCACCTGGGACCCTGGGCCTAAATGAGAGAGGTGAAAGAAATTAAAGGGATACATATAGGAAAAGAAGAACTTAAATTAGCACTATTTGCTGATGATATGATTCTATACTTAGAAGACCCAAAAAACTCCACCAGAAAACTTCTAGAACTAGTAAATGAATTCAGCAAAGTAGCAGGATATAAAATCAACACCTATAAATCAAAAACATTTCTGTATATCAGTGACAAATCCTCTGAGAAGGAAATGAAGAAAACTACCTCATTTACAATAACCTCAAAAAAAAAGATACTTGGGAATCAACTTAATGAAAGAGGTCAAATACCTCTACAATGAAAATCACAGAACCCTAAAGAAAGAATCAAAGAAGACCTTCGAAGATGTAAAGATCTACATTGCTCTTGGATAGACAGAATTAACATTATCAAAATGACCATATTACCAAAAGTGCTATGCAGATTTAATGCAATTCTGATCAAAATCCCAATGGCATTCCTCATAAAATAGAAAAATAATCATGAAATTTATCTGTCACTCCAGGACAACATGGAGTTTGAAGAAACTGAAATTTTCTAAAAGCAGAAAAAGCTTCTAACTTTCCATCTCAGGGCCCACCACAGAGCTCTCTGCTGAATCAGATCTTGCACACAGGGTCACAGTGGCCCCACCATAGCTGAGGGGCACCTGCTGTAAAAGACCCCTTCATCTTCCTGGCCAAGGTCATACCTTTAAATACCAGAAGAAGAGGGAAGGTCCTAGGGCTCAGACCCTGTCAGCCACCCCCTTGCTCAGTCACAGAGTAAGACCTTGACTGCTGAGGGATGTCCCCTGGGCCTGTGAGCAAGTCAGATCCTAGGGTCCACTCACCTGGGTGGCTGTGCTGCAGACAAGCTCTGGGCTGTCTTTTAGACAAGATGCAGCTGTCAAGGTCACATTTGTACCTTCTGGGTTTGTGAAGTTTTTCCCTGCAATTAACTACCACAGAGGCTCCAGTGTTCAGAGCTGACACCTGTCAGGGAGAAGCTAGCCCCTGTGGACACCAGTCCCTGAAGCATGGCTCTCCCTCTCCCTCCACAATTACTAAGTTTGTGAGGCTCAGACCTCATCTCAGTTTTAATTGGAGCTTAATTATTCTACAAGAAGTTTTCATAATAAGAAAGTGAATCACCAGCCAAGTCTCTGTGTCTGAGGTTCCCATTTCTTGTCCCTCCCTGCACTTTTCTAAAGTCCCACAGCTGAAATAGATTGGTGCCCATTTCTGGGACACAGATGTCACTTCCCCTCATGTTCAAGGCCTACTCCATGCACAGGGATGTGGTAC
This sequence comes from Urocitellus parryii, assembly GCF_045843805.1. NCBI lineage: Eukaryota > Metazoa > Chordata > Mammalia > Rodentia > Sciuridae > Urocitellus > Urocitellus parryii. The sequence goes on along the minus strand of NC_135538.1, from coordinate 153,649,881 downwards.
TTGAGGACCAGCACTGGGGACTGTGCCTTCAAAGCAAGTCTCAACCAGGCACCTGGGAAGGACAGGAGCCACTTTTCTCTTCCTATGTACATTGGCAGTTCAAGATGTTGCTATAAGTGGTTTCTTTGTTACTTCTATATTGAACAAAAACTTGAATTCAATAGCTAAATGCCCACATGGCCTGCCTCTAAAAAAAAAATCAATGTGCCATCACAGAAATGCAAATCACAATTACAGTGAGATTTCCCCTTACCCCATTTAGAATGGCATTCATCAATCATACAAACACTGAGATAAGCCCCCGTGGGCCCTGGCTCACAGTAGGCTGGATCCACCCTTTCATCTACAGGGCAGACACCGCCAGAGCCCAGCCTCTGGCACAGGACTGCCTCTTCCAAACAGCAGACTACCACGGCAGCTGAGGCTCAGCCCAGATCCGTCCACACCAGCCAGTGTGGGACCCAGGCATACAGTAGGCCCCCATCCGCTCCTCCACCAGCAGGGCAGATACCTGCCAGAGCCTAGCCTCTGACACAGGACCACCCCTTCTGACCAGCAGACAAGGCAGGTGGTGAGCCTGACAGCCCAGATCCACCCACACTGGCCTGTGTGGGACCCAGGCTCACAGTAGGCCCCCGTCCGCTCCTCCACCAGCAGGGCAGATACCTGCCAGAGCCTAGCCTCTGACACAGGACTACCCCTTCTGACCAGCAGACAAGGCAGGTGGTGAGCCTGACAGCCCAGGTCCACCCTCCACTTGCTGGCACCCACCAGAGGCCAGCCTCTGGCACAGGACCACTTCTTCGACCACCAGCCTAGGCCCAGCAAACTTGCGACTTGCGTAGTACCTATGTCCAGGATAGGTCTGAGTTTGGCCCACCCCACCTGGGACCCTGGGCCTAAATGAGAGAGGTGAAAGAAATTAAAGGGATACATATAGGAAAAGAAGAACTTAAATTAGCACTATTTGCTGATGATATGATTCTATACTTAGAAGACCCAAAAAACTCCACCAGAAAACTTCTAGAACTAGTAAATGAATTCAGCAAAGTAGCAGGATATAAAATCAACACCTATAAATCAAAAACATTTCTGTATATCAGTGACAAATCCTCTGAGAAGGAAATGAAGAAAACTACCTCATTTACAATAACCTCAAAAAAAAAGATACTTGGGAATCAACTTAATGAAAGAGGTCAAATACCTCTACAATGAAAATCACAGAACCCTAAAGAAAGAATCAAAGAAGACCTTCGAAGATGTAAAGATCTACATTGCTCTTGGATAGACAGAATTAACATTATCAAAATGACCATATTACCAAAAGTGCTATGCAGATTTAATGCAATTCTGATCAAAATCCCAATGGCATTCCTCATAAAATAGAAAAATAATCATGAAATTTATCTGGAAAAATAAGAGACCCAGAATAGCTAAAGCAATCATTAGCAGGAAGAGTGAAGCAGGTGGCATCACTATACTAGATCTTTAACTATATTACAGAACAGTAGTAACAAAAACAGCATGGTATTGGCACCAAAACAGTCTGGTAGACCAATGGTACAGAACAGAGGACATGGAGACTAACCCACAAAATTATAATTACCTTATATTAGACAAAGATGCCAAAAACATGTACTGGAGAAAAGATGGCCTCTTCAACAAGTGGTGCTGGGAAAACTAATGTGTATTTAACACAGAACACACTTCAATTCAGACCAGACACATTTCAAATACTCAGTAACCTCCTGTAACCAACGGCTGCCATATTGGCTTCTTTCTCCATTTTTCACCTTTTGGTGAGACATATGCTGTAGGCTGCATAAGAAGTCCCCTTGTTGTGTGGTTTCTTGTTGAGTTCCATCAGAAAGGGACACCAAAGATACGAACTTAGACTATACAAGAGTAGAGAGAAATGTTTTGTTTCTCCCCATAAGAATCTATTAGACTGTGAGTTGGTTTCTACACGCTTTTGGTGGGCATAACTTCAGTTAGGTCACCTTCTCCTAGAAGGTTTTCATAACGGCTCTCTCTCCTTTTACCTCCTACCTCTCCAAGTTTACAGAAGGAAACATGCTTCACAAAATTTGTTAGTTTCCCTCAATCTTGTCTTACCTTTATCCAAATATATTCTATGACTGCCTTTTCTATTTCTATAAGGAATGTCACTGGGATTTTGATTGGGATTGCATTAAACCTGTATGGTGTGTTTGGTAATATGGTTATTTTTGGCAATATTAATTCTTCCTATCCAAGAACAAGGGAGATCTTTCCATATTCTAAGGTCTTCTTTAATTTCTTTCTTTAGCAGTCTGTAGTTTTCATTGTAGTGTTCTTTTACATTTTTTGTTGATTCCCAAGTTTTTTGTTTTCTTACTTGCCTTTTTGTTTATTGATTTTTTAAAACAATGACAGAGGAATGCATTACAATTTTTAGTACGAATATACAGCACAATTTTTCATATCTCTGGTTGTAGATAAAGTATTGAGGCTATTGTAAATGGGGTAATTTTCATTATTTCCCATTCGGAAGATTTGCCATTGATACACAGAAATGCTTTTGATTTATGGGTGTTGATTTTATATCCTGATACTTTGCTGAAGTCATTTATTAGTTCTAGAAATTTTCTGGTGCAATTTTTTGGGTCTTCTAGGTATAGAATCATATTGACACCAAATAGTGCTAATTTGAATTCTTCTTTTCTTATCCGTATCCTTTGGTTTCTCTCATCTAATTGCTCTGGCTAGTGTCTCAAGAACTATACTAAATAGAAGTGGTGAAAGAGGGTTTGAGAACTATATTAAATGGAAGTGGTGAAAGTGGTAAACAAGAGCCCTCTCTTGTTCCAGTTTTTAGAGGGAATGCTTTCAATTTTTCTCCATTTAGAATTATGTTGGCCTGAGGTTTAGCAGAGATAGCTTTTACAATGTTGAGATAAGTACCTGTTGTCCCTACTTTTTCTAGTATTCTGAATATAAAGGGGTACTGTATTTTGTTGAAAACTTTTTCTGCATCTATTGAGATGATCATTTGATTCTTTAAGTCTATTGATGTGTTGATTTACATTTATTGATTTCCATATGTTGAACCAACCTTGCATCCCTGGGGTGAACTCCGCTTGATTATGGTGCACAATCTTTTTGATATGTTTTTGTTTTTTATTTGCCAGAACTTTGTTGAGAGTTTTTGCATCTGCATTCATTAGAGACATGGGTCTTTAGTTTTCTTTTGCTGATGTGTTTTTGTCTGATTGTGGGATCAGGATGATACTGTACTCATAGAATGAGTTTGAAAGTGTTCCTTTTTTTTCTATTTTACAAAATAATTTGAAGAGTATTGTATTTGTTCTTCTTAAAGGTCTTGTAGAACTCAGCTGAATCTATCCAGTCCTGGGCTTTTCTTGGTTGGTAGGTTTTTGATAGTCTCTTCCATTTCATTGCTTGAAATTTATCTGTTTAAATTGTGTATATCATCCTGATTCAATTTGGGTAAATTATATGACTGTAGAAATTTGTCGATGCCTTTGATATTATCTATTTTCTTGGAGTACAAATTTTCAAAATAATTTTTAATTATCTTCTGTATTTCTGTGGTGTCTGTTGTGATATTTTCTTTTTCATTATGTATGATAGTAATTTGAGATTTCTCTCTTCTTCTTTAGCTCGATTAAGGTTTTATCAATTTTATTTATGTTTTCAAAGAACCAACTTTTTGTTTTGTCAAGTTTTCAATTGTTTCTTTTGTTTCAACTTTATTGACTTCAGTTCTAATTTTAAGTATTTTCTGTCTTCCACTGCTTTTGGTGTTGATTTGTTCTTTTTTTTTTTAGGACTTTGAGATGTAATGTGAGGTCATTTATTTGTTGACTTTTTCTTCTTTGAAGGAATGAACTCCATGCAGTGAACTTTCCTCTTAGAGCTGCCTTCATAGTGTCCCAGAGATTTTGATATGTTGTATTGGTGTTCTCATTTACCTCTAAGAATTTTTTTTCCTTCTATTGGAAAGGATTTTTTATTGTTAAAAATAGCATATTCCCCTGAACCAGAGCTATCTGTTTTATATTGCCAGTGAGAGATTTGAAATGTGAATATCACCCATTCTACTTGGAGACTCACTTAAGTGTAGCACCTGTCCAAGTGCCAGGTGTGTGTCAATGAGAGGCCTGGTGTGATGGTATCTTTATCCACCTTTCTGTCTTAATATGTCAACTCCCTGGGGGCAGACATATCATTTCAACTTCCCTCCTTAAGGAAGGAAGATAAGTAGATAGCAAACACAGAAAATGCTAGTTGGAGGACACATGTTTGGCCATTAAGAAAATTAAAACAAAAAAGATAGAGTTATTGTTTAATGAGCACAGAGTTTCAGTTTTGCAAGATGAAAAAGTCCCAGAGATGAATGGTGGATGGTGCTACACAACATGAATATACTCAAAGCCACGGAAAGGCACACTTAAAAATGGTTACAATGTTGAATTTCATGTTAAGTTTTTTTTTCTTTTTTTTTTAATGTTGGTTGTTCAAAACATTACATAGTTCTTGATATATCATATTTCACATTTTGATTCAAGCGGGTTATGAACTCCCATTTTACCCCGTATACAGCTTGCAGAATCACATCAGTTACACTTCATTGCTTTACATATTGATATACTCATGTCTGTTGTATTCTGCTGCCTTTCCTATCCTCTACTATCCCCCCTCCCCTCCCCTCTTCTCTCTCTACCCCCACTACTGTAATTCATTCCTCCCCCTTGTACTGTTTTTCCCTTTCCTATAAGAATTTTTAATCTCCTCCTTGATAACTTTTGCAACCCATTGTTCATTCAATAGTATATTACTTAGTCTCCAGGTGTTAAAGTAGCTTTTATTTTTTATTTTATCATTGATTTCTAATTTCATTCCATTGTGGTCTGATAGAATGCAAGATATATCTCTACTGTTTTTGTATTTTCCAAGAGTTGCTTTGTTGCATAATATATGGTCTATTTTAGAGAAGGATTCATGTCCTGCTGAGAAGAAATTATATTCTCTCATTGATGGATAATATACTCTATATATGTCAGTTAAGTCTCAGTTATTGATTGTATTATTGAGTTCTATGGTTTCTTTGTTCAGCTTTTGTTTTGAAGATCTATCCAGTGGTGAGAGAGGTGTGTTAAAGTCACCCAGAATTATTGTTTTGTGTTCTATTTGACTCTTGAACTTGAGAAGAATTTGTTTGATGAACACGAATGCTCCAATGTTTGGGGCATATTTGTAATTGTTTTGTCTTCTTGTAATGATTTGTTAAGGTCTGTAAATAAGTCAGGATGGCGCCTGACATTTTGCCAGAGAAATGTTAGAGTTCGTAAATAAGTCTGGATGGTGCCTGGCAAAATGCCAGAGGGAGTGGTTTGAGAAGTAACAAAAGTGAGCCATTAAGTGTGGAGATTCCTTATTGGTTGACTGATGTATCTAGTTTATGCTAATTAAGATAAGCTGTGCAAAATGTATAAATAGCTCTGTTGTCCTACAATAAACGGCTCCCACTCCTGCTGTATCAACGTACGCAAGTTATTTGTCACCCCCCCCCCAGTTATTTTGCTGCAGCCGGACTGCGGCAATGATTCCCTTGAGTAGTATAAAATGTCCTTTTTATCACTTTTGATTAACTTTAGCTTAAGTCTACTTTATTGGATATGAAGATGGAAGCCCCTGCTTGTTTGCACAGTCCATGTGAGTGGTATAATTTTTTCCCAACTTTTCACCTTCAGTCTGTGACATTTTTTTCCTCTGAGATGAGTCTCTTGGAGGCAGCACATTATCATTCTTTTTCCAATCTGCCAGTCTATGTCTTTTGATTGGTGAGTTTCGTCCACTAACATTCAGGGTTATTATTGAAACATGATTTGTATTCCAGTCAGTTTTGTTTATTCTTGGTATTTAACTTCACTTGGTTAGTACTTCTATTAGTTTTTCCTTTAGTGTAATACTTCCCTCTGCTGATTTTCATTGTTGTTTTTCATTTCTTCCTCATGGAATATTTTGCCAAGGATGTTCTGTAATGCAGGCTTACTAGTTGTAAATTCTTTTAACTTTTGTTTATTTTGGCAGGTTTTCATTTCATCATCAAATCTAAAGCTTAGTTTTGCTGGATGTAAGGTTCTTGGTTGACATCCAATTTCTTTCAAAGCTTGACATATCTTGTTCCAGGATCTTCTAGCTTTCAGGGTCTGGGTTGAAAAATCTGTTGTTATTCTAATTGGTTCCCCCCAATTCCTTTCTCTTGTGGCTTTTAAAATTCTTTCCTTATTCTGTATGCTAGGCATTTTTATTATAATGTGCCTTGGTGTGGATCTGTTGTGATTTTGTACATTTGGCGTCCTGTAAGCATCTTGAATTTGGTTTTCCAATTCATTCTTCATGTTTGGAAAATTTTTCTGATATTATTTCATTGAATAGATTGCTCATTCCTTTGGTTTGGAACTCTATGTTTCTCTATCCCCATAACTCTAAAATGTGGTCTTTTATGTTGTCCCATTTTTCTTGAATGATCTGCTCCTGGTTTCTAACCATCTGCACTGTGTGGTCAACATTCTTTTTGAGATTATATATTTTGTCTTCATTGTCTGAGGTCCTGCCTTCCAAGTGATCTAACCTGTTGGTGATGCTTTCAATTGAGCTTTTAATTTGGTTTATTGTTTCTTTAATTTCAAGAATTTTTGTTTGTTTTTTTTTCAGAACTTCCATCTTTTTTATTGAAGTAATCTTTTGCTTAATGTGTTTGCTTATATAGCTCTTTATCAAAATGATCTTTTCCTGTCTATATTTGCTCTCATATCATTCTTTAATTTACAGAACATTTTAATTATGTACATCCTGAAATCCTTCTCTGTAATTTCTTCTGTTGTAATGGCCATGGATTCTAATAATGTGGTATCTTGATTGGTTGGGGGCACGTTCTCTCTTGTTTTTTCATATTGTTTGTGTATCTTTCCTTCTAGCACTGCAGATTACAGTTTTTACCCTGTAGGCTTATAGTGCCCCTGCAGGATTCCGATACCTCTCCTTTGAAGGGAAGATCGATGTTAACAGACCTCAGTACAAACAATATACAACCTTAAACCAAAGAGTTGCTATTAAGACACTTGCAGCTTTTCATAATATATAGAAATGGTAGTTCGATGATTATCTACAATATAAACAGTAGGTTTACAAAAGGGTTTACATTTTCTGATGGTGGACAAAGAACCAGGGGTGAGGTGTAGGATGAGATGTTGAGGGGGTAGGAGGTGAGGATATAGGGTTATTAGATCTTAGGAAGTATGAAAGAGGAATCTAAAGAAGATGAGTAGTAGCAGGAGAAGAGAGAGGAAGTGATTTGTGGTAGACAAGTGGTAAGACAGTAGATTACCTAAAACAGACATAAATATTAAGAAAAATAAAAATGTAAAAATGGAGAAAAAAGAATATACAACACAACGGTAATATACTATGCAGACACCCCAGTCCTCAGTAGCCTAATTCCTGCAAAGTCCCTGGTTTCACAAATGTTGGGGATGAGAGGGTGGGAGAAGAGAGAGAGGGGGAGAAACAAGGGTTGTTTGGGTTGGAGGTCAGTATCTTTCTGCTTCCCTTCTCATCCAGTAGGTGGGTTGTCTGTTGTTTGCTGGCATCTCCACCCTCAGGATGGTGAAGGTTACCAGGGTGGAATGGTTGATCTTGGGTGAAGGGCACCTGGAGTGGAGTATGGCACTTCCCAGTCCCCAATTGAAGACTGCACCCCAAGGATCTCCTTTGGGGCCCACTTGTGTGAGGTGGGTGCCTGTCTTATCTCCTTGTGTCGCCTGTCAACCCCACAGTTCCTGGTCTCTAATTTAGTCTCTAAACTGTATCCCACTCACCCCCCTGCCCTTTCGACTTCCTAATGGGGGACTTTCTCTTTGAATGTCTTGTGGGTTGCACTCTGGAGGCTGTGCACCTGTCTTGGAGACCTATTCTGTATTGGACAGTCACTGTGCCAGGTTAGTGGTGGGCAGGGAGAGGGGGGCGTTGGGAACTGTCAGTACCTGAGCAGCGGGTGTTCCAAATTGGGAGTTGCCCCAACTAAAAATTGTGATGAAGGTGACCCAAGAAGGAGGCAGCTGCTTTCAGCGAGGAAGTGGAGGGGCCAGGCCATGATATGGGCGATGTGTTCAGAGATGCAGCTCTGTGGTGTGCAGTGTGTGGCTGTGGGCTGTCTTCAGAATCTGTGCAGTGTCCCCAGGTACAGGCTACAGTGTGTAGGGGACTATGGCAGTGGCCTCAGAGTCTCAAGAAGAAGGTGACCGGGGGTCCCAGTTTGGTAGATGGGGGTCCACACAGGAGTGGCTGCCAAAGTTCCTGTGCATGGGTAGTGGCTGGGTGTCCTGTGTGGGAGTGGTGGCCAGAATTTCCATGCAGGTGGGCAATCAGGAGTCCTGCATGGGTGCTGATGTCAGAGGAACTGTTCAAGCATCCAGAGTCCTTGTGGGTGAGTATTCAGGAGTCCTGCTCTGATGCTGAGAACCAGAGCCCTGTGTGGGCATGGCGGCCATGATTCCTGTGTGGGAGCAACTGTGAGGGGGTCCTCTATCACTCACAGAGAGCAGTATTCCCACTACTTGAATCTCAGGTCATGGAGCAACACAGAATGCGGCCTTCCTCCAGCCCGCCATTTTGGATCCCTTTTTTTACACTCTTAATTGTTTCTTTTGCTGTGCAAAAGTTTCTCATCTAACGCCACACCACTTATTAGTTCTTGGTTTTCTACCTTTGTTTCTTTCTTCTTTTGTTTTTCTCTTTTATTTATTTTATTTTTTTAACCAGGGATTGAGCCCAGGGGAGCTCAACCAATGAGCTTCATCCCCTGCCCTTTTTATTTCATATTTTCAGACAGGGTCTCAGTAAGTTGCTAAGGGCCTCACTAAATTGATGCTTGCTTTCCACTTGAGCTCCTCCTGCCTCAGCCTCCTCATCCACTGGGATTTTAAGCATGCACCACTATGCCCTGCTTGTTTTTTTAATTTTTGTTTTTGTTTTTATTTGTTTTTTCTAGTTGTAGATGGACAGAATGCCTTTATTTTATTTGTTTATTTTCATGTGGTGCTGAAGATCGAACCCAGTGCCTCACACATGCTAGGCAAGCACTCTGCCATTGAGCGACAGCCCCAGCCCTCCTCCGCTTTTTTCTTGAGCTTTAGGAGACTTATGAAGGAGGTTAGTGCTTATTTCAGTGGGTGGATGTTTCACAGTGTCTCTGAAAGCAGCTGCAGTGCTTCAGGTGTCATTTCTAGTTTTCTAGTAGATTTTAAATTGGTGTTTCTGCAGGGTGAGAAATGGGCATGCAGCACTTTTTTCTGTCTGAATATCCAGTATGCACAACACTGCCTTTCCTCCAACATACATGTTTGGCACCTTTGTCAGAGGTCAGGTGTCTGTTCCTGTGTGGGTTGTCCCTGTCTTCTGTTTATTCTATTGGCCTTCTTATGTCAATACCAGCTGTCATCTTCCTATAGCTCTGTAAAATAGTTTGAGATGTGATTTTGATGCCTCTTGTTGCATGGCTCTTGTTGCAAAGGATCATGTTGACTCTCTGGTCTTCTCCTCTTCCATATGAATTTTGGGCTATTTCACTAGTATTGTGAAAAATGTCATTGCCATTTCATAGTGATTGTAGATCACTTTGGTCATATTGGTCAAAGTACTTTCATCATAGGTGTTTATGAGCATTGTCAGACTTGTCATTTCATAAATATTGGTTGCCTCTGTATCTCTTCACACATGTATTTCTCTCTTATCTTTATGGAAAATAGATCCATAATTAAGTACAAGGGAGGGCTTTGTATAAATATTAATGTATGGATGTTTGCAGCTGTGAAATGAAAACTCCACATGACTCACTGAGGCATATCATATATGTCCCTGGGAAAGGTAGGTCCAGTTCATCCCACTATCTCTCCCTATTCCACACCCCTCCCCTTTCCTTCACTTCCCTTTGTCCTCTTCATTGATATTTTTCTATTTATTTTTCATCTCCTGACCTAATTTTGGATTAGCTTACATAAGGTGCTAATTTTAAAAAATAACTATAGATAAATTTCAGAAAGAGCACAAGATGAGAAAGAACAAACATGGAAGTATTGGGGATTCAAATAGAATAAATTATATGTCGTGTTGTTATGATTATGTAAAAATGAATCTTATTATATCATGTATAACAAAAAAGAACCAATAAAAAAGAAAACAGTACTAAATTCCCCCCAAAAAAATATTCAGAGCCAATGTTAAAAAAAAAAGAAAACAAACAAAACATCTACATGAGTTTCTGTAATTGTGCCTCTTTCAATTTTCTGATGAATGGTTGATGACTTTTACTTGAGGTATTCTTATGGTTGCTTTTGTTATGTTTTTGTTTTAATTTTTAGCAACTACAGGTCTCTGTATAAACATCGCTATGTGAATTCAATACAATAAGGTCCTCTGAGTTTCTGAATGTGGAGGTGTATTTCACAAAATTAGGGGAATATTCCATCATCACAACTACAAACATCATGTAAACTCTCTAAGGTGCAATTGATGCAGAGTTCATCTCACTATTTATATTTTACTGCTTTGAAAAACATACAGGTATTTGAGAAATTAAAAAAAACTAGATGTGCTACCAGTCATGTCAGTGTGTTCCAATGGCCAGTGTTTCCCATATCTCTCTCCCCTCTCCCACTCCACATGTGTGTAACAAACTTAATCATGCACCTCATTCTTTTCGATTATTTTCTAATTAAGCATTCAGATGCACTTGTATTTTCTCAACTCAATGCCCACATTTTATAGTAAAGAAGAATCATACTTATGTAGAAAAAAATAAAGTCCAGGTGAATCTTGACAAATTGTTTCCAACAGCCATGAGCCATCTTCTTATTCATCCAGATATCTCTCTGTCGTTGGTGCTCAGTCATCTAATAATTATGGGGCACATGTCATTCCTTCCTGACTGCAGTTCTGGGATTTGCTCTCCTTGCTCTTGAGCCCAAGTGAAGACCTGTTCAGGGGTGGCTCACCTTGTCTTGTTCTCTGTGCTAGATTTCAGGCGACAGCTGTCTCAAGAGAACTGTGGAACTAAGCAAGTAGTACACCCTTTATCTTCAAGGACGCCACTATTATGTCAAGCAGATGACTCTAATTTTGGAGTAGGATGTAATAGCATTAGGAAATTACTTTAAATACGAGTTGATATAGTAAAAAACAAACCACAAAGGAAAGGCCTTCACCACTTCCTATCAGAGAAGTAAAACATCCAAAGTAATCAGGGTCATAGAAAGATACACAGGACAACTTGACAATGGAGGGGAATCATCAGTTCTGATGTCTCACAGGAAATATGATGAATACAGCAACAGCATCAAAAATATTTCCAAATGCCTTAGTCAAATGCCTTATTACCAGATCTGTGCACTCTACATGAGTATATGTTTTGGTTCCATTTAGGGAAAAGGGAAATTAAGTTCACTTCATTAAAAATCTGAATATGATTTGGATTTCTGAAAACAGGGGGACAAAATCAAGCAGGATAAAGACTCTAACTAGCACTTTCTTGAAACAAGCCACAAATTGTGATCACCACCAAATTCTCATTCATTGTAGTAAATACATTCAACTTGTGATTTGGACATCATAAAACATCCAAATAACAGTAAATTATTTTCATTATACCTCCATTCATCTTTCTATGAAATGAGACAACTACACCTTTAGTACTCTTGCGTATTTCATAATGTAAATTATGGCTAATTATGCATATTACTCCACTCTATTTTTAATTACTATGACCATCAAAATATTTTCTGTTAATCATAAATAAATAAACCTTAGATATAATACACATCAGCAAAGTTTGAGGTTTACAAGGGAAGTAAAACCTGGAAATATATAAAGAGACATAAAGAGGCACAGAGAAAGCACCATTAAACAGTTACCCTTACTTTGTGTTTCCATCACATATAGCAAATATATATAAATATATACACACACACGAGCATATATATATATATATATATATATATATATATATGAATTGTTTTTAAAAACTTACTAAAAAGATCAATAAAATACAAGTTTTCTCAATCTATCTCTCACTGAGTGGGCCAACATTCAGCCAGGTGTCCATCCTTGTGAATCAGCACAAATGGGCTGAGGACTGCATATCCAAGGTCCACAAATTTCAGAACACTTACTTCTATGAAATTCTTCTTTAAAGAAAAAGTGACATATAAAGCCATGAAACAATCTGTCCAATAGAAGAAGAGAAAGCAGAGCATCAGAAGGAGGACACTCTTTGCAGCCTTCACCTCAGGGGGGGTTCTGTGGAGGAGCTTGGAGGTCTGAAGGTGGAGCACCTGCTGGTGGTGCTTGTGGAGGAGGAAGACCATGTAGCCACTGGCCCAGCCCATGACACCCTGGAACACAGCATCTCGAAGGACCATGAGAACAATAAAAATCCATCTAATTATCCAGTTTTGTGATTGGAAAGAACAATAGTTGTAATGGCTAATAATTTGTGATGTGTTCATTCTGCTGGTATTTTTTATGTAAAATGGTAAGTTCATGCTTATTAAGGAATTGAGAATCCAAAAGAAGAGCAACAAGGAAAGTATGTGCCATGCAGACCTGGGCTGCAGCCTCCTCCACTTGGAGGCTCTGGGACTGATGGTGATGGCCTGGACCACTGTGAGGAGACTGGTGGTGCAGATGGACAGGCCCCGGGCCACCCTGCTGAAGTAAACCACAATTTTACAGGTTATATCATCTATAAGGTCTCTCAACCCAAAAGTGGATATTGTCCTTGGCATGCCTCCTGTTAGAAGTGTAATGATGTTTGTAAAAGCCAAATGAATGAGAATGAGGTGGATACATTTCATAGTGCTTCTAAACAAGCCCATATAGTTCACAAGAACAAAGGTGTTCCCCACAACGCCAAGTCCTGTTAGAAACATGAACATTATTCCCTTCACAAGGTGCAAAATCATTTCTTACTTCATATGCAGAAAAAATTGCTTGTACCAAACACTTTTTTGAAGAAAGCAACAGTAATGATGATATTTATCTGCAAAGAAATATTACACGACAGCAATTTCTAGAGTGTTAAAACAATCAGGACATATGTAGTGGTGGAGATTGTGTACAGAGGGTTATTTCATTTTATTTGGCAATTTAAGAATGACGTATATTTTTAATGCCATCTTTAGGAATATTATTCAAAAATCTAAATTTTCAACTCTGAAGTTTTCCAAACTCCATACACTTAATACCAGGCCGCTTCGTCTAATCCTTGGTTTCCCATCTGAGTTCAACCTCAGCATGGATACATTAAACCTGCACTTACCCAATCAGATTTCTCTCTGTCCTTTTTAATTCATTCTATAATATGCTCATTAATGAATTGCAAATGTCCAGGGTCATCTTGGCCTCTCTTCTTCCTGCACGAGCATTTGTAAAGTCCAGTAACTTTGATGTATTTAACAAATGTAAATTCAGCCATAGTTCAGCTTCCATATTGTCCCTTCCTTTGTTCAATGTTCGTTTCTCTCTCATGACTTATAATACAAGCTTTCATGATCCAGGCAAAGTAGATTCAACTAATAAATCAAAGATAAAAATGACAGTAGTCAGGAATATTATGGCCCTGAGGACTTATCAAACATTTTCATGTTTCTTGTATATTTCTAGTTATTGTCATATTTTTTTCCAACTCCTGCCTTCCCAAACTATCACAATGGACATGTCTGAAATACAGAAGATAATTAGAAATTGTTTTGAAAATTTATATTCCAATAAAATGGAAATTTTAATGACATCAATAAATTTCTAGAGACATATGACCTACCCAAACTGAATGAAGAGGTTATACATGATTTAAACAGATCAATTTCAAGTAATGAAATAGAACATGTCACCGAAAGCCTACCAACCAAGAAAAGCCCAGGGCCAGATGGATTCTCAGCTGAGTACTACAAGACTTTCAAAGAAGAATTAACACCAATACTCCTCAAAGTATTCCATAAAATAGAAAAGGAGAGAACTCTTCCAAACAGGCTAATATGACCCTGATACCAAAACCAGACAAAGACACATCAAGGAAAGAAAACTTCAGACCAATACCCTGATGAACATAGATGCAAAAATTCTCAATAAAATTCTGGCAGAAATCACATACAAAAACATATTAAAAATATAGTGCACTACATCAAGTGGGGTTCATCCCAGGGATATAGGGTTGGTTCAACATATGGAAACCAATACAAGTAATTAATCATATTAATAGACTTACAAATAAGAATCATATGATCATCTCAATAGATGCAGAAAAAGCATGTGACAAAATGCTTCATGTTCAAAGCACAAGAAAAACTAGGGATCATAGGAGCATCTCTCAACATTGTAAAAACTATATATGCTAAACCCAAGGCCAGCACATCTAAATGGAGAAAAATTGAAAGCATTCCCTCTAAAAACTGGAACAAGACGAGGATGTCTTCTTTCACCACTTCAATTCAATATCATCCTGAAACTCTAGCCAGAGCAACTGGACAAAAGAAGAAAATTAAAGGGAAACAAATAGGCAAAGAAGAACTCAAACTATCACTGTTTGGTGATGACATGATTCTATATCTAGAAGATCCAAAAATTCTATCAGAAAACTTTTAGAACTAATAAATGACTTCAGTAAAGTAACAGGATATAAAATCAACACCCTTAAATCAAACGCATTCCTATGCATCAGCGATGGATCCACTGAAAGAGCAATTAGAAAAACTACTCCATTCAGAATAGCCCAAAAAATATCTGGGAATCAATCTAACAAAAGAGGTGAAAGATCTCTACAATGAAAATTACAGAACACTAAAGAGAGAAACTGAAGAAGACCTCAGAAGATGGAAAGATCTCCCATGATCCTAGATAGGCAGAATTAATATTGTCAAAATGGCCATACTATCAAAAGCATTACATAGATTTAATGCAATTTCTATTAAAATCCCAATGACATTATTCATAGAAATAGAAAAGGCAATCATAAAATTTATTTGGAAAATAAGAGACCCAGAGTAGCTAAAGCAATCCTTAGCAGGCAGAGTGAAGCAGGAGGCATCACAATACCAGACCTTAAACTATACTACAGAGCTATAGTAACAAAAATGGCATGGTATTGGCACAACATAGACTTGTAGATCAATGGTACAGAATAGAGGACACAGACATAAATCTACATAAATACGGTTATCTCATACTAGACAGAGGTGCCAAAAACACTCAATGGAGAAAAGGCAGCTTATTCAACAAATGGTGCTGGCAAAACTGGAAATCCATATGTAGTAAAATGAAATTAAACCTCTATCTCTCACCCTGCACAAAAATCAACTCAAAGTGAATCAAAGACTAGATTCTATTTGCCTAATAGAAGAAAAAGTAGACCCAAATCTTAATCGTGTTGGCCTATAATCTGACTTCTTTAACAAGACTCCTAAAGCACAATAATGAATCAATAAATGGGATGGATTAAAATCAAAAAGCCTCTTCTCAGCAAAGGAAACAATCAATAATGTGAGGAGAGCACCTACAGATTGGGAGAAAATCTTCACAACATGCACCTCTGATAAAGCATTAATCTCTAGGATATATAAATAATTCAAAAAACAAATAACCCAATCAATAAATGGGCTAAGGAACTGAACAGACACTTCACAGAAGAAGAAATACAATCATTCAACAAATATATTTTTAAAAGTTCTCAACATCTCTAGCAATTAGAGAAATTCAAATCAAAATAACACAAAGATTTCATCTCACTCCTGTCAGAATGGCAATCATCAAGAACACAGGCAACAATACATGTTGGTGAGGATGTGGGGAAAAGGTACACTCACACATTGTTGGTGGGACTGCAAATTGGTGCAACCAATCTGGAAAGCAGTGTGGAGATTCCTCAGAAAACTGGGAATGAATCCAGCTATCCCACTCCTCAGTTTATACCCAAAGGACTTAAAATCAGCATACTACAGTAAGGCAGCCACGTCAATGTTTATAGAAGCTCAATCCACAATAGCTAAACTGTGGAAACAACCTAGGGATAAAGAAAATGTGGTATTTATATTCAATGAAATATTACTCAGCTTTAAAGAAGAAAATGGATGGACTTGGAGAATACCATGCTAAGCAAAATAAGCCATTCCTCCCAAACCAAACGCTGAATGTTTTCTCTAATATGCGGATGCTAGTTCATAATAAGGCAGGGGGCACTAGAGAACAGCATGACTGTAGCCCCCATCCAGCACAGGCTCCCGAACAGGATCACTCAGGGACTTTGGGGTGTCATGAAATGACCAGCAGACACTGGGCTTCAGGAGGGCTTCCCCGGCTCCAGCCTCAAGCTCCCACAAGGGGGGGGGGTGGACAAGAGAAAAACACGAGGGGCTGGCAAGAGAGAGAGGGCACGTTCTGAGGCTTGACTTTTAGTACTTGGGGGAGCTGTTCCATGGAACATTCTATCCAAAAAAAGGGCAAAGAGTAGGATCACAACAACCAGGTGGGTGTAATTCAACACGTTCAGTGACATCCACTCCCAGAGCTGCACCTCTTTTATCCTAGCAGAGGCAAGTCCACACACAGTGCAGGGCCCAGTACCAGTCCAGGACCTCTTCACTCAGGACTTGAAGGGGTGAGCAAGCTCCCGTTCAGGACAGCCCCGACACACTACCTTAGGTTAGGTGGAGGGACGTGAAGGGAGGTCAGAGGACAGGATGTGGGGATAGGAAAGATAGTAAAACAAAACAGACACGATTACTGTGTGTGTCTATGTGACTGCATGACCACTGGGATTCTGCAACATGTGCACTCAGGAAATGAGAAGTTATACCCCATCTATGTATGACATACCAAAGTGCATAAATGCATTCTACTGCCATGTATGACTAATTAAAACAAATAAAATTAAAATAGTTTTTAAAAACTCTGAGATTTCATCTCACACCAGTCAGAATGGCAGTTATCAAGAATACAAACACAGTGAATGTTGGCGAGGATGTGGGGAAAAGGCACACTCATACCTTGCTGCAAATTGGTGCGACCAATCTGGAAAGCACTATGGAGATTCCTTGAAAACTTGGAATGGAACTAACATTTGACCCAACTATTCCACTTCTTGGTTTACACACAAAGGACTTAAAATCAATATACTACAGTGACGCAGCCACATCAATGTTTATACAGCTCAATTCACAATAGCTTAACTATGGAACCAATCTAAATGCCCATCAATAGATGAATGGATAAAGTAACTATGGTACATATACACAATGGAATATTACTCAGCATTAAAAGAGAATAAAATTATGGGATTTGCAGGTAAGTGGATGGAGTTGGAGAATATCATTCTGAGTGAAGTAAATCAATCCCCAAAAATTAAAGGCCAAATGTTCTCTCTGAGAAGTGGATGCTGATCCATAATGGTGGGGGGAGGGGCATGGGAAAAATGGAGGAACTGTGATTGAGCAAAGGGGAGGGAGGTGAAGGAAGGGGAGGGGGTAAGAGGGCAGGAAAGATGGTGGAATGAGATGGACATCATTACCCTAAGTACATGTGTAACTGCACATATGGTGTGATGCTACACCGTGTACAACCAGAGAAATGAAAAGTTGTGCTGCAACTGTGTACAATGGGTCGAAGTGCATTCTGCTGTCATATATACCTAAAAACAGTTTTATCCTTTCTCCTGCAAATGTAATTTCTCAGGTCCAGGATTTCTTGTGAGAAATCCTCTACCATTTAGGAATCATGTTGAGTTTTAGGTAAAGCATTCTTCTAGGTTTTTTTTCAATTTTTTTGTCTTTGTCTTAATATTTATCAACTTGTTTATGAGTCAGTATTAACATTGTAGGCTGATTTCATGTAGTGTCTTTAACTTTTTAACTTAGAAGTTTATCTCTGTCACCAATATTGCTATTATTGAGCAATCTTTAATTATTATGAACACTTTCGAAGGCAAACAGAGGCAGAGCTCACCTGACTACTTCCACTTTATTGTTGAAAACAAAACCACAAACACCTGAAATACCAAAGCTCATTGATGTGCCCTGTTGGTGTGCTCTACTGACCAACACTTCTAGTTTATCTCCTAACCACTCCTTTAGATGTGTAATATTTTAATCAAGTCCTTCTCTTTCTCAATAATTTCTGCCAATAATTCTAAATGTATGTATGTAAGCTTTCTCAACTCAACCCCAACTTTTTGGATGGAGATAGAATAACATGGAAGAAAACTAAGATTCAGGCAAACCTTGACTAACTTCACTGAGAGTCCCAAGCCTTCCTCTTGTTCAGCTGAAAACTTTCTATAAGCCTAATGCTCAGGGGCCTGTTCTTCAAGATCTGGCCCTTCCATGACATTCCTCCCTGCGAGTCAGGATTCCTCCTCTTGAGTCCAGGACCAGTGCCTATTCAGGGAGGGTTCACATGGTCTGCTTCTCTATGCTGTCACAGAGAAGGTGTCACAGATGTCAGGCTGTCACAGGAAAGCTGTGCAGCTAAGATAATTCACTTCCTGTCTTCAAGCCAGCAACCATACATAAGGAAGATAAGGTCCTGGGTGTGTTGGAATATGGCATAATAATGTCACTAAGCAAGTTAAAATCTCCATTGACATGGCACAAAATGGAAAGCGCAGGCATTCACCACTGCCTACGAGAGAAGACACCCAAACGCAGGACCACAGAGACAGCAGGGCCTCCGTCACGCGGGAACACATCTGTGTCTCCTTTGTCAGTGATTAAACAGACCAGCATCACAGGTGGCTCAGAATGGCTTCACCAAACCCCTTATGGTCAGAACTGTGCATTCCACACCCACATGCAACTTTCTTCTGGCTTAAGAAAAGGACAAAGCAAGTGTCCCTTAACTTAGAGCCATAATACTTTGTGGGTCTCTAAAGCTAGGAAAGACAAAGCACTGGGGACTAAGCCCAATGGCTTGAAGCAGGACACAGATCATTTTCAACACAGATTTTCCATTCATTTGTTTAAAAGTGCATTCAAATATTTAGAAGATCAAAAAGAAAAAAGTGAACTTTCTGCTTAATACACCTGCACTAAACTCATTTCTCAAAAGAGGCAACTTCTCTGTGGGTGTCTGTTGGCTGTGCAGATGTCCACATGCAGGGAAACCCAAAGGCATGTTGTGTTCCTTTTTAAAACACTATGAAACTGCATGATCTTTAAAGTACGCCTTAGATACCTGCACATATGAACCCAGCTTGAACTCACCCTTCCTTTAACAAGTCCAAATAACATCCAATTGGGTGGATGGACATTTAGGAATATCCACAAATAACAACCAAAATTGCCCCACTCCTGGTCGTTGAGATTTGTATTCAAAATAGCACTGCAATCTAAAAGTTTTTCCATACTGTATGTCTGTTTTTTTATTTTATTTATTTATTCATTTTTAGTACCCAAGATGGAACCCAAGGTTGCTTAATGACTGAGCCACATCACCCAGTACTTTTTTATATGCTATTTAGAGATGGAGTCTTGCTAATTTGCTTTGGGCCTCACCAAGTTGCTGAGGCTGGTCTTAAATTTGTGATCCTCTTCCCTTAGACTCCCAAGCCACTGGGATTACAGGGGTGTGCCAGCATGCCCAGCTGAATATCTTACATGAACATGTATATCAGCAACATTGGGTCCTAGAAGTGAAGTTACGATACCAAGGAATATATAGGTACCTCTGATACAATTCACCAAAATGATGTTCTGCACCTGACCAGCAGAACTGGTGGTATGAAGGAGCCATCTCACAGGCAGGAGAATGTCAGGCCCTTCCTGAAAGGTGGGGGAAGGAGGCTTTGCATCGCACACCACAACACAACTAACGGTGAGTTCAAACTTAGTGATTGAAAGGATCAGTGAGGTGGACATTTTTTCCATGTGTTTTTCTCTAAGAACAACTTTTAGCCAACTGTCCATATTTGTGAATCAGCACAAAAGGGATGAGATTTGCATGACCAAGAGTCTCAAATTCTTGAGTACCTACTGCTATGGAATTCTTGTGGAAGGAGAAAGTTGAATATAGAGAAATAAAACAGATCTGTTCAATAAAAAAACAGAAAACAAAGCATCAGAAGGAGAACAATTTGAGCAGCCCTCACCTCAGGGGGGGTTCTGTAGAGGAGCTTGGAGGTCTGAAGGTGGAGCACCTGCTGGTGGTGCTTGTGGAGGAGGACGACCCTGTGGCCACTGGCCCCGCCCAGGACACCCTGGAACACAGCGTCTAATAGGACCATGAGAGCGAACAAAATCCAATCGACCATCCAGTTGTCTGGTTGAAAATAACAGTAGTTGTCACTTCTAATAATCTGAGATGTGTTCATGTTGCTGATATTCTCTATGTAAAACGGCAAGTGCTCATCAAGGAATTGAGTATCCAAAAGAAGGGAAGCAAGGGGAGGACGTGCCCCGCAGCCCCGGGGCTCTGGGGTGACGGTGACGGCCTGGGCCACCCTCTCCAGATAAACCACAATCTTGCAGCCTACATTACCTACGCGGTTTCTCAAACCCAACCTGGTTAATGCCTCGGTGTTCCTTTAGTACAAAGCATTGGGAGATTTGTGAAAGCCAAGTGGATGAGAATGAGGTATACAGGTTTTCTCTCGATACCTCTGGAAAAGTAAATATAGTTCACAGAAACAAAGATGTTCCCCAAAATGCCACGTCCTGTTAGAAAAACAAGTGCTGTTCCCTTCACAAGGCTCAAACCCATTGCTTACTTCATAGACGGAAAAAATTCAAAAAGGACAATACCTTTTTGAAGAAAGGAACAGTAGTGGTTATAGGTACCTGCAGAAAATATTTCACATCAGCAATTTTCTAGTGTGTGAATAGCCAGAATACACATATTGGTGCTGATTTTGTACCACTACTATTATTTTGTACTATTACTATTCTTTCTCTGTGACATTCTTTGAGTTTTATTCTATGTTCTCTCAAATGACATCTTGAGGACTAGTATCCAAGGTTCTGAGCTTTTTAAGTTTCACACAAGCACAACCAATCTACTGTCATGCCTTTAATCCCACCCTGTGCTCAACCTCAGCACGGCTGCATGCAACCCACAGTTGCCCAAATCTGAATTTCTCCCCGTGTTTCTCACTTAATTCTGTCTGTTCTCATCATCAGTTCTAAAATCCTGGGGCTTGTGCTTGTCCTTCCAGCCTCCCCACACCCCAATACGCACTCTTAAAAATCCAGGAGCCTCGGGTTTGAACGTCTTTAACTGCATCATGCCACCCACGGTGCCTCTCCTTCTGCTCAGTATTCCTTCCTGGGTCACATGTTGGTGAGGATACAGGTTTCTGGGTTTCCCTTTTGCATATCTTTGAGACCTGAACCTTAATGTGTCTAAACTGTAAGCCCCAACCGACGCTGGGACCTCCTGCTTACAAGTCTGTGGTGGTCCTGGTGATCCTCAAGGTCAAGTCAGTCTGCACGACCTTTCCAGGTAGGATTCTGATGTTACCTGAATCAGACAAAGACATCAGCATCGAGTGTCCTGTCTGACAAGATCAGGTCCTCAGCAGATGCAGCCATGGCTGGTGCCAGAGGAGCCAGGGTGACCCTCTAGGAGGGTCTTGGCAGAGGTCTGAGCTCCCCCTGAGTGACCTCAAGGACCACTGGGGGACCAGCCTCCCTTCTGGATGTGTGGATGCCTATGGAGCTGGGTGAGGAGAAGGGGTTCATTAGGGTTGGTGCAGGGGTGAGGAGAGGCATGGACTAGGCTCCCTTAAGGGCCACACTTGGCACAGCAGGTGGGGATCATTACATTGGGAAGAACTCACTCACACAGGGTCACGGTGGCCCAGTGCAGCTGCTGAAGAACTTCACATCCAGCTTTGTGTGGCTTTCTTCCAACCTGATTTATAATAGGGCTGTTTGGGTTACGTCAGTCCAAACTGATTTTCAAACTTAAGGCTTGGATACACCTTTGTTCTCAAATCTCATTTCTCACCCAGGAGTTTCTTTCAAACTATGTACAATTTCTCCAGATTAAAAAAATAAATAAAAAAGGACAATGACCCCACATGGCAATTGGTGTGTTTTGTATCTGGCCTTTCTGCAGTCTCCGCTGGCCACGACCTGCAGGTTAAAGGGATGCTTTAGGTCCTGTGTCCTGAAGGTGTCTGACTACACAGGTTGGTAAACCTAGGCTTCTGATCAGGTTTGGGGCGAGGGAGCCTCATCACTGCAGGAATATTGGTTCCCTCCCCTGACAAATGGGGCCATTGCTGCCCGTACCAGTGTCCCATAGAAAGAAGATGTGGGCCAGGTGCAGTGTCCCTCACCTGCAATCCCAGCAACTTGGAAGGTGAGACAGGAGAATCACAAATTCAAAGTCAGCCTCAGCAAAAAGCTCAGCAACTCAGTGAGACCCTGTCTCTAAATAAAATGCAGCTCGGTGGTGGAGTGCCCCTGAGTTCAAACCCTGGGACCAAAAAGAAAGAAAGCAGTAAACACCTGCCACAAGATGAAATGTGCTCCCAGATGTAAGACAAACAGCAGCAGTGAATAATCAGTCTGGGATATTAAAAAAAACAGTTGTTTATTTGGAGATTATGACTAAATGTATTAAAAATCTACTGACTTTGTTAAAAATGCACTAGGCTAGGGGTATGGCTCAGTGGTGGAGTGCTCACCTAGCATGTGCGAGGCCCTGGGTTCGATCCTCAGCACCACATAAAAATAAATTAAATAAAAGTATAAATAAAAGACTGCACTCAATACATCTCAATATCCCGGTGGACTTATTAGGGCTTTTTAAATTTTTTTCCTATTTTTCATTTGTCTGTAAAGGAATTCTCATATTTTCCAGCCCTCTCTTCCTTTCCCCAAACTCCAAAAAAAAAAAAATGGAATCACAGTTGGAATCAGATTCTGAGACATCTAATAAGTGATTTATCCATCTTTCTGACAAAAGCAAAGAAGGTCAGTGGAGGGAGGAGTGGTTTCTGTCACAGACTGTCACGGGAAGCTTTCCAATCAGCTCTTCTAAAAGGCAGGCTTTGCATTCACAGGTGAGTACTCCCCACCCATACCTAACAAACAGAAGCCTAGGCAGGTGAGTGCATCTTCCAAGAACACAGGGAGATTTTTGCTCCTTACAGCATGATAATATGATTAAGTGAGTCAACTCATGTTGTAGTAACTCCTAGCATGGCACACTCATGGAAGGAATTCTTGAAAAAGAAACTAGAATCTTAACTTAATCTTTGTTAACAGTTGCCCCATCAAACAGGCATACTGGGAATGGAAATGGCTTGCAAACAGGGCACAATATTACATGTTAGGATACTGAGAATTCAAGGATGATGCAGAAAGAAAACTTTCAAGTTAAAAAGAAATACACTAGATAATTAGTACCATAAAGGGAAATCTAACAGGAATCTATATTTGAAACACAGAAATCTAACAAAAATTAAGTGAGCTGATTTTATAAAAGTCTATGATGCTGATGGAGTCATAATGCAGAGGAAATTGGAGGCTAAAGAAAAAAACTTTCAGAGAAACTTGGAAAGTTTCTAATCTTTGTGATTCCTTAAAAAAAAATCAAGGGGGAATTTTATGCACAGGTGTGCCCCAGAGCTTTGTGATGTTACCAGATCCTGAACCCAGGGACAGAGACACCTCTGTATGTCTGAAGGGATACCTGTTGAAATGGTCCCATTTCCCCTTAGGGTCTCAGGTACTAGCCTAAAGATAGGAACTGTGGAGGTCCTGCGGCTCAGACCTCTCAGCAAGCCCCTTGCTCAGCCACAGAGAGTCAGCTCCGTGCTGCTGCGGAAATGTCACTTGTGCCTGTGAGGAAACCAGAACCCTCAGGCCACTCACCTGGTGGCTGTGCTGCAGACAAGCTCTGCGTTGGTCCTTCTGACAAGGGCAGCTCCCCAGGTCCTGTTGTACCTCTGGGTCTGTGGGGCTCTTGCCTATGAAAAACTGCCACCAAGAGCCCACTTGTCACAGTTGACACCTGTCAGGGAGAGGCAAACCCTCTGTAGATCCTCAGTCCCTGAAGGACGGCTTTCCCTCTCCTTCTACAATTGCTGCATTGGTTTGACTCCGAAATTATCCCAGGCTTAATTAGGGTCAATTATTTTAATAGAAGTTTGTGCAGTGAGAAAGTGAACAAGCACCCAAGTTTCTGTATCTGAGTTCCCATTTCTTGGCCTTCCCTTCCCCTTCCCAAAGGTCCACAGCTGAATCAGAATGGGGCCAGCTCCTCAGACCCAGAGTGCCACTTTCCCTCATTTTCAAGGCCTTGTCCGTGCACAGAGATGTGGCACGTGATGGCCAGCACTGGGGCCTCTGCTCTCAGAGCAAGCCCCAACAAGGGCCTGGGCAGGACAGGAGCCATTGTGCTGCATCTTTATATGCTGAAGTTCAAGTTGCCACACTGAGTGCTTGTTTAATTCCTCTTCTGTGAAACAACAACTGAGGCTGGGAATTCAGAAGGATCCACCTGCCCATCCTTTAAAACCCAACTCTGCCACATTTAATATGGTCTTGGTTTCCACGTAGTTAGCTGCTCTTCTAGAGAGCTGCTTCTGTGTTGTAGCTTGGGGTTTGGTTTTCAGACCCTCTGTGTGCAGTATTTTTTAAGTATTCTTTGTAGTGGTGGCTTATTTTAGTACATCCTTACTATGGGTGAAAAGTTTTTATTTCTCCATCAATTCTAAAGATAGCTTTGCTGAATATAGCAACAATGGGTGCCAATTGTTGTTTGGTTTCTGGTTTTGTTTTTTAGAGCTTGGAATTTCTTCTTGATTTTAGGATCTGAGTTGAAAAATGAGAAGTGATGAGTTGGTGACCTTAGATTTTCCTCTTGCAGTTTTTATTCTTTCCTTATTTTCTGTGTTAAGAATGTTGATTTTGATATGTCTTGGAGAGTTTTTTTTTTTCTACTGGGAGATCTGTATGCTTTCTGTATGAGAATGTCAATCTCATCTCTAAGGTGAGGAATATTTCTGCTATTCTCCCACTGAAGAGGTTCTTATTGTTTTTAGACTGTGTCTAAACATATCAGAGCATGATGCTCCCTAAGGATCATAGACATTGAAATGGATGAAATGCCAGAAAAAGAATTCAAAAGATGATTAAAAACTGATCAATGAATTCCAGGAGAACACAGAAAAGTGTCTGAAGGCATTAAGGAACAAGATATGAGTGAAAAATTCAACATAAAGAGAAACTGAAAAAGAATCAAATAGAAATCTTGGAAAACAGGCACAATTAATCAAATAAGAGATGCAGCTGAAAGCCTAGTAGAGTAGGCCTCGCAGAAGAGAGCATCTAAGAGCTGGTAAACAACGGGGCCAGCCTGGAACTCTCAGAGAGTATAAAGAAAAGGATAGAGACAACCGTGATCTGAATATAGATCCGGCAGTGCTCAGAGACAGCATTAAGAATCACTGAAGCTGAATAGGGTTGTGAGATGCAGACCCATGGCCTAGAGAGGTCTTCAGGAAAATCATAACAGAAAATGTCCCAAACCTCAGGGATGAGATGGACATCCACACGTAGGGTGCATTCAAAACCCCAGAAAAGATCTTAAAAAGAACCTCTCCATGGCATACTGTAATTAAAAAGCCTAACATAAAGTCTGAGCATAGAAATTTAAAAGCCTCCAGAGAAAAACATTACATCACAGTGAGAGGCCGGTGATTTCTTAGGACAAACTCTAAAATCCAGGAAGGCTTCATCATTCAAACTGCTGAAAGCAAACAGCTGTCAACCACAGTTGTCACCTGCAGCAAAGCTGTCCTTCAGAATTGAAGGGAAATAAAGCCTTTCAAGGTAAGCAGAAACTAGAGAAGCTGGCACTACAGAAAGCACTTAAAAGGAATACTACCCACAAAAAGGATCAGGAGCAAACTCCATGATTGAAAAAGAAATGAATTTTACTTGGAAGTAGCTAAAACATGAGAAATAAAATGAATTAAACATTAGAAATAAATAAATGTTTCTCTATAATAATGCTGAAGCAAATCTATAATAATGCTGAAGGAAAATCCTCTGAAAGAGAAATGAGAAACACTTCCCCATTTACAATAGCCTCAAAATAAATAAAATAAAATAAAAAACTTGGGAATCAAGTGTGCAAGACCTGTACAGTGAAGACTACAGAATTCTAAGAAAGAAATTAAAAAAGACCTTTGAAGATGGAAAGGTCTCCCTTGTTCTTGGATAGGCAGAATTCATATTGTCAAAATAATAACTACAAAAAGCACTATACAGATTTAGTTAAATCTTAATAAAAATCCCAATGACATTCCTCATAGAAATAGAAAAAGGAGTCAAAATTCATCTGAAAAAATAAGAGACCAGAATAGCTAAAGCAATCCTTCGCAAGAAGAGTGAAGAATGTGGCATCACATACATGTTCTTGAACTATACTACAGAGAAATAGTAACAAAAACAGCATGGTATTCGCACCAAAATAGACTGGCAGACCAATGGTACAGAATAGAGGACACAGAGACTAATCCACATAAATACAGATATATTTGACAAAGGCGCCAAAAACATACATTGGAGAAAAGATAGCTTCTCCAACAAATGGTGCTGGGAAAACTGGAAATCCATAGGCAACAAACTGAAATGAAACCCGTCTCTCACCATGCACAAAACTCAAAGTGGATCAAAGACCTAGAAATTACAGAGACCCTGCGTCTAATAGAAGCAAAAGTACGTCCAAACCTCCATCATGTCAGATGAGTCCTGTCTTCCTTAATAAGACTCATATAGCACAAGAATTAAAATCAAGAATCAATAAATGGGATGAATTCAAACTCAAAACTCCTTCTCAGAAAAACAATCAGTGAAGTGAATAGGGAGCCTATATCTTGGGAGCAAATTTTTACCCCTCACACATCAGGTAGAGCACTAATCTCTAGGGTATATAAAAAACTCAAAGAGCTAAACCCCCCAAAACAAACAAACAAACCAACGAACAACAACAACAACAACAAAAACCCCTAAATATCCCAATCAATACATAGGCCAAGGAACAGAATAGACACCTCTCAGAAGAGGATATACAATCAGTCAACAAATACATGAAAAATGTTCAACATCTCTAGCAATTAGAGCAATGCAAATCAAAACTACTGTAAGATTTCCCTCACTTTAGTCACTTAATAGGCAGCTATTAAGAACACGAACAAGAATAAGTGTTGGTGAAGATTTGGGAAAAAGGCACACTCAGACACTGCTTGTGGGATTGTAAATTGGAGCAGCCAAGCTGGAAAGTAGTATGAAGATTCCTTGGAAAACTTGGACTGGAACCACCATTTGACCCAGCTATCCCACTCCTTGGTCTATACCCAAAGGACTTAAAAGTAGCATACTACAGGGACACAGCCACATCAATGTTTATAGCAGCACAATTCACAATAGCTAAACTGTGGAACCAGCCTAGATGCCCTTCAGTAGATGAATGGATAAAGAAAATGTGGAATAGATACACAATGGAGTATTACTCACCAATAAAATAGAATAAAATCATGGCATTTGCAGGTAAATGGATGGAGTTAGAGAAGATAATGCTAAGTGAAGTTAGCCAATCCCAAAAAACAAATGCCAAAGTTTCCTCTCGTATAAGGAGGTGGATTCATAGTGGGTTGGGACTGAGCATGGGAGGATGAGACAGACTCTAGGTAGGGCAAAGCCTGGGAGGGGAAGGAGGTGGGAATGGGGTAAAAACGATGGTGGGATGAGAAGGTCATCAGTACCCTAGTACATGTATGAAGACACGAATGGCGCGAATATCCTTCCTATACAACCAGAGATAGGAAAAGTGTGCTCCATATGTTTTATGTGAATTGTAATGCATTCTGCTGTTATATATAAAATTAGAATAGTAAATCGATAAATGAGAAAATAAAACATGACATACATCTGAAACTCCTGTAAAAATCTCAGGTTCACACAGAAATCTCCTAACAAGGGTCACAGAGTTCAGTGCTCCTATGTATTGCAAAGGGAATGTTGTCCATGGTGACTCTCACTTGGTTTTTAAGCTCACAAGTATCATAAGTGATCCACAAACCATGAGGGCCTGGGCTTTCCTCCCACACCAGGGAGCGTGACTCAGGTGACTTCCATTTATGTAGAGGGTTTATTCTCTAATGCTTGCAGGGTGCATCTCTAGGTCATGAGGCACTCAGGGCACAGAGGGGCCCAGTGACCGGGGGCTGCCTCCCAGGCCAGCCCCGGCTGCTCTCTCCTCTGCAGAAAGGAAGCTGCTCTCACCTCCCCTCAGCCCTGGCCACATGCATTGACATTCCTTTACAACAGGGACACAAACACTCCTCCAGGTGGCAGGATGCAAACTGATGTGAGGGCCATCCTGGGGTGCAGATGGGTTATACCGAGGCCCCATAGGAATGGCATGGAAGGTTTGGATTTTTCGATATTTTTAATGCATTATAGTTAAACTAAAAAGTGTGCCTCCTGTGACACAACCGCACCTGGTGGGACGTCATTGGCTCCTCTGTAGTCCCCTGCTCCCACCGCTCATTCCCTCCTCTCCCCTGCTCCCATTCCTCTTCTATATTTGTGTTCCGTGCAATCATTTATTGCCTTTTCAATCATGCTTCATAGATAGACACAAAGTGAGATGCATTCTGAGACATTCACATGGGCTCTTAGCTTAATTACCCCAAGTTCATTCAGAGTTCCTCTCCTGTTCCATTCCTCTAACTTCCCCAAATTCTTTCTCTGCTCCACGAACATGTTTTCAACTATTTTGGGGCTGCACATTCTGTTCCCCTTAGTATTGCTCCAGTGTCCACCTATGAAAGGAAACGTTCAAGCCCTCACGTAGCCTGACCAGTTCCATCCATTTCCTAGACAATGTGATATTTTCACTCTTCTTCATGACTGAGTAGAGCACCACTCTGTTGGCACATCACATTTTCTTGATCCATTGATCTGTTGGTGATCACCTGGGCTGGTTCCAGAACTTGGCCCTTGTGAATTGTGCTGCTACAAATATTCATGCATTTGTATCGTTATATTATGCTAATTTTAGTTCTCTTAGAATATAAATACCATATCGTGGTGTAGCTGACTCATATGGTGGTTTCAATTTCAATTTTTAAGAAATGCCCAAACTGCTTACCAACTTGGTTGTACTAATGTGCCATCCCACTTGCAGGGGCATGAATTCACCTGTTTTGGTCACATCTTTGAGAAAATCTACTACTATTTGTATTCTTGATGAATGCCATTCTAACAGTGAGGTGAGAGCTCACTGTAATTTTGATTTGCATTTCTGTGATGGCACATTTGATTTTTTAAGAGTGGTACTGTGTGTGTGTGCGTCTAGCCATTGGGTTCAAGTTTTTGGTCAATGTACAAGTAATAAAATAACCACTTATAGCAACATCCTTGAAATACCAATGTGACTCCTGTCCTTCCCAGGTGCCTGGTTGAGACTTGCTTTGAAGGCAGAGTCCCCAGTGCTGGTCCTCAAGTACCACATCCCTGTGCATGGAGTAGGCCTTGAATATGAGGGGAAGTGACACTCTGTGTCCCAGAAGTGGGCACCAACCTATTTCAGCTGTGGGACTTTGGAAAAGTGCAGGGAGGGACAAGAAATGGGAACCTCAGACACAGAGACTTGGCTGGTGATTCACTTTCTTATTATGAAAACTTCTTGTAGAATAATTAAGCTCCAATTAAAACTGAGATGAGGTCTGAAACTTAGTAATTGTGGAGGGAGAGGGAGAGCCATGCTTCAGGGACTGGTGTCCACAGGGGCTAGCTTCTCCCTGACAGGTGTCAGCTCTGAACACTGGAGCCTCTGTGGTGGTTAATTGCAGGGAAAAACTTCACAAACCCAGAAGGTACAAATGCGACCTTGACAGCTGCATCTTGTCTAAAAGACAACCCAGAGCTTGTCTGCAGCACAGCCACCAAGGTGAGTGGACCCTAGGATCTGACTTGCTCACAGGCCCAGGGGACATCCATCAGCAATCAAGGTCTTACTCTGTGACTGAGCAAGGGGGTGGCTGACAGGGTCTGAGCCTTAGACCTTCCCTCTTCTTCTGGTATTTATTTCTGAAACTCCTGTAAAAATCAAGTTCAGGCAAAGAAATCTCCTAACAAGTGTCACAGAATTTAGTGCTCCTATTTATTGACTTTTTAAGAGTGGTACAGTGTGTGTGTCTAGCCATTGGGATCAAGTTTTACAGCAGGTGTCCCTCAGCTATGCCGGAGCCACTGTGACCCTGTGTGCAAGATCTGATTCAGCAGAGAGCTCTGTGGTGGGTCCTGAGGATAGACAGTTAGAAGCTTTTTCTGCTTTTAGAAAAGTTCAGTTTCTTCCAACTCCATGTTGTCCTGCAGTGACTCTCTGCATGCTTAGGTTATATGATATTCTGTGCCTAGTTTCTGGTGTGTTATTTGATTTCCAAGACACAATGTTTCACTTGCATTTTGTTTCTCCTAAGCGCAGTGTGTTTAACGAGAAGGCATTCTGTCTCCAACCAACCTGAAACTGTCTGTCCTCACACGTAACATTAGACCATATATGACAGTCACATTCATTCTTTATATGTCTGCTTGTCAGAGTGCCTATGGAAACAATTAGCACGTAATCAGATCATAGTGTCTCTTATTGAATTCCATTATGATCTTATCAGTTTGTTTTATATTAAACTTTCAAAAATTTCT
Source organism: Urocitellus parryii (assembly GCF_045843805.1). NCBI lineage: Eukaryota > Metazoa > Chordata > Mammalia > Rodentia > Sciuridae > Urocitellus > Urocitellus parryii. The sequence goes on along the minus strand of NC_135538.1, from coordinate 153,619,108 downwards.
TTGAGTTTAGTTCAGTACCATGCAGAAGGAACACCTCTCTCTTATTTATCTTGGCAAATTTTCCCCAGGATGGATGCATGTACCTGCCACCTGTTGGATTTTATTCCCAGCTGGGAGTCATACAAGTCTTTCAATGCAAGACCTTCTTTTAGAGCCATTCACTGTATAATTGTAAATCCAGTCTGGGATAATGCCACTTTCTCTTCTGACATTCTTCTTTTCCTTCAGTCAGAGTGAAAGAGAATGAGTTGTGTAACTCAGAAGTGCCTCCCAAATTTGATACCGAGCTGTGTAATTGGGGAAGGTTGGAATGGGCTGAAAATATGAGAAAAAGTATAAAGAAATGATTTTGCATCTTGTCAAGGGGATAATCTTCGTGTTTCTAATAGGACTTGGAGCTGTGGGGAACATCTTGGTTCTTGTAAACTATATGAGCGTGTTTAGAAGCACTATGAAATCTATACACCTCATTCTCATCCATTTGGCTTTTACAAATATGATAACACTTTTTTCAAAAGTAATGCCAAGGACAATTACCAGTTTTGGGTTGAGAAGCCTCGTAGGTGATACAGCCTGTAGGATTGTGGTTTATTTTGGTAGGGTGGCCCGGGGCCTGTCCATCTGCACCACCAGTCTCCTCACAGTGGTCCAGGCCATCACCATCAGTCCCAGAGCCTCCAGGTGGAGGAGGCTGCAGCCCAGGTCTGCATGGCACCTGCTTCCCTTGTTGCTCTTCTGTTGGATACTCAATTCCTTGATAAGCATGAACTTACTGTATTACATAAAAAATATCAACAGCATGAACACATCACAAATTATTAGCGGTTACAACTATTGTTATTTACAATCACAAACCTTGATAATTAGATGGATTTTTATTGCTCTCATGGTCCTTCGAGATGCTGTGTTCCAGGGTGTCATGGGCTGGGCCAGTAGCTACATGGTCGTCCTCCTCTACAAGCACCACCAGCAGGTGCTCCACCTTCAGACCTCCAAGCTCCTCCACAGAACCCCCCCTGAGGTGAAGGCTGCAAAAAGCGTTCTCTTTCTTATGCTCTGTTTTCTCCTCTTCTATTGGACAGATTGCTTTATGACTTTATATGTAACCTTCTTCTTGGAGAAGCATTTCCTAGAAGTAAGTGCTCTAGAACTGGTGGACCTTGGCTACGCTGTCCTCAGCCCATTTGTGCTGATTCACAGGGATGGACACCTGGCTGAATGTTGGCATGCTCAGTGAGAGAGAAACAGATTGAGAAAATGTCTATTTCAGTGAGCTTATAAGAAAGTAAGTTTTAAATAATCCTTAGATTTCTGTTGCTTTATTTGATGGAAAAATCAAGTAAGAGTAGGTGAATCACAGAGGCAGATTTCCATATCACAAAGCTGGTGACAGTCCTATGACGAAGTTCACAAGTAGCTTGTTTTGTGTGCTTCTTCCATGTTTCTGTGGTCTTGTACACATTTGCAGATTTTGCTTTTTTTTGTAAACCTCAAATTCTATTGATATGTATTAATATTTATGTTATATTTATTATTATTACCTGGTATTGTTTAAGTTATAAAATCTGCATGAATAAAAAGACTAAAATGTAGTAGTCTCATTTGATAGAACAATGAATGGATACATAATGGAAATAACTCAGCTTTATTTTTGTGATTTTTGAGTTCACTCTCAAATTTGAATGCTTTTTTGTCTAATAAATGAGAAGTTGGTGTTGATCACAAATCATGGCTTGTTTCAAGACAGTACTAGTTAGCATCTCTGTGGTGCTTAATATTGCCCCCTGTCTTTAGAAACCCACAATATATTTTGATTCAAAGTGAATCGAACTTAATTTTCTGTTGAAACATGTGTTCATGTAGAATGCACAGGTATGGCCATAGGTATTTGATTAAACCATGTAACCATTATTGATGCTGTTGACGTATTGATCATGGTCCCTCCAAGTTACCTGAGCTGCTGTGCCAGCCCTCTCCTTCACATCTAGGTCATCCTCTACCTCTTTCTTACGGCACTGTTTACTTTTGGATATTTTAATTCTCTAGGAAGATATGCTGAAGGCCTTTCTTGTCCTTTGTTTGTCCCACGATGACACAGGTTTAAAATAATCTTTTAATGTTATGTCATACTCCAAAGTTAGGAGTTTATCTGCTTGGTATGACCTTGGCATCCTTGAACATAAAGGGTGCATTACTGTTTCAGCTCTACAGTTCTCCTGGGACAGCTGTCACTTCAGTCTCGCACAGGGAACAGACAAATTGCTCCGTCTCTGATTAGTCATTTTGTAAGGACTCAAGGGCAAGCAGTGCAAATCCTGGAATTGCAGTTAGGAAAAATGACACGTGAACGTGGAATCACAGGATTAACAACTGACAAATACCTAGGTGAATAATCTCTCTGAGCCTCACAATTCTGATTATTTTCCGTTATGGTAAACATGGCCACTGTCCCTTGGTGAATCAGTGCCTCCACATGACACATGTGCCCTTGGGATCTGATGATCCCTTTGTGTTTAGAGATTCTAGTTCAATGCTAGCACTTCCAAATACGATGTTGAAGTGATGGCCATGAACCAACAGAGTTTATCCTGGATGCTGAGTTACACTCTTGAATTTCTTCAGCAAATGGTGTTGTTAAAACTACATAGCCATGTGTGGCTATTTGGAGGCAAAATTCTTTGAAGGGCATTCTGTTATAAAGAGACTCACCTCAAAAGTTTGTGGGGCCCAAGTTAAGTCCACAACTAGAAGACACATAAATTTGCTGACCTAGTTTAAAGTTATTAATCAACAAACTATTAAATAAAATGTTTTGTCTTGCTGAATTAACAGATAACACTTTCATACAAGCAAAATTGGAAATATGCATATATAAATTATGGCTTTTAGTAACTGAAAATTATCAAACTGTCAAATGTTATTATTGAACATATCTAGTTGTTCTGTTCATAGACCAGCAGTATTCAGATAATTAATAAAAGAAAGACATCTATAGTTCAAAAGTTGCCATGCATTTATTTCATAAATATTATTGTTTTTGCTCTCATTTAAAAAAAATAAGTATTTATTTTGTTATAATCAAAACTTTCATATGATATGTGCTCAAGTGTCAGTAATGATTTAAAGCAAGGATCAATAACTTCTCATGCAAAGAAACTAGATAGAGACTATTCAATTTTTCAGGTCATGTGGTCTCTGTCACAACTACTCAACTCTGGTCTTATAATGTGTAAACACCCAGATAATACATATAAAATGACCTTCCACGAGTTCCAATAAAACTTTATTTCTGAGCACTGAAATGCAAATTTGTAAATTCACATATCGTCGGGCAACATGGAACATGTCTGTAATCCCAGCCACCTGGGAGGTTGAGGCAAGAGGATCACAAATTCAAAGCAAACCTCAGCAACTTAGTGAGATCCTCAGCAACTTAGCCAGACTTTTAAGATAAAAAGAACTGGAGTGCAGTTCATTGATAAAGTGTGGGTTCAACCCCCAGTACCTAATAATAATGATAGTAATAGTTCAAAATTATGAGTTAAAAGACAAAGACAGTACAGATCATAACTTTGGAATATTAAAGATTTAAATTGAAATTTAAATTTAAACTAGGTTTTTACATAATTTTTGAAAACTTAATTAAATCTAATTAGACTTTTTATAAAAATAAAATGGTTTACAATTCTAATGATCAATGTCCATATAGTGACCAGTATAACATGCTGTATGTACAGACCTGCTTGTATACAACTTTAAGAATAATACAAGTTAAGTAGTATTAGAAAATGTCCTTCAGTTGCTATTTGCAATGTTGTAAATATCATACTAACTTGGGAGTATGTCTGGAGGCACAAATGAAGATACCCAAAGTAGTAAGAAGATGGACACGGAGCACTCCTGGGAATGACCGCTGAGTCATGCGTCATGGTGAAACATACTGTATTCCTACTGCCTAAGAATGAGAAGTGGACCCTTTTAAAAACTACATAACCACATGCAAAATATGACATGGGCACTAATTTTAAACCATACACAAACTCAAAATTCAGCAAAGATTCAGATGTCAAACTGAAATTTCAGAATGCCTCAAACGCAGGATATGGGAACGAATACTCCTTGACTTCGGTGTCCTCACTGAGTTTTTGATATGACTTCCAAAGCAGAATATATATATATAAGATTACCCAGCACGATCACGTCAAACTAATTATGTTCTGCACATGAAGGAGACAGCCAACACGTTGATAAGCCAGAAATGGCATGAGATCCACACGGGAATATCTGTGACTTGTAGAGTTTTACTGTCCAAATCATGTGAGTCTCTCACAGAGGTGGATAGACAGAAAACCCAAGAACAAGCAGGTTAAAGATGGGCAAGAGACTCATCACCCTTCTCTGGACCTCAACACCATCTCCCACTCCCACCCCTCCTTCTCCTTCTTCTCCCTCCCCACAGGTGCTCTTAGGGCACCACCACGTGGCTTTATCAGGATGAACAGAGGTTTTCCCTACAAGTACTGAAGATTCCTCTACCATCACTGATGTCCTTCTGGAAGAAATTATTCCCAGATTTGTCCCCACCCCACCCACCCCCCCCCCGCTTACTTCCGACACTAGTCCCTCCTTCATGTCTCATGTGTCCCAACAGGTGGCACCGCCCTCAACCTCGCCTGGAAGCCACACCTTCCCCATCATTCTCAGTCCTCAGGAAAACTAGAAAGAGCTCGTTCTCTTCTCGAATCCTAGCTCCCTAACATCCCTAGAGTTAGAACAACCCTGGGCCATCCTTTAACCTTTGGCCCTAATGGGTTTACAGCCACTCTCATTCCCCTTCCTTCCTTAGCCCCGTTGAACTTAGGTATGTCCTCCCTTTCCTCCTGGGGTCCACCCTGTTTCCTGAGTCCCCTCAGCGACCACTTTTCCACTCTTTCTCTAACGAGGCATCTGCTTCTTGAACCACAACCCTCCTCTCTACTGCCCTCCTGTCACCCTCGTCCCAGGGCCTGGGTGTCTCTCAGGAACCTCCATCCTTCTCTTTTATCCCCAAATGGACAGGACCACTCCAAGTTCTCCTGACGACCCCAAAGCCCCCAAGTGTGTGGGAAGACCCTCACGGATTCATCTCAGCAAGGTTAAACCGGCCCCTCCTTCCAGTGCCAAGTACTCCTGCAGCTTAACCCCCTAAATCAGATTAACACGGACAGCAGAGGAACCTTCAGTCCGGCCCTCTTGGTGCCATTACTGGTCTTGTGGTCACAACCTGTGTGTAGAACAGGCTTCCCTTGTGCCACATCTTTCCTGGCCCAAGTTCAGGCACAGATCTCCTTCCTCCACCTACAAGGCACCCTCTCCAGCTTCTTTCTGGAAGGAACCTCCAATTTCTCTTCCTGAATTCCATTCTCTATTTGTTTCCTATGTGCTCCAAAATAACAGGCTATCTGGAATTCCAGGTTCTCAAAATCTGGGGCACACCAACTCTTCTTAACTCCACCTGCTGGAGGGCACACCCAACGTGCCCGTCATTCTCCAGTTTGATGCCTGCACAACCACCATGCCACAAAGTCGCATCACAGGGAGCTACTCCCTCGTTGGGACTGAGAATGTTTTTCCAACACAGATACGTGTGCGTCAAGCACAAACCAATGGCAGCTTGTAAAAGGAGCTCTGATGAGGCTTATCCTCCCCACTATCTTGCCGTCACATTCACGTCACTACCCAGGAAGTTCCTTTCTCAAACTGTGTCCCCCTCAACTGAGGAAGTAGCCAATGTGACCCTTACCTACACCATCCCTGACCCTCAGAACCCACTGGGATCCACCATCAAGGCTGGGGTCTGGGTAGAGGGGCAGGGAAAGATCCAGCAGGAATAGCCAGATTATTAAGGCCAGCATCCGCCAGTCAGCAAGCCATGAGCAGCATAGCCCAATGACCACAGCACTGCTAGCCCACACCTGGACCCCTCTGCTCACAGAGCTCCACACAACCTCACACGTCCTCCACAGTTCTATCCCTCCTACACTTCTGACTGCTGTCTCTGAGTCCCTCTTACCCTCAGCTCATTGATACAAACCCTGTCCCTCTCCATGGACTCCCATCTAGTGTCTGTTCACCTGATGAAACCTCTTGGGACCTCTTTATTTTAATGTCTCCTCTTTGGTGCACCCTCTCCCTCCCATGCCTCTGTTCCACCATGCTACCTAATGGTTCCATATTCAACACAACTTACAATGTCACCCAGTCACTCCAGAGCTAACCTGGCATCCCCTTCCTCTGAGGAAACTCCATTCTTCACGGCTTGACACCCCTATTCCTACCCTCTCCCCGCCCCCCGTCCTCCTCACACTGGATATAACCACATACTCTGTGGAGGAGGTTGAACTGACCTTCTCCTCCCGCTCCTGGACTCCACTTCAAGTCTCAGATGCAAAAGGGCAGTCCTAGCCCCAGCCCTCCTTGTGTCAGGCATGTTGGCCGCAGGTGGCACGGGGTAGCAGGAATAGGCAGAGCCACCCATGTTTACTCTACACTCTCCCAAGAATTGAATGAGGACTTTAGCAGGTGGCATACTCCCTAGAGTCTCTTCAAATCCAAGTCAGCTCCTTAGCCAATGTAGTTCTCAAAAACAGGAGAGCCATCGGCTTCCCAATGGTAGAGAAGGGAGGCACTTGTGTGGTTTTAGGAGAGGAATGCTGTTACCAACAAATCCGGAACAGTCCAAGGAAACATAGCTGAGCTCTAGGAGAGCATCCAGAAATGCTGCTGGGAGTGGCAGCAGTCATCTCCCTGAACCTTTGAGACAAAGTGTCCCCTGGCTGCCCCCATTGATGGGCCATCCCCTTAAAGTCATCACGGTGCTCTTACCAGGACCTTATCTAATAAAATGCCTGAAATTCTTTTTACAAGACCTAGTAAAAGCACTCAGTAATCAGACTGTAAGCCAGCTCTTAGGAGCCAGGATAGGCCCTCCCTGAAGTCTGGCCTGACCCTTCTTTGTCCCTGTTCAGCTTGAAGAAGGCAGAATGAACAATGCCCCTTATCACTGTAAGACAGGAGGCCAAGACGTTAGGTCCCTAGACATTGGTAACTCAATTTTGTTTCTGGGACCCCATATAGGTGTATAAACTGCCCAGAAAATGAAATTTAAGATACCCTCTTCCCATACACCCCCACCCCAACGTCCCTAAACACAGAAAGCTGTTGTTACCCAGCCACCTGCGCCCAAGGTCTATTCTAGCTTGCTCTTGTTCCTTGTCCAAAAGATCCATGAGCTTCTATCTGAGGGACACTGGCTGCTGCGCCTTGCAGAAGGGCAGCCTTGCAGAAGGGCAGCCTTGCAGATGGTGGGCAGCCTTTCAGATGGTGGGCAGCCTTGCAGATGGTGGGCATCCTCTGTCCATAAACGGGGCCTGAGCTCAGAGCTGTCTCCTGTGCGTATTTGCCAGCGACCCTAAAAGACATACTCAGAACAGCATGGAGTATACTTTGTTCTAATTGAGTCCACAATCTTTCCCGTTCCCTTCCCTCTCTTCTTCTGATCTTTCTGCTATAACTTATAGTGTTTTTTAAAAAGATTAGCATCTGTTGTCACCTAATCCAAAATAAGGTGAGCAGATAAGAATATAAATACAAGAGAGACCAGTGGGGTAGGTCAAGGAGGATGAAGGGCACGAAGGAGGGGTGGGATAAGGAAGGACTGTGGAATTAATGTGCCCCGACCTTCCCAAGGGCATACGTGAACATACCACAGTGAGTCACGTCCATTTTTCACTCCGTAGTTGCCAACATCCACATTTTGATGTTTATGTGGAGTCCTCTTATGTGCTTAGTTGTGAATCTGTTTTTCAAAAAGACAGGAAACAAATACAGACAAGAAGAGATACAGACTCAACCAATATTTATGGAATGATGTTTGACAATACTCCTATAATGAAGGTACTTTCGCCAATATGACCCAAAGTGATGTATACTTCTGGTTCAATGCCATCATTATCAAATAGCAATGATACTCTTCACAGTCCTAGAGAAAAAAGTCTGAAAATTCGTATGGAAGAGGACGGGATGCAGAATAGCCAAGCGGATCCTCAGCACCAAGAGCAATGCTGGAGGCGTCCAATACCACATCCCACATTATACGACAGAGCCACAGTAACAAGACAGCGCGGTACTGACCTGAAATGACAGAAAGGCCAATGGAATGGACTAGAGGTCACAGGGGCCAACCCACCCAGGCACAGACATCTGACCTCTGACAAAGGTGGCAAAAATATGTGTTGGGGGAAAGACGGCGTTTCGAACCAAGGGTTGAGGAACACTGGGTATCCATGTGTATCCTGTTTCTCTCAACTTGAAAGGTACCAGAAACCTACCAATGATTCCTGAAGCTCTGCAGCTGCTATCCGTAGCGACCAGGCCCCAGCCTGCTTAGGAAGCACAAGGGGAGAAAAGCGCAAGACTCGGTGGCACCTGCTTGTAGTCCCAGGGGCCAGGAAGGCCAAGGTGGGAGAATCTCAAGTTCAAAGCCAGCATCAGCAACTTAGTTTGGCTCTAAGCAACTTAGTGAGACCCTGTGTCAAAATATGAAATAAAAAGGGGTTGGAGAGGTGGCTTACTGGTTGAGCACCTTGGGTTCAATCTCTGTTGCCAAAAATAAAAAATAAAAAATATAAAATAATAAAAGGAGGAAAGAAAGAGATCTTGTGAAAATAGGAGGGTGGCCAATAGAATAGTGGCTGGGATTGAGAGAAAGAGGTAAAAAATCACCCAAATTATGCTAGGCCCATTATGAGAAGACCATAATGAGTCACATATATGTACACATATATTTATGATTTTGAGATGATTATAACAAAAGGGAGGTCAGAAGAGTAGAGCCGGCCAATCAGGAGGAGGAGAAAGGGAAAGAATGAGGAAGTACGGGAACATGTTGCGTGTATGATGAAACGTGTTCCGTGTACTATGAACATGGAATCATTTATCCTCTAGTGTGTATTATCATAGTGTAATAAACGACAAAAAAGAGAGGGATGAAGATCACTCTACAGAGCTCTGGAATAAGAGGGAAGTGCACTCCACCAGGTGATTGATGTGGCTCTCAGGAAACTCAGGACTCGTTCCTTCTCCTCCTCTTCTCTCTTCCACTTCATTCTCCCTCCCCCTCGGCCCCTGCATCCAGTCCACAGAGTTTCTTCCTAGTTAGATGGAAGACCCGACTGACCTACCTTCTTCCCTCCCTCCCTCCCTCGCTCCCTTCCTTCCATCCTCCCTTCCTCTCCTCCTCCTCCTCCTCCTTCTCCTTCTCCTTCTGTCTCTCTCTCTCTCACCCTCCCTCCCTCCCTCCCTTCCTCCTTATTATTCAGTAACTTTCATATATCACTGCAAATATTTACACTTTGACTTTTAGGATCTGATCAGTTTCACTTAGCACGGTAGTCTCCAGGTCCATCCGTGGACCAACAGATGCATACGACGTTCTTTGTTATGGCTGAATAATATTTCATTGTCATATACACCACATTTTTTTATCCATTCGTGTGTTGATGGGGATTCAGGTTGGTTCCATAGCTTGGCTACTGTGAATTGAGCTGCTGTAAACATTGATGTGGTGCCTCACTGTAGTGTGCGGATTTAAAATCCTTTGAATATATACTGAGAAGTGGGGTAGCTGGGTCATATGGTCCATTCCTACTATTTTCAGGACTGCTTTCCAGAGTGCTTATGCCTATTTGCTGTTCCATCAGCAATGTATAAGTGTACATTTCCTCCCATATTGTTCTCGGTATTCTGTTTTTTTAAAAAAAAATATATCTTATTTTTTAGTTATACTTGGGCACAATACCTTTATTTTATTCATTTATTGTTCTGTGGTGCTGAGGATTAAACCCAGGGCCTTGCACATGCTAGGCGAGTGCTCTACCACTGAGCCACAACCCCAGCCCCAGTTCTTTGTATACTTGACCATTGACATTCTGACTGGGGTGAGATGAAACTTCATTTTATTCTTAATTTTAATTTCCCTAATTTTTAGAGATGCTGAATATCTTTCCATATATTTGTTCAGATCTTGTATTTCTTCTTTTGAGAACTGTCTTTTTATATTTCTTTTACCTAGTGATTAGTTGGGCCTTATGATGATGATGACGATGTCATTTTATTTGGGTGTTTAGTTTTTCAGGCCTCTGTACGCTCTGGCTGTCATGGTATTATTAAGGAGCAGGAGCTGAGATCATCTCACATTCTGTGGGCTCTCTTCACACTCTTGTTTCCTTTGCTGTGCGTAAGCTTTAAAATTTGACACCAGCCCATTTATTGATTTTTGGTTTTATTTCATGGGCTCCAGGGGCCTTGTGAGAAAGTTCCTCAGGGACATGTTGGGGTGTTAGGCCTGCATGTTCTTCCAGTGGTTGTGGACATCTGGGTGCAGTCCCCAGGTCCTGGCTCACGTGGAGGTGACTCGTGCAGGAGAGCGGCCGGGTCTTCTCTGCAGGGTTTCAGGACCCAGCCCCACTGTTAGAAAGGCTGCCTCATCTCGGCTGCCTGGTGTTGGACCCTGTCCCCAGGGGCCTGCCTGTGTCCTCTGCTCCCTCCCAGGTCTCCAGGCCTGTCTGGGTGCCAGCACCTTGCTGCCTTTGTCACCTGGCTCTCCAGCGTAGCTGACATCAGGAACCTTCACGACTGCAGGATCACTCTTCCTGCTCGGGATTGACTTTTCACTGTGGGTCTCTTATTTATCCAAATGAACTTTAGGAGTGCTGTGGCTCAGTCTTTGAAGAATGCCATTGACACTTTTATAAGAATTGCATGAATGTGCTTAATGCTTTTGATTGTGTGGCCATTTTTAGAACATGAATCTGCCATTCCCAGAAGACCACAGGTCTTTCCATCTTCCATGGTCTGCAGTTTCTTTTTTCACTGTTCTCTGCCTTTCACTGTAGACAACCTTCCCATCCTTTATTAAGTTAATTCCTAAGGGTTTTGGGTTTTTTTTGTGGGGGGGGGAGATTATTGTGAATGGAATATATTTCCTCATTTCCTTTGTGACAGATTCCTTATTGGAGTATAGAAAATTACTGATTTTAGTGTTTGATATTCTCTCCTGCTCTTATGAAATTTGTTTATGAACTCTAGAAGTCTTCTGGTGCAGTTTTTCTGGGTCTTCTAAATATAAGATCATGTCATCAGCAAATAGATAATTTGATTTTCCTATTTGTATCCCTTTAATTTCCTTCTCTTGCCTGATTGCTTGGGTAGGATTTCAAGGACTTTATCGAATAGGGTGGGTGAAAGTGGACCTGTGACACTTGTTCCAGTTTTCAGTGGAAATGTTTTAGGTTTTCTCCCTTCAGTATAATGTTGACCTTGGGTTTGTCATATATGACCTTTACACTACTAACATATGTTCTTTCCGTTCCTAGTTCCTCTAGTGTTTTAGATATGAGTGAGCACTTTACTGTGTTGGAATAATTATGTGATTCATGTCGTTAAGTCTATTTTGTGATGAATGACATTCCTAGGTTTGCATGTGATGGATCAACCTTACATTTGTGGAATGAACCCATTTTTTTTATGGTGCACTGCCTTTGTAACATGTTTTTGTATGTGATTGGCCAGAATTTTATTAAGAATATTTGCATTTGAGTTCATCAGGGGTAATGGACTGAGGTTTTGCTTCCTTGATGAGTCTTGGTCAGGTCTGGAGTGGTGATGCTGGCCCACAGGATGGGTTTGGCAGTTTCTTCCTTTTCTGTTTCATGGAATAACCCGAGGAGGACTGGTCACAGTTGTTCTTTGAAGGACTGGTGGAACTTGGCTGAGAGTCCCTCCAGTGCTGGGCTTGTGTGTGTTGGGAGACTTTTCACAGCTGCTTCAAGATCATCACTTGGTGTTGCTCTGTGTAAGGGTTGTGTACCCTCGGGGCGCAGGGTGGGGAGGTCACATGTCTCTAGGAATTTGTCAGTATCTTCAAGACTTTCTAGCTTTCTGGAGGAAAAAAATTTGAAATAGTTTCTGATGATTCTCTGGATCTCAGTAGTGTCTGTGGTGATGTATTCTTCTTCACCTTCGATTTTGTTAATTTGAGTTTTTTCCCCTTCTTTCCTTTGGTTAGTTTGGTGAAGGTCTTTGTCAATACTCTTCATCCTTTCAAAAAGCCTACTCTTCATTTAAATTATCTGTCATATTGCCTTTTTATTCATTTCACAGATTTTGGCTTTGATCTTAGTTATTTTCTGTTTTCTACTGATTTTGGCATTGGTCTGTTGTTTTGGTAGAGTGTGAGATATAATGTTGACTTATTTGGTATTTACTTATTTATATTTTTATGTTGATCATAGTGCTGTAAGCGTTCCTCTTAGAAATGCCTCAAGGAAAATAATCCTGGTTTTTCAAGTTGCTGAGATTGTATATGGCCTTTCAAAGATTAATATACATCTCAAACTCAGGCAAAAATTGTAAGTTTGTAAACAAAATCCCCTATCAAATGTCACAGGGTTTAGTGCTGCTATTGTACCAGGGAACACTGCTCACGGCTCTGTTTCACTCTGTGTCTGAGCTCACAAGTGCCCTGAGTGGCCACTCCACCATGCAGGCCTGGGTCTCCCTTCCACACCAGGGACCGTAACTCAGGTGGCTTCCATGTGTGGCCCAGGGTTCTATCCCTAATGTGTGCAGGGCACATCCCCAGGTCATGAGTCCCTCAGGGCACAGAGGAGGCCCAGTGGCCAGGAGCCTGCCTCCCAGGCCAGCCCCGGCTGCTCTGTCTCTGAAGAAAGCTGCTGTCACCTCCCCCTCAGCCCTGGCCACATTCATTGACATTCTTTTGCAACAGGGACACAAACACTCCTCCAGGTGGCAGGATGAAGATGGATATGAGGACCTTCCTGGGATGCAGATGGATTATAGACATGCCCTTCAGGAAGAGCACAGGAGGTGTGAGTTTTTCAATGCTTTTTTAGGGCATTATAGTCACCCTAAAGTGTGCCTCCTCTGACGTGACACACGCGGGGAATGTCACTGGCTCCTTTGGAGTCCCCACTGCTCCCACTTTTCATCCCCTTCTTCCTCCCCCTGTTCCCATTCCTCTTCTAACTCGACTTCCTTGTATTTATTCATTGTTTTATCAAGTCATGCTTCCTAGACACACACCAAGTGAGGTCCATCCTGGTACCTTCACATGGGTCCACAGCTTGATTACCTCCAGTTCATTCCACAGCTCCTCTCTGGTTCCACTTCTCCCACTTAACCAAATCCCTTCTCTGCTCCATGGACATGGCTTTTTTATTTATTTATTTATTTTTTTAATTGAATCTGCACAGTCTGTTCCCCTTAATTTTTCTCCAGTTTCCACCTATGAAGTGAAATGTTTTACCCCTGATGTAACCCAACATTCTCCAGTTCCATCCATTTCCCAGACAATGTGATAGTTTTACTCTTCTTCATGGCTGAGTAGAACTCCAGTTTGTCCATCCTCCATATTTTCTTGATCCATTCATGTGTTAGTAATCACCTGGGCTCATTCCATAACTCGGCCCTTGTGAATTATATTACTATAAATATTGATGCACTTGTATTACTCTATCGTGCTAATTAGATTTTTAAATATAAATACCATGTAGTGGGATAGCTGAATCATATGGTGGTTCCTTTTTTAAATTTTTAAGGAATGTCCATATTGCTTACCAACTTGGTTGTACTAATGTGCTGTCCCACCCACAAGGGCATGAATTCACCTGTTTTGATCACATCTTTGAGAGAATCTACTTCTATTTGTATTTTAATGAATGCCATTTTTCTAACAGTGAGGTGAGATCTCACTGTAATTTTGACTTGCATTTCTGTGATGGCACTTTTGATTGTTTGTGAGTGGTACTGTGGGTGCATCTAGCCATTGGGTTCAAGTTTTTGGTCAATGTACAAGTAATATAGAAACCACTTACTGCAACGTTCTTGAACTACCAAGGTGAACAGGTGGAGAAAAGTGGCTCCTGTCCTTCCCAGGTGACTGGTTGAGACTTGCTTTGAAGGCAGAGTCCCCGGTGCTGGTCCTCAAGTACCACATCCCTGTGCATGGAGTAGGCCTTGAATATGAGGGGAAGTGACACTCTGTGTCCCAGAAGTGGGCACCAACCTATTTCAGCTGTGGGACTTTGGAAAAGTGCAGGGAGGGACAAGAAATGGGAACCTCAGACACAGAGACTTGGCTGGTGATTCACTTTCTTATTATGAAAACTTCTTGTAGAATAATTAAGCTCCAATTAAAACTGAGGTGAGGTCTGAGCCTCACAAACTTAGTAATTGTGGAGGGAGAGGGAGAGCCATGCTTCAGGGACTGGTGTCCACAGGGGCTAGCTTCTCCCTGACAGGTGTCAGCTCTGAACACTGGAGCCTCTGTGGTGGTTAATTGCAGGGAAAAACTTCACAAACCCAGAAGGTACAAATGTGACCTTGACAGCTGCATCTTGTCTAAAAGACAGCCCAGAGCTTGTCTGCAGCACAGCCACCCAGGTGAGTGGACCCTAGGATCTGACTTGCTCACAGGCCCAGGGGACATCCCTCAGCAGTCAAGGTCTTACTCTGTGACTGAGCAAGGGGGTGGCTGACAGGGTCTGAGCCCTAGGACCTTCCCTCTTCTTCTGGTATTTAAAGGTATGACCTTGGCCAGGAAGATGAAGGGGTCTTTTACAGCAGGTGTCCCTCAGCTATGGTGGGGCCACTGTGACCCTGTGTGCAAGATCTGATTCAGCAGAGAGCTCTGTGGTGGGTCCTGAGGATAGACAGTTAGTAACTTTTTCTGCTTTTAGAAAATTTCAGTTTCTTCCAACTCCATGTTGTCCTGCTGTGACTCTGTCTGCATGCTTAGCTTATGTAATATTTTTGCTCCTATTTTTTGGAATATTATTTGATTTCCAAGATACAAATTTCCCCTTGCATTATATATCTATGTTCCTAAGTGCATTTGTGTTTAATGAGAAAGAATTCTGTCTGCAACTAACCTAAAACATGTCCTCACATGTAGCATTAGACCATACATGAGTGTCAAATTCATTCCTTATATGTCTGCTTGGCAAAGTGCCTATGGAAACAATTAACATTCAAAATCTTAGTGTCTCTTATCCAGTATTATTTCATTATTTTGCTTTATATTAAACTTTCACAAAATTTATTTAAGTTTAGTTTAATACCATGAAGCAAGGAACACTTCTCATATTTATCTTGGCAAATTTTCCCCAGGATGGATGCATGTACCTGCCACCTTTTGGGTTTTATTCCCAGCTGGGAGTCATACAAGTCTTTCAATGCAAGACCTTCTTTTAGAGCCGTTCACTCTATAACTGTAAATCCAATCTGGGATAATGCCACTTTCTCTTCTGAAATTCTTCTTTTCATTCGGACAGAGTGAAAGAGAAGTGAGTTGTGTAATTCAGAAATGCCTCCCAAATTTGATACAGAGCTCTGAAGTTTGGTTAGGTGGGAAGGTATGAAGTAAGAAATGATTTTGCATCTTGTCAAGGGGATAATCTTCGTGTTTCTAATAGGACTTGGAGTTGTGGGGAACATCTTGGTTCTTGTAAACTATATGAGTGTGTTTAGAAGCACTATGAAATCTATACACCTCATTCTCATCCATTTGGCTTTTACAAATATGATAACACTTTTTTCAAAAGTAATGCCAAGGACAATTACCAGTTTTGGGTTGAGACACCTCATAGGTGATACAGCCTGTAAGATCATAGTTTATCTTGGTAGGGTGGCCCGGGGCCTGTCCATCTGCACCACCAGTCTCCTCACAGTGGTCCAGGCCATCACCATCAGTCCCAGAGCCTCCAGGTGGAGGAGGCTGCAGCCCAGGTCTGCATGGCACCTGCTTCCCTTGTTGCTCTTCCTTTGGATACTCAATTCCTTGATAAGCATGAATTTAACATTTTACTCCAAAAATATCAGCAGCATGAACACATCACAATTTACTAGTGGTTACAACTATTGTTATTTACAACCACAAACCTTGATAATTAGATGGATTTTTGTTCTTCTCATGGTCCTTCGAGATGCTGTGTTCCAGGGTGTCATGGGCTGGGCCAGTGGCTACTTGGTCTTCCTCCTCCACAAGCACCACCAGCAGGTGCTCCACCTTCAGACCTCCAAGCTCCTCCACAGAACCCCCCCTGAGGTGAAGGCTGCAAAGAGTGTTCTCCTTCTGATGCTCTGCTTTCTCTTCTTCTATTGGACAGATTGCTTTATGACTTTATATGTAACGTTTACCTTAGAGACGCATTTCCTAGAAGTAATTGTTCTAGAACTTGTGGACCTTGGCTACGCTGTCCTCAGCCCATTTGTGCTGATTCACAGGGATGGACACCTTGCTGAGTGTTGTCGTGCTCAGTGAGAAGGAAAGACTTTGAGAAAATGTCTATTTCATTAATCTTTTCAGTAAATAAGTTTGAAATAATTCTTAGATTTCTGTTGCTGTATGTGAGGGAAAAATCAAGTTAGGGTAGATGATACGCATAGAGGCACATTTCCAAACCACAAAGCTGGTGACAGTCCTATGACAGATTTCATAGGAAGATGGTTACGGGTGCTTCTTCTACATATCTAAGGCCCTCAAGATATTTGCAGGTTTCATTTCCCTTGTAAACCTCAAACTCTATTGACACGTATTAAGATTAAGGTATATTTAGTTATGATTAATAGAATACATTTTGAGGTTCATAGTATTTAAAAATAGAATTGAATGATATTAGAATGGAATGATAATAGAATTTATTATGTACATTATGAAATGTGAAAAAATAGAGACTTATAGTTGTGTCATTGATAGAATGATACATGGATACATAATGAAAATAATTTAGTTTTCTTTTGTGTTTTCTGATTTCTGACTCACAATTTGAATGCATTTTTCCCCAATATATGAGGAGTTTGTATTGATCACAAATCATGGCTTGTTTCAAGAGGGTACTAGTTGCCTCTGTGATACCTGATATTGTCCTTCTGTCTTCAGTTATCCACAACACATACTGATGTGAAATGCAGTGAACTTAATCTTCCTGTTTCTGATATGAGTCAAAACACATATTCCTGTAGAATGCACAGATCTAGCCATCAAGTATTTGATTGAGCCTTTTGAAATATCATTGATGCTGTTGATGTGCCGATCGTCTTCCCTCTAGGACTTCAGAGTTGGCCTAGGGGCCTTCCTTCATACCTATGTGTCCTCTTTGTCTTTCTTATGACCATGTTTGTTTTGGGATGTTTTAAGTCTCTAGGAAGAAATGGTGAAGGCCTTTTCTTGTGGTTTGTTTATTCCACGATAACACAGATTTAAAATGATTTATTGTTATTATGTCATACTCCATAATTAGAGTTTATTTGCTTCATATAATGGTGGTGTCTTTGAAGACAAAGGTTTTACGAGTGCCTTAGATCCACAGTTCTCCCAAAATGGAGCCTAGAGAACAAGACAGAGTGAGCCCTCCCCAGACCCATCACTGGTGTGGACTCCAGGGCAGGGAGTACAAATCCCGGAAGTGCAGATAGGAATGAATGACGAGTAAATGTAGAAACATGAGGATGAGGTGACCAAGCACCAACAACAGACAATACCTAGGTGAAAAAGAAAATGGTTCCTGACTTTTGGACACAATGTATCAAGTTTTGTCTGGAATTTATATTCCTTATGTAAGTATGATTTTCTTTACTCTAAAATGTGGGAATTGAGTGGAGAAAATAAAAGTGCATCAGAAACCATAATTGGAAAATAATTGAAACTAATGAAGCACATGATTACATTGTTACACACCTGTCAAGTGGGAGATAAAAGAGAGAAATGGGAACACACTGGCCATTGGAACTCTCGGGCATGACTGGTAGCACATCACTTTTCTTTGATTGTACAAATACCTGTGTGTCTTTTAAAGCAGCAAAATATAAATAGTAATTTGAACTCTGCATGAGTTGTGCCTGAGAATGCTTACACAATGGTTGTAGATGAGATGACTGAGTATTTCCCTAAGTTTGTGAGATAAAACACCACATTCAGAAATTGAGAGAAATTATTACACGAATTGACACATCAATGACTTTACAAACCTGTAGTTGCTAAAAATTCAAACAAAGAAATATCTTGAAAGTAACCATAGGAATACATGAAGTAAAAGTCATCAATCATTCCTAACTGATAGTGGATATCATACAAGACACCTTGAGTCCCAGAAAACTCCATTGATCACAAGCCTAATAAGTCCCTTCTCTTATTGGTGGATTCAAGAACATTTTGGTTTCCATTATCGTCAGTTCATACCCAGTGTTAATTATCGCTGAAATATGTGATGGTTCCCTCCTTGCCGTGACCAGTCATTCTATTAGGTGAACGTCCGTCTCACTGGGGAAGAGTAGGAGGAAGGGGTCAGTGTGCTCTGGCAGTGCAGCAAGGTCCCTCATGGGCAGCTCCCTCCCGCTCCACACAGCAGCTCTGTGTCTGCAGACTGGCTCCAGGATGGGAGTTAATGGAGGAGCCATGAAGCCTGTTCTAGAGATTTGAGTCAGATTTACCCTCAGAACAGATGGGGTTTCTCTCCTTCTAAAATCCAGAAAGGATTAGGCAGAACTGTCATTTGTTTTATTTCTGCACACCTGTTTATCAATTGATCAATGCCAAATATCTCTCTGAGTCCCACAGTTCTGATTATTTTCCATTATGATAAACATGGCCACTGTTCCTTAGTGAATCAGTGACACCATATAGCACACGTGCCCTTGGAATCTGATGGTCCCCCTTGTGTTAAGGTATTATAGTTCAATGTCAGTACTTCCTAATTTGATGTTGAATTCATTGCTAAGAACCCACAAAGTTCAACTAGGATGCTGAGCTATCCTCATGTATTTCTTCAGCAAATGTTGTTGGTAAAAGTAGATACCCACCTGCAAAATATGATATCGGGTCCTAATCTGAAATCACACAAAACTCTACTGAAAGTTGAGCAAAGATTCAGACATATAATTGAAAATTTAGGACTCCTCAAATACAATATGGTGAAACACTCCTTGACTTTGGTGATGTCAGTGAGTTTTTGGATATGATTTCCAAATCAGAAAAAAAAATAGCAGCAATTACCAAGTGGGTCTATGTCAAACTAAAGACATTCTTCACACAAAGGAGACCCTCACCACATTGAAAAGCCAGCAATGGGATGAGAGCTGCATTTAAAAATGTTGTGAGTAGTACAGTTTTACTTTCTAAACAATGTGAGTCACTCACCTTGGTGTATAGACAAAGTGCCCAAGACTAAACAGGTTATAAATGGGCAAGGTCTTGAAAAATGTTTTCCCAAACAAGATATGCAAATGTCCACACCATATGAGCAGGTGTTCATCATCATTGACCACTAGGACACTGCAAATCATATTCAGGAGACACAACCTCACACCCGTTAGGTTGGTTCTTAACTAGGAGAGAAGAAATAATAAGTGTTAGAAAGTGCCTGCGGGGGGAGGAAACAATTTTGTATACATAAAAGTGACCCTGAATATTATATGTGCTCTGTGGTTGAGATCAATGTTCCTTTTCAAAAAGAATGTAATCAGAGGCATGACATGAATTCAAAACTTAGATACACTAAAAAGCTATAGGAACCTAAAAAGCCTGGTGTTGGGACCTGCACAGCCTTTAATTTAGGTAACTGGATCAGGTGATGAGGGTATGGAGAAAAGACAAACACACAAATAGGGGAAAAGCTGGTGTTCCTGCTTCACTAAATCCCTGGCAGTTAGATAGTGACACAGAACAAGCTCAGCATTTGTATTATATGAGGATAATCATAAAAAGGTTTTTGTTGGAAAATTTTTGCAAAACTAAGTTCATAGGTATGAGCAGCCCAATTATGATTATCAGCTTGTGCCCATAACTTTCTACCCCCTGGGCATCTGGGGTCTGAACTTCAAAGTCAAGAACTGATCAACTGTGTGGCAGGCACAGAGCCTCCTATTGAACAGAGCATCACCATAGCAACTGGGCCCTCCTAAATCAGCACCTGCACATGGAAGTTCCCAGGAGAGGTGTGGCCTCAGTTGCAGGACAGCTCAAGGGCCCTAATTCACTTCCTGCTTCACACACCATGGCTTGGCATAAAAGCAGACACTTGTACTAATGGAAAAGAATAGATAGCCTAGAAGTAGCTCATGCATCTAGATCTAATTGATTTTTAACAAGGTGCTCTGGAGGTGCACTAGAGAAAGAAGAGACTTCTCAATGAAGTGGTCTTGGAAAAACTGCATATCCATCCACATGGAGAAGAATGTCACTAGATTCTTGTGCCTGACAAGCTACAAACTTTGTCAAAATGGATTAAAGACTTAAATATAAGACCTGAACCAACAAAAGTAGTAGAAGAAAACAAGAGAAAGACTTAGGACATTATAATAGGCAAGAATTTTTGGACAAGTCAACAAAATGACAGAAACCACAGGAAATTAAACAAATGGGATTCTGTTGAACTAAAAATAGATGTTCACAGGAAAATAAAAGAATAAGCCAGAGGGGAGAGACTAACTGCCTATTAGCTGGACCTATTTGGAAAGTCGAAGTCTCATAGTACATTTTTATTCAGGATATATCAAAGAGACTGAAACACCCAACAGCAAAGCTGTTGGTGTAGCTCAGTGGGACACAGTTCGTCAGTACCAGCAATGCCTTGTAGTGGACACCATGATATGCAATCAATATGCAAAACAAAAATCCACAACAAAACTGTGAAATATGATGTATTAAGAACTATGTAATGTTTTGAACGACCAACAATAAAAAAAAAGAAAAAAAAAAAACACAAAGTCAAGAACAACAACAAGAGACCCTGATTAAATAGGGACATTAGCCTATGAACATGTTTTTCAGCAGACGACTTACAAATGTTCAACCTCATTAATTTTCAGGGTGATGCAAATCCAAGCCTCAATGTCACTAGGATGGCCACTGTCAAAAATTCAAAGCTTATCAAGTGCTGGTAGATATATGGTGAGAAAGAGACCCTCACACACTGTAGGTGGGAAAGAAAATAGGTACAGATGTTATGAAAACTGTGGGAGATTCCAAAAATGTCAACAATAAAACTACCATACGGTCCAGTGATGGCATCTTGGGTTTAAATATAAAGCATATTAAATCACATTTAATATTAAATCATATTAAAGGTGTCTAAGAGACACCTGCAATCCTATGCTCCTTGCAACAAAATAGCTAAAATCCTGAGCCATCTTAAGTGACCATCAAATGAAGTATGGATAAAAATCACATGGGAACACATACATGATGGAAAAGCATCCATCCCTAAAATAAAATGAAATTCTGTTATTGGCGGCACCTCAATTGAGCTGGAGGTGTTATGTTAAGTGAACTAACTCGGGCACAAAGAGACAAATACCACAAAATCTCACTCACAGGTGGAACAGGAAACTGTTGATCTTCTAGAAGTTGAGAGCAGAATGGTGATTGGGGCAAGGTGAGGATGGGGAAAGTGGAAAAATGGTACTAAGTGTATAGAGGAGCAAAGAGTTCTGGTGGGCTATGATTTGGCAGCATGAACATAGACAATGGAAACACAGTGTATATTCATTAAGCTGGAGGAAGAGAGTCTCCATGTGTTCAGCATAAAAAAAGATCTCTATATATGTAAATATATACATGAGAATATATATGTATTTTTGAACGTATAATTTTTTTAGAGAGAGGGAATTTTAATATTTATTTTTTAGTTTTCAGTGGACACAACATCTTTGTTTGAATGTGGTGCTGAGGATGGAACCCTGGCTGCACGCATGCCAGGCGAGCACGCTACCACTTGAGCCACATCCCCAGCCCATCTATGTATTTTTGTGTGTGTGTGTTCCTTGGTTTGAATATTAGTAAAGGCTTATATGTATAGAAATATCTCATAGTACCACATAAGTTGTATAAATTAATATCAAACAAAAAAAGACCTCTGTGAAAGAAAGCTGTCAAACATAATTAATGTGACTCTTATCACTAGCTCTATCACCTATTATATTAAGAGATGCTGATATGTACTTATTCATCTGGAATGTTTTAAGAGGTCTATGGCCAAACACCCTGAACATGCCTGACCTCATCTGAAATCCATTAAAATTGAAGATGACCAAAGCTCCTCCTCAGATTGACCACTGAGTCACATGTGGGTCTACAGATAGACCTCACAAGCACTGTTCACAGAAATAACTGATAGAAGGAAGGACAGAAAACCAGCACCTTAATTTGAGAAACCATCACAATGTTTCAAAGTATTTAATAGCCGCTATGCAAATACACTCAACTTGATATATGTCTGAAACATCATGCCCTTCTTTGATCAGTATCTGAAACTAAAAAGAGAGAAGGTTCCTTCCAACCCACATTTATTTTGTGCTACTTTTGCTTGGTGGACACCATAAATGTTCTCACCACCAGGTGCTCTGGATGTCTGACACGGGGCTACAGGATTTGGTGTTTGTCCTGGTGGGTACTGGTCTTGCTTTGGGGCCGGCCCTTCTTTCTATGCCCCTATTCTTCCCTTTTGGAATGGGAATGTTCACTTGGTACCATTGCCTGTTGGATGCATGTAAGTTGCTTTTGATTTTTACAGTGACTCACAGCCAAGAGTTTGCCTTCAGTGCAATAGAAGATGTTGGACTTTTGAGCAATGATTTAATGGTTCAGAGATGGGGGTTCTTGGCGATGGAATGAATTTTGCATTGTGAGATTGGCATGAGATTTGGGGGGCCAGGGTTGGAATACTCTGTTTTATACTTAGAGGTCATGTCAGGCAATGCAGGAATGTTCAGCAGCATGGCTGTTAAGACATAGTCGGATCATGATTGGATCATGAGGACTCTAATCTTCTCAGTGTATTAGTCCATTTGATAGATGAAAAATTTGAATGGACTGCTCGTTTCTCACTATAGGCAGGTGATGAGTGTCAACCAGAAGTAGGGTCTTGGGGGAGCGACTGGTTCCTTCTTTCCTTTCTTTGTCTCCTTCCCTCCTACTGTGAGCTGAGCATCTTTTCTCTTCCTCCCTGATGTTTCTGACTTGGAGTCCAAACTCAGAAACTATAAGCCAACACAGAACATTCCTCCTCTGAGTGCACATGTAATCCACCAGGTAGGGAGTCTGAAGCAGGAGGATTATCAGTTTATGGAAGGCTGGGCAATTTAGTGAGACCCACACTCAAAAAAAAAAGAAAGGACTGGGGATGTGGCTCAGTGATAGAGTAACCCTGGCTTCAATTCTCACTATTGTAAAAAATAAATAAATACATAAATAAATAGAAATAAAATAAAAATAACATGAATAAAAACGCAAATCTTGACCCTCACTGCCAGGGCCCAGGTCTTGGGAGCCCTGCCGACACCATGCCCCAGGAAGAGTGAGCTCTTCCCGTTTTCACAGTGCAAGACTCAGGAAGGACTCTGGGCTCTGCGGAGGAAGAAGCCAGCTACTGGAAAGCTCTGGCAAAGACCTACAAGCGGAGGGCAGAGGATACTCAGGAGAAGCTTCGAGAATCCCAAGAGGAAGCTGAGAATGTGAAGCCAAATTGGAGACGCAGCTGCAACAGTTGAGTCCAGGAACCGGGACCTTTTGTCAGAGAACCGCCGCCCTCACCTGCAGGGGAAAGGCACCAGGTTTGAGCTGCAGCTGAAGGCCGCCGGCAGATCTCAGCCTTGGAGGATGACCTGGCTCAGACCTGCGCCACTAACCATCAGCTGCAGAATACCCCGGGAGCTGGAAAGAGCAAAAGGAGCCACCATCAGGTCTCGGGAAGACTTTGAGCAGCACTTGAATCCAGCCACTGAAAGCAGTGCCGACCTGGAAAGTGAACTGATGAGAAGCAGGGCCTCCTGGGATCGGTTCAGCTGCAGAAGGCGAAGCCAGAGGTTGGCGGCAGGCATTGGCTGGGCAGCGGCGGGGACAGCGCCCGGACGCCCGTGCCCAGCTCTGGGGCAGCTGAAAGGACAGAACAGCTGGGCAGGCCATGGCTCCGCGCTGTCCACTCCCCCAGCACGTCGAGGACCCGGCTGTGGCCTAAACACACCGGGGACCTTCCAGGGTGGTCAGGAGGGCTCCAACAGTGGGACCCCCCCCGCATGGCTGCAGCCTGGATGTCAGCCCTCAACATCTGGGGGGACCTGCTTCCGAAAGTAGGGGCACTGGAGTCCAAACTCGCATCCTGCCCGAACTTCCTGTATGACCAGTCCCCAAACCAGACAGGTGCGGGGGGAGCAGGAGCAGAGACCGCGGGGACAGACGGAGCAGCGGGGACAGACGGACCAGCTGCCCCAGCGCACCTCCGAGTGATGCAGGTCGGACGGCCGTTGCCGCCGGTTGTCCAGTCGACGACCAGGTCGTCCAGCCCCTGCTGACGCCGGCTCCTGACCTTCCCAGTTTGTCAGGAGAGCTGCCTTCTCTAGTGCTGGGTGAGGCCCTCGACCTCCTTCCGGAGCCTCCTCGTCCCCTCTTCCACGGCTTCCTCGGTGCTGGCGAGTCCTGACGCTGCTTCTTCCAGCAGGAAAGCTGAAATGGCAATGCCCGGGCTGGGTAAAGTGACCTGAGGAGCGAGGCCCCTTCTCCTCCTTGGAGGAAGCCGACAGCAGGGGAGCCGGTGGCCGAGCGGCGTGGCCCGGGCTCGGCCAGGTAAGAACCCGGGCATCGAGGGGAAGGTGCGGCCTCCAGCCCGCAGGGTCCCGCAGCGGGCACCTGGGTGTTCAGGGTGGAGAAGTGACGCCCCAGGTGCTGCTTGGCCTCCGTCTCCCCGTCCAGCTGGTCTGGCAGGCCGCTCCTCTCGTCCTCCTGCCGGCACAGGTTGGTGGACACCCTGACGTCTGCCGGGTTTCCTCCTGAAGCAGCCCCTACGGAAAGCACACACAGAGGTCCGCGGGTCCCTCCCAGGAGGGTCACGCCCCAGCCCCGCCGGGCGGTGCCGTGGGGCGCTGACATGGGTGTCCTGGAGCTGGGATCCGAGGGATGCCACGTCCTTGGCTAGTTTGATGGCCTTGCCCTCATGGAGCCTGCCCGTGACACTCTCCACTTCATTCTGAGAGTGCTGGACCCTGGTCAGTGGAAACCTCTAGAACAGGATCCTCCTTGATCCAGCGGAGCCCCTTTTCCTCACACCACATCATGCACCCCGTGAGATGTGACTCGGAGCCTCCACTGACAGAACATATCCGCAGGGTGTGGGTAACTCTGTGGTCCCTGAGGCAAGTCCCTGTCCCTGGACTGTGGTTCTGAGACCCGACTGGAGCCCTAGCTTACTGACTGGGCCCTGATCCCCTAGTGGATCCTGAATCCCTGCCCACGTTGGCAAGGGTGACGCAGGCCAAGCATCCAGGGCTGAGAGGAGCTCTGGTCTCCTCTGCTCCCTGGAGTTGGGGAAGAGACTGTGGAGGCCACATGAATGTCCAAGGGGTCCCGCCCCCACCCTCCCTTCCCCACCCTTGGTCTCTGTCCTTCTGCCAGCTCATCTAGCCACAACCAAAGACACAGACCCTAAAGGCCAAGGGACCTCAGCCTCCACTCCAGCCCCTGTCCCTGAGCGGGTCTCCGAGGTGTCCGCCTGCCACTGCCTCCTCCCATTTATAGGGAGGCTGTGACTGATCTTACCAAGGTTCCTCCAGGACGCTTGTTGTACTGGGGTAGCAGACCCCTGCTCTCAAATGCATGCTGCCCCTGGCCCCAGGCCATAGTACATTAAATATCCACCAAGCTTCTGACCATTCCCATGAGTGGACATTCAGGCTGAACGTGTCTTCAAAGGTAAACAAGACCAAAGGCAGGCCGTGCCATTTGTCAGCTTACTGCCCTTCAATGGCCTCACATCACTAGGAATAATAACTTCACTGAATGTTCCTGTGTCTTCTGGTCACAGCTGCCTTCTCTGTACTATCCTTCTCCCAGCTCAGCACTTCCGCTCTGCCAGCCTTCTCCATTTCTGATCTCCCCACTTACCACAGGGCCTTTGAGCATGCTATCCCTCTGCCTAGCAGACTTCTGCATGTCCATGTGATCATAGTCTTCCTGAGGGAAGCCTTTCCCACCTTCTTGTCACCTACTCCATTATGTGCCTCCCCTTCCAGCTTAATCTGCATTGATCTGTGTGATCCTGGGTGTCCTCCCACCCCATCAGGCTGGAGTGTCCTGGAGCAGGGACAGTGACTGTCACCTTCCTTGATCTTGTGTCTCGGGATCAAGCACAGTGCTTGTCGGAGAGCAGATGCTCAGTGCACACTCCTCGGCTGAGCAGGTGAAGGTTTTCACAAGGTGAAACTAGGGAGGGTCCCCTCCCGGGGGAGGGGTGTAACTGGAGTGACCGCAGTGAGCTAAACAGAGCCCCTGCCCTTGGCCTGTGGCACCCGCTCACCTGCAGCTTTGCACCTTGTTGTTGAGCTTGGCCTGGGGCCACTCCCGGTCACTGCCCTGGGCCTACAGCTCCTGCAGCTGCCCCTCCAGCTTCTTCCTGTGCCCCACCTCCTATGTCACCTGGATGAGCACCCGCAGCTCACCCACCAGGCCCCGGTCTCCTTCTCGAGCGTCGGCTTGCTCTTCTCCAGGTTGGCCTTGGCCTGCGGGAGCAGGGGACAGGTGACAGCCCTAGCCAGGGGTGTGCCCAGTGCCTCCTCTTCCCTCCCCTCCTCAGGAAGACCCGGAACCCAGGCCATCAACTCCGGGGAACACGGGCGGGGGGAGCGTAGAGGACTGGTAAGACCTTGGGATTCTGTTTCCTAAAAAGTGGGGCTGGCAAACAGGCGTCCTGTGGCCACATCCAACCTGCGGTCATGTCCAGTTAACCCACTCGGTACTTCAGAAACAGATAAGTTGCCAAGACTTTAATAATTTTTATATGAAAGTCTAGAAAAAAAAACGCACAAATCTTTCCTACTGTTTTTCCTGTCAGTTAAATTGGTCACAGTGAGAAATGGTGCCTAACATCAGGGTTATTCATTTACAAAATAATGTGTTAAATATTTTTGGTAATTTTTTATCTCAACAACTGGGAAAGCATTTATAAACTACCCCTCAGAGAGACAAAGAGGGTAGAGAAAACTTACAAAGTTGATGTGTATGGAGAACCAGCAATTCACATTAAATCAGATTTGATTCCTCACAGTGGGTAGACGTCGTCATCGCATCTGCTCACATGAAAGAGCTGGTAAGTGCTCAAGAGGAGCAGCCCAGTCACAGGAAGGAGCTGCAGAGCCCAGGAGACGATGCAGACCTGCCCGAGTCCAGGCTCCCACTGAGCTGCCGCGGCCAGTTGTGCCCAGCCTGGAGCTTCAGGTTTCTCACGTCTCAGAGGAGCTAGGAAGAGCCCCTGGGCACAGGGTGAGTTTGTGTATCTAAAAGCATAAACATAGGAACACGTCTGGACATTGTGAAAGCTCTCTATGCTAAGCCTAAGGCCAACAGCATTCTAAAGGGAGAACAATTGAAGGCATTCTCTCTAAAATCTGGAACAAGACAGGGATACCCCCTTTCACCACTTCTATTTAACACAGCAATTGAAGCTCCAGCCAGAGCAATTAGACAGATGAAAGAAATTAAAGGGATACGGATAGGAAAAGAAGAACTCAAACTATTGCTATTTGCTGGACAGGATTCTATAACTTGAGGATCCAAAAAATTCCACCAGAAAACTTCTAGAACTAATAAATAAAACCAGCAAAGTATCAGGATATAAAATATGTACCCACACATCAAATGCATTTCTGTACATCAGTAACAAATTCTCAAAAAGAGAAAGTAGGAAAATTACCTCACTTACAATAGCCTCAAAAACAAAGAAACAAACTTGAAAACAACAAAAGAGGTTTAAGACCTTTACATTGAAAACTACAGAACATTAAAGAAAGAAATTAAAGATCTTAGAAAATGAAAAGATCTCCCTTGTTTTTGAATAGGCAGAATTAACATTATAAAAATGATTTAATTTAACTATACAGATTTAATACAATTCCAACCAAAATCCCAAAGACATTTCTCATAGAAATAGAAAAAGCACTCATGAAATTCATCTGGAAAATAAAAAAAAAGAGAGAGACCCAGAGTAGCCAAAGCAATCCTTACAAGAAGAGTGAAGCAGGTGGCATCACTATACCAGACCTTAAACTATACTACAGAGCAATAGTAACAAAAATGGGCATGGTATTGGCACCAAAATAGTCTTGTATTCCAATGGTACAGAATAGAGGACACAGAGACAAACCCACATAAATACAGTTCCTTCATACTAGACAAAGGTGCCAAGAACATACATTGGGAAAAGATGACCTCTTCAACAATGGTGCTGAGAAAACTGGTGTTGGGAGCTGGCAACCACACCCTGAAAATGGCGCTGGTTTCCTGCTTCTGCTTCTTTAGCAGTTAGAGTTGTTAGAAGTAAACAACTCCTTGTAAGGCTGTGGGGCTGGGCTCTGGCCTGCTTCCGCTGCGCTGTACCTATTAGACTTTTCCACGTGGTGCTAGTTCATTGGCGGGGCTGGGTACTTAAGCTAGGGCAGACCGACCGCTCGCTCTCTTCCCTGTTTTCTCATCATGCTTCAAGGGTCCTGAATAAACTGCTGAAAGAAGAATCCTGTGTCGTGTTTCCCTTGCTGGCGAGGGGTCGAGACAATTGGTGGCCCGTACGGGGAGAAATATTCCTCGAACCCGGGATTCAGAACTTTCAGCAGCCAGGGTGGTGCACCGGTAAGTTTCCCAGGTAAGTGGGAATCCGCAAGCAAATAGCGGGGCGCTCCTCTGTAGATAAAGAGAGAGCAGGGAACTAATAGAACGGGATGCTCCTCTGTAGATAAAGAGAGAGCGGGGCTTTTGTACTTTCACTTTCTTTATAGCTTTGAAAACATTATGGGCGCTACCTCTTCAAGCCCAATTTTGTTGGCCCTGGATGGGTTGCTACGTTCAAAAGGACTTAAGGTAAAACAGAGCACTTTGCAGATGTTTTTAAGAGAAGCTGATATAGCGGCTCCTTGGTTTGCTTTTTCGGGGAGTCTTACGATTCCTAGCTGGGACAAATTAGGGAGAGATCTGGATTTCGCTTATGAGCAAGGTACTTTGGAGAATGGCGTTATACCACTTTGGAAGTTGGTTAGAGGATGTATAGCAGACGGTAAATGCCAGGAAGCTGTGGGTGAGGGTCAGGCCATTCTTGAACAACTACATGAGGAAAAATCTGAGGGGTCACATAGCGAAGTGGCAGAGAGTTTTAGGAGTAAGAGTAGTGAAAAGGCAAAAGAGCCTGAAAATAAAAATAGGAGAAGGCTCTATCCAGACTTGACCGAACTAAAAACACCCGAGGACACAGGCGGCTCAGAGAGTTCTGAGGACCTGGATGTATTGTTACAACAACTACGTAAGATAAAAATGAAAAGGAAAAAAAGGGAGACACAAAGCATGAAAGCCTACCGTGAGAAGGGGGATAAATCTAATTTTGATAAATCTAATTCTGAAGAGGAGGTTGAGAATTTAGAAGGAGATGCAGTGCCTGTTGCACCGCCCCCATATGTGGGGGGAGTCCAAGGCTCCGGGAGAACTTTTCATACACAAGTTTGGAGAACAGTTAATACAGACATGGGACTAGCGTACCCGGTTTTTCAGGACGCTAATAGGGGAAGATACCATGAGCCTTTAGATTTTAAAATAATTAAAACCTTGGCAGAATCCGTTCGCACTTATGGTGTAGATGCTGCTTTCACTCTTACTCAGGTAGAGGGGCTTACCAGATTTTGCATGACCCCCTCAGATTGGACTAGTCTGGTACGCGCTTGTGTCTCCCCAGGCAAATATTTGGACTGGAGAGCATTTATGCTAGAGGGCGCAGTAGAGCAGGCTGCCCAAAATCATGCGGCGGGACGCCCCGCCTGGGATAAAGATATGCTTTTGGGGCAGGGCAGGTTTGTCTATCAACAAACGGGATATCCTCCTGAAGTATATGATCAGATTAATAACATTTGTATCCGTGCATGGAAGTCACTCCTAAATAGAGGAGAAGTGTCTGGCAATCTGACTAAAGTTATACAGGGCCCTACAGAACCTTTCTCAGACTTTGTTGCTAGGATGGTGGATGCTGCGGGAAAAATCTTTGGTGATCCTGATAGAGCCATGCCTTTGATTAAGCAACTTGTTTTTGAGCAATGTACTAAAGAATGTAAGGCAGCTATTACTCCCTATAAAAATAAAGGCACAGAGGCTTGGATGAAAGTCTGTAGAGAAATAGGTGGGCCGTTAACTAATGCAGGCCTTGCTGCTGCTGTTCTTCAACTCTCTCGTAAGTCCAGCCCTGTTGCCGGAAAGTGTTTTAAGTGCGGTCAAGAAGGACATTTTAAACGAGAATGTCCTAATAAAAGGGGAGCATCTAAAATTGAGTCCAATTCTGCTAGCCGTCAACCGGGCTTATGCCCTAGATGTAAAAAGGGAAAGCATTGGGCTCATGAGTGTAGGTCTGTCAGAGATGTACATGGTCAGCCCTTACAAGATACAAACATGTCAAAAAACGGTCGGGGGGGCCCCCGACCCCAGGGCCCACAAATATATGGGGCAATGGAGAATGGGACAATGGAGAACGAGTCATGGCCATCCCTGCGCCATCCCAAAATTCGCGGAGAGCCACTACAGGTGCCGGGGGATTGGACCTCTGTTCCGCCTCCAGACTCGTATTAACACCTAAAATGGGAGTCCAACTGGTGGAAACTGACTTTAAAGGACCTTTGCCACCTGGCACTGTGGGTTTGTTGATTGGGCGTGCTTCCTCTATTTTACAAGGCCTTCACATTTTCCCTGGGATTATTAATCCGGATACGGTGGGAGTAGTAAAGGTTATGGTGAAAGCTCCAAAAGGTATTGTGTCCATTTCCCCAGGAGACCAGATTGCTCAATTGTTAATTTTACCCAGTTTACATACCCGTTTTCCTGCTGATTCCTTTTTAAGGACAAGTGAGGAGATTGGAGCCACCGGAGGGAATTGTGTTTATTTGTCCTTGGATATGAGTGACCGTCCTACTTTAAAGTTAACTATAGAAGGCAAATCAATTTTAGGGCTACTAGATACTGGAGCAGATCGTAGCATAATTGCACAAAAGGACTGGTCAAAAGGGTGGCCGGTGCAACTCTCAGATCAATCCCTAAGAGGTTTAGGATACGCTCAAGCTCCACAAGTCAGTTGTAGGCATTTATCATGGAAGGATTCTGAAGGACATTCTGGCACTTTTCAACCATACGTGCTTGATCTCCCAATCTCCCTATGGGGACGTGATCTTATGAAGGACATGGGGTTTCAACTTAGTAATGAATACTCAGTAGTTGCCCAGAAGATAATGCAAGACATGGGATATAGACCAGGTTTAGGATTAGGAAAAAAATTGCAAGGACGTAGACATCCAGTAGAACCTCAACAAAAATTTAATAGGCATGGGCTGGGTTTTTCTTAGGGGCCACTGAGGATCAGGTGCCCATTACCTGGAAATCAGGGGAGCCGGTGTGGGTGCCTCAGTGGCTGCTCTCCTCTGAGAAATCGACTGCGGCTCATACTTTAGTACAAGAACAATTAAAGTTGGGACATATAAAACCCTCCACTTCTCCATGGAATACACCCATATTTGTTATTAAGAAAAAATCTGGAAAGTGGCGGTTATTACATGATCTATGGGCCATTAATGCTCAAATGCAGCTTATGGGGCCCATTCAGAGAGGTTTGCCTTTACTTTCAACCATTCCTAAATATTGGCCAGTGATATGCATAGATATTAAAGATTGTTTTTTCTCCATTCCGTTACATCCTCAGGACTCCAAACGTTTTGCCTTTACTTTGCCTTCGCGAAATCATGAGGAGCCCGATCTGAGGTTTGAATGGGTGGTTCTACCTCAAGGCATGGCCAATAGTCCTACCATGTGTCAAATGTTTGTAAGAGCGACCATTGCTCCACTCAGACAAAAGTATCCATTGCTAAAGTGTATACATTATATGGATAATATATTGCTGGCAGCTAAAACCAAATGTATGTTGGAGGCGGCTTACACTGATTTAGTACATTTACTACAATTAAAGGGTTTGCTTATTTCACCTGATAAAGTACAGACAGGAGACTCTATTGATTATCTTGGTGCTAGTATCTCTTGTGAAACTATTACACCCCAAAAGGTAACTCTTAGGACTGATAATTTACATACGTTAAATGATTTTCAAAAATTATTGGGTGACATAAATTGGATTAGGGGCTACTTGCATATTCCCAATGTTGAATTAAAACCCTTGTATGAAATTCTTAAAGGTGATTCAGATCTTACTTCTCCTCGACATCTTACTGAGGAAGCCAGGTCAGCGTTGCTTAAAGTGGAAGAGGCTATACAACATGCTAGCCTTTGCAGGCTTCAAGAGGACAAGCCTCTTCAATTATGTGTGCTCGCCACTGTACGGCAACCTACTGGAGTTTTGTGGCAAGATGGTCCTTTGTTGTGGATACATCCACGTATATCCCCTGGAAAATCCCTTGAGTATTATCCTGATGCAGTTGCTTCTTTAGCTATGTTAGGGATACAACAAAGTATACAATTTTTTAGTTTTCCTCCTACGTCTGTGATTGTCCCTTATACGTGTCAACAAATTCAAGTTTTGTGTGCTAACCTGGATAATTGGGCTATATTACGATGCTCTTTTCTAGGAGAAATAGATAATCACTATCCTTCACACTCTCTTATTACATTTGTTTAAAAACATCCTATCATTTTCCCTAAAATCACTTCTTCTACGCCTATCCCAGGAGCTGCAAATATCTTTACAGATGGATCTAAAACTGGTATTGGAGCCTATGTGGTAAATGATCAACCTATCCAACATCAGTTTGCTCCTGGCAATCCACAATGGGTGGAGCTGCAAATTGTCATAAAAGTATTTGAACAATGTCCGTTTCCTTTTAATTTAATCTCAGATTCTGTTTATGTAGTTCAAGCTTTAAAGGTGTTGGAAACAGTGGGTCCCATACACACATCAGGAGTAATGTCTTCCCTTTTTCTCCATCTTCAAACATTGATTTGGAATCGCTCCGCCTGTTTTTACCCCTTGCATATTCGAGCCCACACAGGTTTACCGGGTGCTCTTTCTGCTGGCAATGCCCAAGCTGATCTTGCTACTCGTCCTTCTTGGATGTTCCCTGTTTCCTCCTTAGATCAAGCTAGAAACTTTCATAGTAAATTTCATATTAATGCACGAGCACTCCAGAAGCGCTTTACTATCTCCCGTGCTGATGCTCGGCAGATTGTATTGGATTGTCCTAATTGTATCATTTTACATCATCCCCCTTCTGTGGGCGTAAATCCTCGTGGTTTGCGGCCTTTAACTATATGGCAAATGGATGTCACTCATGTTCCCAACTTTGACAAACTTAAATATGTCCATGTGTCTGTAGATACTTGTTCTGGCATTATCCATGCTTCTGCTTTGTCTGGTGAAAAGGCTGGAAATGTTATCACACATTGCTTGGAAGCCTGGGCAGCCTGGGGATTACCACAGACCATTAAGACGGACAATGGTCCAGCGTATACTGGACGACAATTTTCTTCCTTTTGCAACCAGATGGGTATCCAGCTTGTCCATGGTTTACCCTACAATCCACAAGGTCAGGGTATTGTAGAGCGCGCTCATAAGACTCTAAAAGAGATGTTAATAAAACAAAAAGGGGGAATTGGCTTAGGCCACACCCTGAAAGAGCGCCTCTCCTTGGCTCTATTCACTATTAATTTTTTGAATCTGGACATCCAAGGGCACTCTGCTGCGACTAGGCACTGTTCGCCCTCTGCCCCGAACTTTGGGCACGTTAAGTGGAAAGATGTACTTTCTAGACAATGGTATGGGCCTGATCCCGTGCTGGCATGGGCACGAGGTTCTGTCTGTGTTTTCCCACAGGACCGAACGGAACCGTTGTGGGTGCCAGAGCGCCTCGTGCGGAAAGTTCCTCAAGCCCCATCAGGAAGGAAGAATGAAGATGAACAAGATGAGGTGCTTGATGCTTCTCCTGATGGTGATCGGTCATGAGGTCGTCTGGACTGCAGAACGACTCCTCTGGGCGGTGGTAAAGACGTGGCCATATCCATTGCCGTTACTTCTCAGGCTGGTGTACTTCCATTTTTCTTCACTACTAATGGCTCTGCTACCATGGATTGGCCAACCTTGCCTATGGATACTGTAGCAGCTATTGATAACTTTTCTACTGTTTCATTATTTGACACATTGTGTTTCTCTGTACATGTTAATTACTCTGATTCCATACCTTGTATTATGTTAACCAATCAATCTTTGGGCTGGTTTGATAGTGATGGTTCCCAGGGCTCAAATGGTAATGCTACTGTAATCAATGGTGTTTTTCCTGCTAAGGTATTGAGAGCCAATACTTCTATTCCTCAACAACCGGCATTGTTGCCCCATTGTAAAGCCATAAAAACTAGTTCACCAGCTTGGAATGGATGTCAGGGCTCATTGACCCCTCAGTTTATTAATTCTAACAAAACCTTTACCTTTTCTTTAACAACCACCTACAAGAATGCTACTTTTCTAGGGTTCAATTTCACTTATAATAATCCTACTCAAGCTGTTTTCTTGAATCCTTTTGACTCCTGGGTATTATGCACTCGTTTGGGCGCCTGCTCACAACTTAATGCCCTCGGATTTATTGATGGAGGTAGTGTTCAAAAATGTAACTACACTTACAATACTTCTGCTGGTAGTTTCGAAGAGCAAGTGAAAGTCAATTGCAGTGACCTATTTAGGTTTGCACCAACACCTGTGTGTGTATGGCCCCCATTCATGTTATTGATGTTCAATTATTCGTCTCCTTTACTCAATTGTTCTAACCAGACGTGTAGACTTGTACAATGCTGGAATGCCTCTTTGGAGGACTCTGTTGTGGTAGTACATGTGCCCTCCTACTTGCCTTTACCTGTGTCTATTGATGATGATAATTTTCCTGTATTATTGCAAAGAAACAAGAGAGACTTTGGTATAACTGCAGCCATTGTGGCGGCCGTTGCAGCTTCTACTGTTGCGGCAGCCACTGCCGCCGCGGCTCTTGCTACTGCTGTGCCTACTGCTGATGCTGTGAATAAGTTTGCGGGTACTGCTGCAACAGCCATGGAGACTCAGACTATGATGAATCAACATCTACATCGTGGCATTGTGCTTCTAAACCAGCGGGTAGATCTACTACAAGACCAAGTGGACATTTTGAGTCAAGTGCTCACTCATGGGTGTTTACTGCCCATGGATGGACTATGCATTACTCCCTTAGCTTTCAATAACTTGACTAGGGCCGCTAATTTGTCTAGACAACTGGGAGCTATGCTTACAGGGGTCTGGTCAGCAGAGTTTGATAACCTGACTATGCTGTTGAGACAAGAAATTGTTAGAGTGAATAATACGCGTGTCCACATCGCTCCCATGAAAGATGTAATCTCATGGTTATCTAAATTTTTTAGTTTTTTTAAAAAAACAATGGGCAGGCATGGGTGCACTGGCTGTGGTCCTGGTACTTGCCATTGGATTGTGCCTGTGGTGTCTGGTTCGTATGCGCAGGCGGCAGTGGGTGCGGAATCTTATGCTCATACAAGCCTTTGCTGCTTTGGAGGCAGGACAGTCCCCTCAAGCATGGCTTACCATGCTCAAGTGATCGACACAGCACAGGGTGCGAGGCAAGGCACTGCACTTGGGAGCTCTAGGTTTGAGTCCCAAGAAAAGCATGTCCTATTGCATGTGGGTTTGATGTCGACGCCCCACCTCCATGAAAAAAGCATCGGTCAGAATGGTGACTCGCCTGGGGAGGCGCCCCTCAGGAGTGTGCCATTATTTACGGCCACTTTTGCACAATGGAGATAGGACCTCTACTTTTACCTGTTGCTTGTAATTAGAAAAGGGGGAACTGTTGGGAGCTGGCGACCACACCCTGAAAATGGCGCTGGTTTCCTGCTTCTGCTTCTTTAGCAGTTAGAGTTGTTAGAGGTAAACAACTCCTTGTAAGGCTGTGGGGCTGGGTTCTGGCCTGTTTCCCCTGCGCTGTACCTATTAGACTTTTCCACGTGGTGCTAGTTCATTGGCGGGGCTGGGTACTTAAGCTAGGGCAGACCGACCGCTCGCTCTCTTCCCTGTTTTCTCATCATGCTTCAAGGGTCCTGAATAAACTGCTGAAAGAAGAATCCTGTGTCATGTTTCCCTTGCTGGCGAGGGGTCGCAACAACTGGAAATCCATATGCAACAAAATGAAATGAAACTCCTATCTCTCACCATGCCCAAAACTCAAAGTGGATCAAGGACCTAGGAATTAAACCAGAGACTCTGAGCCTAGAGAAGAAAAATAGGACCAAATTTCCATCATGTCAGATTAGGCCCTGAGTTCCTTAATAAGACTCCTTGAGCACAAGAATTAAATTCAAGAATCAACAAATGGGGTGGATTCAAACTAAAAAGTGCTTCTCAGCAAAAGAAACAATCAATGAAGTGGATAGAAAGCCTACAGAATGGGAGAAATCTTTACCACATGCACATCAGATAGAGCACTCATCTCTAGGATATATAATTAACTAAAAAATCTTAACACCCAAAAAACAAATAACCCAAACAATAAATGGGCCGAGAACCTGAGCAAACACTTCTCAGAAGATAATACATAATCAGTCAACAAATATATGAAAAAAAAATGTTCATCATCGCTAGGAATTAGAGAAATGCAAATCAGAACTACTCTAAGATTTTATCTCACTCCAGTCAGAATGGCAGCTTTTTAAGAATACAAACAACAATAAGTGTTGGTGAGTATGTGGGGGAAAAGGCACACTCATACATTGCTGATGGGACTGCAAATTGGTGTAGCCAATCTGGAAAACAGTAGGGAGATTCCTTGGAAAACTGGGAATGGAACCATCATTTGAACCAGCTATCCCTCTCCTCAATTTACACCTTAAGGTCTTAAAAACAGCACACTACAGGGACACAGCCACATCAGTGTTCATAGCCACACAGTTCACAATAGCAAAATTGTGGAACAAATCTAGATGTCTTCCAATAGATGAATTGATAAAGAAACTGTAGCATATATACACACCATGGAATATTACTTAGCACTAAAACAGAAAAAAAAATGGCATTTCCAGAAAAATGGATGGAGTTGGGGAATATCATGCTGAGTGAAGTTAGCCAATTCCCCAAAACCAAAGGTGAATGTTTTCTCTAATAAGAGGATGCTGATCCATAATGGGGATGGGAGGAAGCATGGGAGGAATGGAGGAACTTTAGATAGGGCAAAGGGGAGAGAGTGGAAGGGAGGGGCATGGGGGTAGGATGGCTGTGGAATGAGGCCAACATCATTACTCTAGGTACATGCATGAAGACACTAATGGTGTGACTCTACTTTGTGTACAACCAGAGAAATTGTGCTCCACTTGTGTACCATGAACTAAAGTGCATTCCGCTGATAATTTGAGCCTTTCTTTTTTTATTCGTATCCCTTTAATTTCCTTCTTTTGCCTGATTGCTTGACTAGGGTTTCAGGGACCACATTGAGTAGGAGTAGTGAGATTGGGCACCCTACTCCCGTTCCTGGTTTCAGAGACAATGTTTTCACTTTTTCTCCATTCAGTATAATGTTGGCCTTGGTTTTCTTATATAGACTTTACAAGATTGAGGCAAGTTCTTTCTATCACTAGTTTCTCTCATGTTATAAACAGCAGTGGGTGCTGGACTGTGTCAAGTGCTTTTTCTGCATTCATTAAGATCATCATGTGATTCTTGTTCTAAGTCTACATTTGTGGAGAACTACTATTTGGGATTGGCGGATGTTGAATCCTCCTTGCATCTGTAGAATGAAACCCATTTGATGTTGGCACGCTGTCTTTTTAATGTGTTTTTGTATGTGATTGGCCAGAATTTTATTAAGAATATTTGCATTTGAGTTCATCAGGGGTAATGGACTGAAGTTTTGCTTCCTTGATGAGTCTTGGTCAGGTCTGGTGTGGTGATGCTGGCCCACAGGATGGGTTTGGCAGTTTCTTCCTTTTCTGTTTCATGGAATAACCCGAGGAGGACTGGTCACAGTTGTTCTTTGAAGGACTGGTGGAACTTGGCTGAGAGTCCATCCAGTCCTGGGCTAGTGTGTTGGGAGACTTTTCACAGCTGCTTCAAGGTCATCACTTGGTGTTGATCTGTTTAAGGGTTGTGTACCCTCGGGGCGCAGGGTGGGGAGGTCACATGTCTCTAGGAATTTGTCAGTATCTTCAAGATTTTGTAGCTTTTTGGAGGATAAATTTTTGAAATAGTTTCTGATGTTCCTCTGGATCTCAGTAGTGTCTGTGGTGATGTATTCTTCTTCATCTTGGATTCTGTTAATTTGAGTTTTTTTCCCCTTCTTTTCTTTGGTTAGTTTGGTAAAGGTTTTATCAATGTTGTTCATTCTTTCAAAAAGCCTACTCTTCATTTAAAATATATGTCATATTTCTAAAAAATTTTCCATTTCACAGATTTTGGCTTTGATTTTAATTATTTTCTGTTGTCTACTGATTTTGGTGTTGGCTTGTGCTTTTGTAGATTGGATATATAACATTAATTTATTTGGCTTCTTCTTTTTTTATGTTGATTATAGTGCTATAAATGTTCCTCTTACAAATGCCTTAAGGAAAATAGTCCTGCTTTTTCGAACTACTGAGATCATGCTGTGGCTTTTACAAGGATTTATATACATCTCAAACTCATGTAAAAATCGCAAGTTCATAAAAAAAATCTTCTAACAACTGTCGCAGAGTTTCGTCTCCTGTTTTAAAGGGAACATTGTTCATGGCTCTGTTTCACTCTGTGTCTGAGCTCACAAGTGCCTTGAGTGGCCACTCCACCATGCAGGCCTGGGTCTCCCTTCCACACCAGGGACAGTAACTCAGGTGGCTTCCAGGTGTGGCCCAGGGTTCTATCCCTAATGTGTGCAGGGCACATCCCTAGGTCATGAGTCCCTCAGGACACAGAAGAGGCCCAGTGGCCAGGAGCCTGCCTCCCCTGCCAGCCCCGGCTGCTCTGTCTCTGAAGAAAGGAAGCTGCTCTCACCTCCCCTCAGCCCTTGGCCATGGTCACTTACATTCCTTTGTAACAGGGACTGGAAAGTCCTCCGGGTAGTAAGATGCCTAAGTGATATGAGGAGCTTCCTGCTGTGTAAATGGATCATACAAATGCCCTTTGGGAATAGCGCAGAGGGATTGGATTTTCAATAGTGCACTATATTCAAACTAAACACACATGCATGGAACATCATTTGCCCCTTTGCAATCTCCTCTGCTCCCAATTTTCATCCCGTTTTGCCTGCCCCCCCCTTCTCATTCCTCTTCTATACTCCTGTTCCTTGTATTTATTTATTGTTGTATCATTTCGTGTTTTATAGATATACACAAAGTGAAATCCATCCTGGTACCTTCACATGTGTCCATAGCTTAATTACATCCAGTTCATTCCACAGTTCCTCTCTGGTTCCAATTCTCTAACTTTTCCCAAATTCTTTCTCTGTTCCCATGGACATATTTTCTGTTTTTGTCAGATCTGTGCAGTCTGTTCTTCTTAATTTGGCTGCAGTTTCCTCCTATGGAAGGAAATGTTCAACACTTCATGTAGACTGACATTCCGTATTCCATCTATTTCCCACACGATGTGATGCTGTCACTCAGTCTGGCTGGGCACAAATCACGAGCCACTGAAGCAAGAACAAACTTTATTTCTGAACTCCACCAGCACACTCCACACAGGCTCCCCAGGAACTCTCCCAAATGCGACTCGGCTCCTCCAGGAACCACCAACCGGAAAATCTCTCCTCTGGAAATACCTCCTCCCACACTTCCCCCAACCAATGGGAACTCTCCAGGAATCCCCACGAGAACTCCAAAGTAGCTAGAGAACTCCAAAGTAGCAGGCCAAGGTGGACAGTAAAGGTCAAATATACAACCGAATCAATCCAGCATCATCTTAATGGCTTGCCTCTCAACCAATACTATTGGCAAAATGCCAGGGGCCATTCGACTTGGCTGTGGCCCTCAGCATTCACTCTTCTTCTTGGCTGAGTAGAACTGTGATTTGTCCATACTCCACATTTTCATCATCCATGGTTTTGTTGGTGATCATCTGGGCTGGCTGCATAACTTGGCCATTGTGAATTGTGCTGCTATAAATATTGATGCATTTGAATCTCTATATTATGCTTTTTAAAAAAATATAAATACCATGTAGTGGGATACCTTGATCATATGGTGGTTCCATTTTTAATTTTTTAAGAAATGTCTATACTGCTGACCTGTATGGTTGTACTAATTTGCAGTCCCATCTCAAATGCATGGATTCATCTGTTTTTGTCACATCTTTGAGAGAATCTACTAGTATTTGTATTCTTGATGAATGCCATTCTAATTTGTGTTAGGAGAAATCTCACTGTAATTTTGACTTGCATTTCTGTGATGGCACTTTTGATTGTTTGTGAGTGGCACTGTGGGTGTGTCTAGCCATTCGGTTCAAGTTTTCGGTCAATATACAAGTAATATAGAAAACACTTACAGCAACGTTATTGAACTACCAAGGTGAACAGGTGGAGAAAAGTGGCTCCTGTCCTTCCCAGGTGACTGGTTGAGACTTGCTTTGAAGGCAGAGTCCCCGGTGCTGGTCCTCAAGTACCACATCCCTGTGCATGGAGCAGGCCTTGAATATGAGAAGAAGTGACACTCTGTGTCCCAGAAGTGGGCACCAACCTATTGGTGCTGATTCACTTTCTTATTATGAAAACTTCTTGTAGAATAATTAAGCTCCAATTAAAACTGAGATGAGGTCTGTGCCTCACAAACTTAGTAATTGTGGAGGGAGAGGGAGAGCCATGCTTCAGGGACTGGTGTCCACAGGGGCTAGCTTCTCCCTGACAGGTGTCAGCTCTGAACACTGGAGCCTCTGTGGTGGTTAATTGCAGGGAAAAACTTCACAAACCCAGAAGGTACAAATGTGACCTTGACAGCTGCATCTTGTCTAAAAGACAGCCCAGAGCTTGTCTGCAGCACAGCCACCCAGGTGAGTGGACCCTAGGATCTGACTTGCTCACAGGCCCAGGGGACATCCCTCAGCAGTCAAGGTCTTACTCTGTGACTGAGCAAGGGGGTGGCTGACAGGGTCTGAGCCCTAGGACCTTCCCTCTTCTTCTGGTATTTAAAGGTATGACCTTGGCCAGGAAGATGAAGGGGTCTTTTACAGCAGGTGTCCCTCAGCTATGGTGGGGCCACTGTGACCCTGTGTGCAAGATCTGAGTTCAGCAGAGAGCTCTGTGGTGGGTTCTGAGGATAGACAGAAGCTTTTTCTGCTTTTAGAAAATTTCAGTTTCTTCAAACTCCATGTTGTCCTGCTGTGACTCTTTCTGCATTCTTAGGTTATATGATATTCTGTGCCTAGTTTATGGTGTATTATTTGATTTCCAAGATATAATTTTTCTCTTGCATTATGTTTTGTATCCCTAAGTGCAGAGTGCTTAATGAGAAGGCATTCTGTCTCCATCCACCTGAAACTGTCTGTCTTCTCATGTAACATTAGACCATAGAGTAAGTCAAACTCATTCTTTGCATGTCTGTGTGTGAGAGTGCCTACTGAGACAATCAGCAATCAGAATCCTAGCGTCTCTTATTGAATTCCAGTATGATTTCATTAATTTGCTTGATATTACACTTTCAAAAATTTCTTTGAGTTTAGTTTAATACCATGCAGCAAGGAACACCTCTCTTAGGTTTATCTTGGGGAGATTTCCCCAGGATGGATGGATGTACCTGCACAGCTGTTGGGTTTTATTCTCAGGTGGAGGGGTCATGCATATGTTTCAATGCAAGGACTTCCTTTTAGGAGCACTCACAGTACAATTGTAAAACCAACCTGGGATAATGCCACTTTCGCTTCTGACATTCTTCATTTTATTCTGTCAGAGTGAAAGAGAAGTGAGTTATATGACTCAGAAGAACCTCCCAATTGTGATACAGAGCTGTGTAGTTTGGGAAGATGGTAATAGGCTGAAAATATGAGGAAAAGTAAGAAGTAAGAAATGATTTTGCATCTTGTCAAGGGGATAATCTTTGTGATTCTAATAGGACTTGGCATTGTGGGGAACATCTTTGTTCTTGTGAACTATATGGGCTTGTTTAGAATCACTGTCAAATCTATACACCTCATTCTCATTCATTTGGCTTTTACAAATATGATAACTCTTCTTACAAAACTAATGCCACTGATAATATCCAGTTTTGGGTTTAGAGACCTCATAGGTGATACAGCCTGTAAGATGGTGCTTTACCTCGGTAGGGTGGCCCGGGGCCTGTCCATCTGCACCACCAGTCTCCTCACAGTGGTCCAGGCCATCACCATCAGCCCCAGAGCCTCCAGGTGGGGGAGGCTGCAGCCCAGGTCAGCCTGGCACCTGCTTCCCTTCTTAGTCTTCCTTTGGTTACTCAATTCCTTGATAAGCATGAACTTAGCATTTTACTCCAAAAATATGTACAGGATGAACACATCACAATTTATTAGCAATTACAACTATTGTTATTTACAACAACAAACTGGAATAATCAGATGGATTTTTGTTGTTCTCATGGTCCTTCGAGATGCTTTGTTCCAGGGTGCCATGGGCGGGGCCAGTGGATACTTGGTCTTCCTCCTCCACAGCACCACCAGCACGTGCTCTACCTTCAGACCTCCAAGCTCCTCTACAGATCCCCCCCTGAGGTGAGGG
The DNA here is from genome assembly GCF_045843805.1 of Urocitellus parryii. Taxonomy (NCBI): domain Eukaryota; kingdom Metazoa; phylum Chordata; class Mammalia; order Rodentia; family Sciuridae; genus Urocitellus; species Urocitellus parryii. The sequence goes on along the minus strand of NC_135538.1, from coordinate 153,576,319 downwards.
CTGCAAAGAGTGTCCTCCTTCTCATGCTCTGCTTTCTCTTCTTCTATTGGACAGATTATTTTATGACTTTATATGTAACGTTTACCTTAGAGACGCATATTCTGGAAGTAAGTGCTCTAGAATTGGTGGACCTTGGCTATGCAATTCTCAGCCCATTTGTGCTGATTCACAGGGATGGACACTTGGGTGAATGTTGTCGTGCTCAGTAAGAAGGAAAGAGATTGAGAAAAACGTCTTTTTCATTGATCTTTTCAGTAAATAAGTTTGAAATAATTCATAGATTTCTGTTGCTGTATGTGATGGAAAAATGAAGTAGCTGAATCACATAGAGACAGATTTTCACACCACAATTTCATGACAGTCCTGTGACAACCTCATAGGAAGCTGCCTGAGTGTGCTTCTCCTAGGTGTCTGTGGCCCTGTGTATATTTGCAGATTTTACTTCCCTTGTCAACCTCAAACTCTACTGATATATATTAATACTTAAGGTATAATTATTTTTGATTAATAGAAAATATTTTCAGGTTCATAGTATTTACAAATAGAATGGAATAATATACTTACCTGGGTGTTATCTACATTATAAAACCTCCAAGAATAAAGAGACTTAAAATGTAGTTGTCTCTTTGACAGAAAGATGAATGGATACGTAATGGAAATGATTTAGTTTCCTTTTTGTGTTTTCTGCTTTCTGAATTACAATTTTAATGCATTTTTCCCAAAAAAATGAGGAGTCGGTGTTGCTCACAAATCATGGCTCGTTTCACGAGAGAACTAGTCAGTGTCTCTGTGCTGCTTGATATTGTCCTTCTGCCTCAGAAATCCACAACACATTCTGACTTGAAATGTAATGAACCTAATTTTCCTGTTTCTAAAATGGAACCAAAAATATATTCATGTAGATTGCACAGATGTGGCCACAAGTCATTTGACTAAACCATTTTGAAATATTAGTGATTCTGTTGATGCATTGATCATATTCCCTCCAAGGCAGCTGAGTGGGCCTAGAGGCCTTCCCTCCATAGCCCTGTGTTCTCTAGGTCTCTCTTATCACCCTGTTTATTTGTGTTCTAGAAGAACAGGTGAAGGCCTTTTCTTGTGGTTGGTTTATTCCATGATGACAACATAATTTATGAATGTTATTATGTGATACTCCAAAATTAGAGTTTATTTGCTTCATATAATGATGCTGTCCTTGAAGATAAAGGGCTTGCTACTGTCTTAGACCCACAGTTCTCCTAAAATGGAGCCTAGAGAACAAGACAAAGTAAGCCCTCCCCAGACCCATCACTGGCGTGGACTCCAGGGCAGGGAGTACAAATCCCGGAAGTGCTGATAGGAATGAATGACGCGTAAAAGTGACATCGTGAGGATGAGGTGACCAAGCACCAACAACAGACAATACCTAGGTGAAAAAGAAAATGGTTCCTGACTTTTGGACATAGTGTATCAAGGTTTGGCTGGGTTTTATATTCCTTATGCAAGTATGATTTTTCTTCACTCTAAAATGTGGGAATTGAATTGAGAAAATAAAAGTGCCACACAATGCTTTTTTTGTTGGACACTTACATCCTCTGGTGATAGAAAGGTGTTAGTAGCAGTCTCCTGTTGTAACTTTCCCCCTGATGGCTTTTTCTGCTCTAAACTTTCTTCCTCTGACTAGCTCGAGAGACCTTCTCTTTTACTTGAATCTTTTCCTCTATCTGACTAACTTGAGAGACCTTCTCTTTTACTTGAATCAATGTGTCTTCTCCTTCCTCTACCATTGTCTGAACTGAAGGCTTTGGACTAAGCAAACCAGATACGAACGTCCACAATGGCAATGTGCCAACTGGCAGAGTCCCTGGGTTGTTCTTTTCTATTCTTTTTAAATCTTCACCATGATGGTCCCACTGTGATATATCTAACAACTCCTCCTTAAAAAGCCATGGGCTACATTTTTGTATCGTATCAACGTATGCCCTGACTTCTCTTGATTTTACTGGGATGCCTCCTTCCTCTAACAACTTACTTAACACTCTTTTAGTTTGTTTTTTACTAATTTCTGATCCCATATTTCTACTATAATACAACCCAACAACATGACGCCAAACAAAGCCGAGACAGAATGAAACAAAAATGGAAAAACAAAATCCTTATATCAGCCTTTCTATCCTCCTGAAATGTGCATCCGTCCTTTCTCCCTATCTGTTCCTCAGATGTGAGCGGTTTTCCTTCCATCTTACACATCCCCAGGGACAGGCAACTTAAAACAAAAGTGAAGCAAAACAAAAGAAGAATCTTAAAATGGCTCCCCATCCTCTCGCCCTGCCCTCAGGGGCGAGCAGTTTACCTTATCACTTACCCTCAGTCGTTCCCATGCGCCCCACCAAATGCCGCAGTCTGGCTGGGCACAATTCAGGAGCCACTTGTCAAAGGAAACGAACTTTATTTTTAGAACACACACCAAACCACACAGCTCCTCAGGAAAAACCCTCAGAGCCCAACTGCCCCCACCGGCTTCCCCCAAGCCTCTCCCACAAGCCTCTCCACCTCCCCCACTCCTCCTGCTCTTGAAGCTGATTGGCTGGGTCGCATGGGTGGAGCCAAAAAAGTCCCCCAATGAGCAGCTCCGTGGTCTGAAAGGGCGGGGAACAACCCAATGAGCATCACCACAGAGGAGCCAATCAGTTGGCAGCTAGAAGTTTGGGGGGGGTGAGCCAATCATCAGCTGGCAGCTGGAAGTTTGCTGGGGCCCCTTTCGGCTGTGGCTCTCAACATAAAAGTACCTCAGAAATCATATTTAGAAAATAATTGAAAATAATAAAGCAAATGAGGATGTTACCCACCTGAGGGGTGGGAGAGAGGACAGAGGATTGGGAAACCCTGAGCAGTGAAACTCTCTGGCATGACTGGTAGCACATCAGTTTTCTTTGTTTTCACAAATATTTTTATCTTTTAAAGCAGTAAAATATAAAGAGTGATCTGAACTCTGCCTGAGTTATGCCTGAGAATGCTTAAACAATGGTTATAGATGAGATGGCTATTTCCCTAAGTTTGTGAGATAAAACACCACATTCAGAACTAAGAGAAATTATTACATGTATGGACACATCAATGTTTGTACAGACCTGTTGTTGCTAAAAATTCAAAGAACTACCTTGAAAGCAACCAGAAGAATAAATGAAATAAAAGGCACCAATCATTCCTAATTAATAGTGGATATCATGCAAGAGATCTTGGGTCCCAGAAAAAAACTCCATTGATGATAAACCTAGTAAATCTCTCCTCTTATTGGTGGAAGCACAGGTGTTTTGGGTCTCCAGCAATAATCATCAGTTAGTACCCAGTGCCAGTTAATCGCTGAAATGTCTGTCGGTTCCCTTGTTCCCATGACCAGTCATTCTATTAGGTGAACGTCCGTCTCACTGGGGAAGAGTAGGAGGAAGGGGTCAGTGTGCTCTGGCAGTGCAGCAAGGTCCCTCATGGGCAGCTCCCTCCCCCTCCACACAGCAGCTCTGTGTCTGCAGACTGGCTCCAGGGCAGGAGTCAGTGGAGGAGCCATGAAACCTGTTCTACAGATTCAAGTCAGATTTACCCTGAGAACAGTTAGGGTTTATCTCCTTCTACAAATCCAGAAAGAACTGGGCAGAACTCCCATATTTATGTACACATCCGATGATCAATTGATCAATGTCAAAGATCTTTTAATGTCTCACAGTTCTGATTATTTTCCATTGTGGTAAATATGACCACTGTTCCTTAGTGAATCAGTGCCACCATATGGCACATGTGACCTTGGGATGTGACGGTACCCTTTGTGTTTAGGGATTCTAGTTCAATGCCAGTACCTCCCAATTTAAGGTTGAATTTAATGCAGAGAACCCACAGAGTTCATCTAGGATGTTGACCTATTCTCATGAATTTCTTCAGCAAATGGTGTTGGTAAAACTAGAAACCCACGTGCAAATATGATATTGAACTTCAATCTGAAGCCCCATACAAAACTGTAAAAACTGTTCTCAAAGCTGAGCAAAGATTCAGACATATAATTGAAATTTTAGGACTCCTCAAATGCAATACAATAAAACACTTCTTGACTTAGGACTCCTTAGTGAGTTTTTGGATATGACATCCAAAGAAGAAAAAACATAATTGCAGAAATTACCAAGTGGGACTATGTCAGAGTAAAGACACTCTGCACACAAGTGAGACCCTCAAAACATTGAAAAGCCAGCAGTGGGATGAGACCCCACTTTTGAAAACCTTGTGACTAGTAAAGTTCTACTCTTTAAATTATGTGAGTCACTCACATTGGTGGATAGCCCAAATACCCAAGACTAAACAGGCTGTAAATGGGAAAGGTCTTGAAAAATATTTTTCCAAACAAGACAGGCAATTGTCCACACCATCTATGAGCAGGTGTTCATCATCATTAACCACCATGAAACTGCAAGTCACATTCAGGGGACACAAACTCACACCTGTTAGATTGGTTCTTAACTTGGAGAGAAGAAATAATAGGTGTTAGCAAGTGCCTGGAGAAAAAACAATTTTGTATACATAAAAGTGACTCTGAATAGATTATGTGCTCTGTGGTTGAGATCAATGTTCCTTTTCCAATATGCATAGTGTATTCCTGATGGAGTTAGAAGCCTAGCCCAATCCTTCTTTGAGCAAGAAGAGTGCAGTAGAAAGCATTACACTACTTCAGATCTCAAAACATAATACAAAGCTGTAGGAATCTAACCAGCATGGAACTGGCATAAAAACAGACACTTGTACTAATAGAAAAGAATAGAAAGCCTAGAGGTAGCTCATGCACCTATAAGTATTTGATTTCCCACAAAGGAGCTCTGAAGGTGCATTCAAGAAAGAACAGTCGGGGGCTGGGGATGTGGCTCAAGCGGTATGGGTGCGGCCCGGGTTCAATCCTCGGCACCACATACCAACAAAGATGTTGTGCCTGCCGAAAACTAAAATGTAAATAAAATATTAAAAAAAAAAAAAAGAAAGAAAGAACAGTCTTCTCCATGAAGTGGTCCTGGGAAAAGTGCCTATCCACATGGAGAAGAATGCATCTGGACTCTTGTGTCTGAGAAGCTAAGAAATCTATTAATGATAGACTTATTAATGAATCTATTAATGAAGACTTAAGTGGAAGACCTGAATCAACAAAAGTTGTAGAAGAAAACAAGGGAAAAGACATAGGACATTGTTCTGGGCAAGGATTTTGGACAATTCACCAAAATGAGAGGAAACACAACAAAAAGGGACAAATGGGATTTGATTGATCTAAAAACACTCTGCACAAGAAAGAAAATAAAAGCCCAGAGGGAAGAGACTAACTGCCTACTAGTTGAACATACTTGGAAATCCCATGTCTCCTAGGGGCTTACGCTCAGGATGTATAAAAGGAAGCCAAACTCTCAATAGCAAGAGCTGATGGTGTAGATTAGCTGCAGACCATTTGTCATTGGAGGCAATGTCTTGGTTTGAATCCCAGGAAATGCAAACACACATTGAAAATAAAAATCAATTACAGAACACACAATAAAATTTAATTACAAAAATCCCCCAATTAATAAAGGGCAATAGACCTATGAACCCGTATCCCAGAAGACAGCTTGGGAATGTTCAACCTCAGCAATTATTAGCGTAATGCAAACCCAAACCTCGATGACACTCGAATGGCCACTGTCAAAAATTAAAAGGTATCAAAATGTGATAGGAGTGTGGCAGGAAAGAAACCCTCGAACACTGTAGGTGGGAAGGTAAATAAGTACCGATGCTATGAAAACAGTGTTTGAGAATCTAAAAAACATCACAAGTAAAGCTACCACATGATCCATTAATTCCTCCCTGGGTTTAAATCTAAAGGTTTTGAAATCAGCACGTCCGAGAGACCACTGCATTCCTACGTCTATTGAAGGAAGTTCAGCCAATGTCTGGAGGCACCTTAAGTGACCATTGAATAAAGTATAGAGAAAAAAACATATAGTAACATATAAATGATGGAAAAGCACCCATTCATAAAGTAAAATGAACTCCTGTCATTGGTGACACCATCCACTGAGCTGGAGGCACTGTGTGAAGAGAACCAAGTCAGACACAGAGACAAGCACCCCAAGATCTCACTCACAGGTGGAATAGGAAACTTTGATCTCACGGAGTTGAGAGCAGAATGGTGAACACCAGAGGACTGAGGAGGGAAGGATGGGAAATTGGATAAATGGTACATAGGAGCTAGGAGTTCTGTTGAGCTATGATTCAGTGGCGTGATCATGTATTGTTATAGTTAAAGCTTTGTCCCAGGGTTTCATAAACTGACTTCCAGACCACTCACGTATCATCGAATCAAGCCTTTATTGAAGCACACCGGTGGCGGCTGATCAGAACATAAAGCTGTTCCCCTGATCAGCCCCGAACAATTACAAGGGCACTTCTTATAAACCTGAAAACTGCAAAAGAGATGTTCAGGGGATCTAGCCAATGCAAACAAGCCAGGTTACAGAAGCGGGACAGTGCAGTCAAGCGGAGGGAAGCCTAATCAATGACAGTTAGCCCAATCACCCCAGTTACAGAAACAGAGCCCCGTTACCCTAGTTACAGAAACACTACCCCTTTAGGTAGTTCCGTGTTTTTAAAGGTTTCTATAGCAAAAGGAAAAGAACATCTTGCTCTAGTCATGACTCTTCTACTTGGCATGGTTGTTTTACAGGATGAAGTCATAAAACAAAATGGAGTCACATTTGCTCCTATTATCACAGTATAATGGTCTCAAAGTGTACATTTCAAAAAGAGGAATAGGGATTCCTTGTTTTCAGATTATATATATATATATATATTTGAAGATATGTGGGTGTGGGTGTTTGTGTGTACCCAGGTTTGAACATTTTAAAATGCTTATATGTATAGAAACATCTCATGGTACCACATAAGTTTGTGTAAATTAATATCAATCAAATAAACAAAGACCTCTGTGAAATAAAGCTGTTAACAATAATCAATGTAACTCTTATCACTAGTTATGTCACCTATTATGTTAAAAGATGCTGGTATGTACTTCTTTATTTGACAGAGGTCTATGGCCAACCACCCTGTATTGCCTGATCTCCTCTGAAATGCATTAAAGCTGGAGATGACCAACGCTGACCCTGATCTTGTCCACTGAGTCACACGTGGGTCCACAGTTAGACCTCACAAACACTGCTCACAGAAATAACGAATAGAAGGAAGGATGGAAAATCAGTGCCTTAATTTGAGAAACCATTGTAATGTTTTAAAGTATTTTATGGCTGTTATGCAAATACACTTAATTTGTTGAATGTCCAGCACATTGTGCCCTGCTTTGATCAGTATCTGAAATTGTGAAAAGAGAGAATGTTCCTTCCAAGCCACATTTACTTTGTGTGACTTTTGCTTGTTGAACACTATAAATGTTCTCACCACCATTGCTCTGGATGTCTGACATGGGGCTACAGGACTTGGTTGGTGTCTGTCCTTGTGGGATTTGAACTTCCTTTGGACCAGCCCTTCTTTCTATGGCCCTATTCTTCCCTTTTGGAAGGGGAATGTTCCCTCAGTGCCATTGTCTGTGGGGTACATGTAACTTGCTTTTGAATTTTACAGGAGCTCACATCCAAGAGTTTGCCTTCAGTGCCAGGAGAGAGGTGGGACTTTTGGCAATGCTGTTATGGTTAAGTCACGGGAGTCTTGGAGATGGACTGAATGTTGCATTGTGAGACTCCCCTTAGATTGCGGGGATCTGGGTTGTGGTGCTGTGGTTTGTAGTTAGAGCTAATGTCAGGCCAAGCAGTAACGATGGAGGTCTGGCTGCTAAGGCACAGTAAGATCTTGATTAGATCTGAGGGCTCCAATATTCTCAGCATATTTGTACATTTGATAGATGAAAAATTTGAATGTAGTATTGGCTGGTAATTGTAGGTGGATGGTGTGTGGCAACTAGAAGCAGGGTCCTGGGGAGTGACCAGGAGGACTCCATCTGACCTGGTTCCCGATTGCCTGTCCTTGTCTCCTTCCCTGCTGCTGTGAGCTGAGCAGCTTCTCTCTGCCTCCCTGATGCTCTGCCTTGTTTTTATCTCAACAACTGGGAAAGCATTTATAAATTACCCCTCAGAGAGACAAAGAGGGTAGAGAAAACGTACAAAGTTGATGTGTATGGAGAACCAGCAATTCACATTAAATCAGATTTGATTCCTCACAGTGGGTAGACGTCGTCATGGCATCTGCTCACATGAAAGAGCTGGTAAGTGCTCAAGAGGAGCAGCCCAGTCACAGGAAGGAGCTGCAGAGCCCAGGAGATGATGCAGACGTGCCTGCCGCGGCCAGTTGTGCCCAGCCTGGAGCTTCAGGTTTCTCACGTCTCAGAGGAGCTAGGAAGAGCCCCTGGGCACAGGGTGAGTTTGTGTATCTAAAAGCATAAACATAGGAACACGTCTGGACATTGTGAAAGCTCTCTATGCTAAGCCTAAGGCCAACAGCATTCTAAAGGGAGAACAATTGAAAGCATTCTCTCTAAAATCTGGAAGGAGACAGGGATACCCCTTTCACCACTTCTGTTTAACACAGCAATTGAAGCTCCAGCCAGAGCAATTAGACAGATGAAAGAAATTAAAGGGATACGGATAGGAAAAGAAGAACTCAAACTATCGCTTAGATCAGCCCTAAAGCTTAGAAAATAATGCCAAGAATTAACAAACAGAATGTTATCAAACTTAAAAGCTTCTGTACAGCAAAGGATACAATTTAAGAGCTAAGAAGATAGAACCAACGAACCATCGGTATGGGGGAAAATTTTGTGGCTACACTTCTGACAGGATTAATATTCAGAATATATGAAGAATTTAAAAACTTAACACCAGAATAAAATTCAACGAAAAATACTTAGGCATAAATAAAGCGATCAATAAGTGGAAAAAAATGAACTTTTCAAAAGAAGAAATACAAATGTCCAACAAATGTATGAAAATAAATGTTTGACATCATTAACAATCAGGAAAATTGAAATAAAAACTACCATGGAAATTATTTTCACTCCAGTCAGAATGGCATCCACCAAGAATACAAATAATAATAAATGCTAGCAAAGACGGGGGGAATATTTTGCACTGTTGGTGGGATTAGACATTATACAACCACTATGAAAATCAACGTGGACACTCCTCAAAAGAATAGAAATGGATTCACCATATGGCCTGGCTATAACACTCCACCATATTTATCCTAAAGATTTATAGCCAACATACTCATAATCATTCTCTTTGCTTCCTAATTGGGGTTCGCCCTTGCTCCTCTCAGCTCTTCTTCTCCCTTTTACCTGGTAGGCCAAGTCCCCACCATCCATCTTTTTCTCCTGTTTCCCTTGGTTTGTATATTTTTTTCTATCTTTTCTTTTTCTTTCTTCTTATGCCCAATTTTTCTCTCCTTCCCTTTTGCCCCCACATGATATAATAGCAAATTCACTATCTTTGATAGTTAAGTCTTCAACCTATTCCAGATCATCACTACAAGTTTATAATGTGATTGGAGGACCGGTGGAGAGCATTATCGACAAGTTTTTGTTTTCCCTAAGGATGACTAGTCTGAGGCTTTGATCTGAAGTGATCACCGTAAGCAGCTTTAAAGTGTCCTCTCAGAGTATGTGGGAGTGGGAACAGCTGAAGACATTCGCTAAGTGAAAGCATCAGTACCTACATATTCTCACAGTCTGGAGCTCTTCGGGAAAAGAAGTTCCCTAAATAGAATGTGAAGAAAGAACCTATGGAGTGAGAGAAGATCTCTGTCACCTGTTCCTCAGGTAAGGATTAATATCCAGAATAGATAAAGAACTCAAAAAACTTAATGCCAAAAAAAACCCTAATTAATAAATTGGCAAAAGAACTGGCGACAATTCTCAAAAGGAGAAATACAAATGGCCAAAAAAATATATAACCCCACCCAAAAAAAAAAAAGTCCAACATCTCCAGCAGTCAGGGAAATGCAAATAATAACTACATTGAAATCTCATCTCACTCCAATCAGAGTGTCCATGATTAAGAATACAAATGATATAATGCTGATGAGGAGGTGGGGAAAGGTAGTTTAAACCTTGTTGGTGGGACTGCAAATCAACCTGGAAAGCCTATGGAGATTCTCAAAAAGCTGGAGAGGGCGGGGACCCACCGCTAGGCCCTGCCAGGGCGGCTCCAGGTGAGGCTCGAACTCACAACCTCGGGGCGGCTCGCGAGCACACCGCTGTAGAAGTACCGCACGCTAACGGATTGCGCCACTGGAGCACCGCAGCGGGGCCCCGCCACTCCTTACTCGGCCCACACCGGGTCCCAGTGGCCAGGGACCCCGGGCGCGCTCGCTGGTTCCCTGGGCCACGTCTCCCCGACGCGTGCCCCAGGTGCCTGGGCTCAGCGGGGACCCGCCGGAGCCCCGGGACCTGGAGGCTCGGAGCGCCGCTGGCTGAGTGAAGACGGCTGCGTCCGGGAGGCGCGGACTCTGGGGAAACTGCCGCTGTCCCCGCGTGCCCAAGAGGACGCGCAGTGGTCTCCGTGCCCGCCGGCCAAAGTCCGGGGCCGCGAGGCGCGGAGCCCTTCGCTGGCCCCTGGCGGCTCCCCTGCTGCCCTCACCCTCTGCCCGCGCCCCGCCTCTCCCAGCCTCTCCCCTGCGAGGTTCCGTCCCTGGCCTCTCTCCTCCGAGCCTCTCCCGCCCAGGCTTCTCTCCCAGGCGCTCCCCCTGCCCTGGCCTCCCTCCCCAGCCTCGCCGGCCCTCGCCCTCTCCTGACCCGGCCTCTCTCCCCGGCGCCGCCTCCTCCCTGCGCCTCCTCCCTGCGCCTACCGAGCGGGCGGGGTGGTCCCGAGCGGGCGGGGTGGTCCCTGGCAGGAGCCCGAGCTCTGCCAAGTGGCGTCTCTGTCGCGTTCGCCCGGGCTCCCGCCTGACAAACGGGCGGGAAACCCGGGGCGGTGACCAGGGCAGCTGTGACGCTTTCTCGGCAGCCACGCGGGCCACCCAGGGTGGGTGGACGCAGCGCCGGGAGCTCGGTGCGTTCCCGGGGCCACCCACCTCCCGGGACCTGAAACGACCTACACCGCCGGTGGGGGGGGGTCGCTGGAACCCTGAAGTCTCGGTTCTGGGACCGCGAGGTCTCCGAGGGTCTGAGTGAAGGCCTCCCGCTGCGCCCTTCCGACGGGGAGGCCGTGGGCAGGTGCGCGTGCTCGGGGTCAGCCCCTGGGCCCGCGGCGGGCGAGAGCGCCGCAGTTAGGGACCTGCTGGGGGGGTTTGTTGTTGTTGCTGTTTGTTGTTTGCATTTAAAAAAAAAATCCAAACGGTACACATTTAAACTACAAGATGTACAGCCTGATACACAGGTTTTGCCACACATCACACAGACAAGCTAACTGATGTGTCCACGTCCCCCACGGTTTCTCCTGTGGGCCCGGTGAAAGCGCAGGGTCAGCTGCGGTCTCTGGACCCAGGCGTCCCTCACAACTGCGGCTCGACCCTGACCTCTGGCCACCGCGCTCCGGGCCACAGGGCTCGACCCTGACCTCTGGCCACTGACCTCTGGCCACCGCGCTCCGGGCCACAGGCCTACTCCCTACTCCCTTCTGCGTTCACGGTCTTCGGATCCACCCAGGGAGATCGCGAAGTGCTGCCTGGCTCCTTTCCCTTAGTATCACGGTACTGAGCTTCATCCGTGTGGGACTTGTTCCTCCTTTCCCTCTTTAGATCTCTGTTGTAAGGATGGGTAGTTCCCCACGGTACATTCGCTTTACTCATTTCTCAGCTGGCATCTTGTTCACATACCTCAGCTACTGAGAACAGCGTTTCCATGACCTGGGAGTACAGGTGCACTGGGGCCCTGATTTTATTTCCTTTGGGCACTTACCCTGAAGAGGGAGGACTGGATCCTGTGGTGGGCCTATTTTCAATTCCTCAGGGACCTCTGCTGTTTCCTATAAGGGCAGCACTTACTTGCATTCCCACCGACTTTTTCTCCACATCCCCACCAATATTTATCTTTTATTTTGTTGATATTCACTGTCCTAACAAATATGAAACCACAGGGTTTCAGTTTGCATTTCCATGATGGTTAGTAATAGTGCGGGTTCCTTTCACATACCTGTAAGCCATGGGTATGTCTGCTTTAAAATGTCTATTCAGGTTCTTTGTCCACTTTTAAATTTGGGGAGGTTGTATGTGCATATTTCTGTTTTGTTTTTCCCACTGAATTGTGTGTGTGTCATATATTTTGGATATTAGCTTTTAGAAGACATAGTTTGCAAATATTTTTCCAATATCGTTTCACATTATTGATTAGTTCCTGTGTTATGCAGAAGTTTTTTGGTTTGATGTAATCCTATTTATATTTGCATTTGTTGCCTGAGCTTTTAATGTCCTATCCAAAAAATTAAATAAATCATTCCCAAGGCCAATTTTAAGGAGCTCTTTCCCTGAGTTTTCTATCTTCTAGGAGTTTTATAGTTTTGGGGTTGTTTTTTGTTTTGTTTTGTTTTGTTTTGTTTTATAGTTTTGAGCCAATGTTTTGATATGTAACCCATTTTGAGTTGTTTTCACATACAGTATGAAGTAAAGTATGGGTTTAATTTAATTATTTTCCACATAAATACCCAACTTTCCCAAGATCCTTTATTGAAGGAAGTTTCCTTACCCATTGTGTATTCTTGGCATCCTTGTGAAAAATCAATAGACCACCCTATGTGCTTAGGTCTATTTCTGGGCTTATTCTCTTGCAGGAAAATGAGATAAGTAGGTAAATTTGTGTTTGATAAACCTGGTATTACACTTCTCAGGTGATTACCATGCCTATATGAAAAGTTAGCAAGACTCTGACCCAAGGTTCAATCATGTACCAGTATCATCCTGTTTGGGTTACTATGCTTTTATAATACTGATTGGTACATTATAGTTATACATTATAGTAGAATTTATTGTTACATATTTGTACATGCAGACAATATAGCAATATAAGTTGGTCAGTTTCATTCCCCGAGACTTAGTAGTGTATTTTGAAGTTAGGTAGTGTGATACCTCCAACTTTGTTCTTTCTCAAAATTGCCTTGGCCACTGGGGTCTTTTGTGATTCTATAACAGGGACTTAGAAAGGCTGACTTTGCTAAAAGCACCTACTCTTGATTTAGGCCTACAGATGCCCAATGAGTAACTAAAAGCAGGATAAAACTTGACATCTGTCTCCTTTATTACCTTGAACCTTGGGTCAGAGTCTTGCTAATTTTTCATACAGGCATGGTAATCACCTGAGAAGTGTAATACCAGGTTTATCAACACAAATTTACCTACTTATCTCATTTTCCTGCAAGACTGGGAACACCAAGAAAAGAGTAACCAAAACATTTTCAAGATTTGTGGGACATTTAACTGCCAGTCGCCTGAATTGACACTTTGAAGTCTGCAGTCATTTCCCCAAATCTGCAGTCACCTGCAGAACCTCACAGATCACCCCATGATAAGATCACCCCCAAATGGGAGCAATTATACCACAACAGGAAATGAGGCTGCCACCCCCCAGCAGAAGCAATAATCTCTGGATAACCAGACGCCCCCTCAAGCTATGCAGACTCCTCTGAGCCACCTGGGAAGAACCAGTCATGTGATAACTAGCTATGCGGTCACCACCACCCCTCCATAGAGTCCCCCACCCTGCCTTTGCTCTCCTTTTTGATAAAACCTCTAAGTTCTGTCAGTCCCTTGAAGATAGCTCTTTGGTGACTGCAGGCTTGCTGCCTGTTCTTCCTGGCCTGGCATGATTAAAGTTCTTCTCTTCACCACTACTGGCCTCTTTGATTGGCAATATTGGGTCAGGTGGTTGAACCTGGTCTGTTGGAACCTTGAGTCCAGTGCCATGGCTGAAGGACTCCTCCAATAACAGTTCCATGTGAATTTTAGAGCTACTTAATTTCTGTGAAAAATATCATTGGAATTTTGGTAGGAATTGTGTTTGATCTGTGTATTGCTTTGGACAGTGGAATCCCATGAAAATAGAAGAGAGATCAGTAGGACAGAGGAGGGGACTGAGGTGAGGGAGTAGGGTGGGAAAAAAGGTGGAAGGTGGAAGGAAATTGACCAAACTATGCTGTGTGCATGTATGAATGCAGCAGTGAGTTCCACCTTTATGGGTATCTATAACTTCCTGGTTGTCAAAAGTGCTTGTGGACACAGCAGGGGATCCAGTCATACAGACACTTCTGTACTCATGCTCCTGAGCAAGGGGTACAATAGAAAAACTAAAACAGACACAGGGACAGAGGGGGCACCAGTCAGTAATAGTGAAGAGCATATGGACAGGGGAGGAAATAAGGAAAAGAAGAAATTCCAGAGACCATAAGAAGAACAAGCCCAAATTCCCCCACCAAATGGGATCTATCCCAAGGATTCAAGGACAGTTCAAATATACAAATGAATAAATGGTATATGTACATTAATAAAATTAAGGGGAAAACCATATGACCATCTCAATAGATGCAGAAGAGCATTTGATAAAATTCAACATCCTGAAAACTCTCAGCAACTTAGGAACATAATAAATGTACTGCAATACAGTACAGGCTTTAAATGGCCTGCCCACATCTACCAGCATGCTTAAGCGCCCAGGAAAAGTGAACCCATGCCCAGTCTGGCCATTTCTATTCAGCACAGTATCAGGTACCAAAAGAACAGCAAAAGCAAGAAGACAAGAGGGAAAATAAAAGCCACCCAAACTGGAAAGGAAGAGGTTGAATGGACCCTGTTTACAGATCACCTGAGCACACAGAAAGCCCTGAAGAATTAAAAAAATATATACATACTGTTAGTATAAATGAATTTAGTAAAGTTTCAGGATACAAAATCAACACAGAGAAATGAGTAGCATCTGTGTCCACTAACAACCAAAATACTTGCAAAAGCATTTTTAAATCCCATTTACAATAGCTGCAAAAAAGTTAAAAACTTAGAAATGAATTCAACCAAGAAAGAAAGGGAAAAAAAGCTGCACACTGAAAATAAAAAACATTAATGAAAAAACTGAAGACACAGGTGTGTTAGAATGCCAATATTACTCAAAGTAATTCATATATCCAGCGCAATCTCTCAAAATTCCAATTTCATGTCTTGTAGAAATAAAAACATCTTAAAGTTCATATGGAAGCAAACAAAAGGCCCCCAAATAACCAAAGTAAGCCTCGGCAAAAAAGAACACAACTGGAGAAGACCTCACAGTACTTGACATCAAAATATTCTACAAAGTTATAGTAATCAAAACTGTATGGTGTTGGCATTGAAATACAGACTCACAGACCAACAGAACAGCATAGAAAGGCCAGCAGTTGATCTTATCATTTACAGTCAACTTATTTTTGACAAAGATGCCAGGAACACACAGTGGGAAAGAACATTGTCTTTAGTAAATGGTGCTGGAACAACCGAATATCACCAGCAGAAGAATGAAATTGGACCCCAGTATCACGCCACATGAAAAACCCAAATGGATTGAAGACAGAAATATAAGATTGGAAACTGTTAAACTTCTAGAAGAAAACACAGCAGAAACACTCCATGACGTTACTCTGGGCAATGAGTTTTTTAATAGGACTTCAAAAGTTTAGGCAACAAAAGCAAAAATAAATAAGTAGGATTACATCAAACTCCAAGCTTCTGCACAAGGAAACAATCAACAGAATGAGGAGATGACCCACTGAACCGGAGAAAATATTTACGATGCATACATCGGATAAGGTGTTAATATCCAAAATGTATTTAAAAAACTCAAACAACTCAACAACAAGTAAACAAATAACATGGTTTTAAAATGGACAAAGTATCTGGACAGACATTTCTCAAAAGAAGACAAGTGGCCAAGAGGCATGTGAAACTCTGTTCAACATCACTAATCATCAGAGAATGCAAACCCCAACCACCAGATATCATCTCACACCTGATTGAAAGGTTATCATAAAAAAATAATATTTGTTTTAAAAATACATGTTGCCCACTATGGAGAAAAGTGGATTCTTGCACAGTTTTGGTGGAAATGTAAATTGGTACAACCAAAATGGAAAACAGTCCAGCAATTTCTTTAAAAGTTAAAAATAGAATCACCCTATGCTCAAGCACGCCCCCTGCTGGGCTTGTACCTAGGAGGAGGGACACCGGCAGGTCTGGAGACGTCGCCCTGGGGTTCACTGCCGCCTTATTCCCAACAGCCAAGGCACAGAATCAACCCACGTGTCCATCGACGGATGGGTGCACAGGACAATGTGGTAGGGATACGCATGGAGTCCATCCAGCCTTTAAAATGAGGAATCCCTGTCGTTTCCAAAGACACAGATGGACCTCCGAGTCACAGAAAGTCAAAGGGCACCCATCTCCCTCACAGGTGGAATCTGAAGGCGCACGGGAGCGTAGGATGGAGGTTCCAGAACTGGGAGCGGGTGGGGTGGAGGAGGGAGTGGGAGGAGTGGTCAGAGGACCCCAACCTCAGCCAACCGCGGGTACAGCACGGAGGCCCGAGACGGCCAAGACGGACTTTGCCCCAGTACCCACGGAGCTGGAGCAGTGCCGTCTCACCAGCGGGACCCGTCATCCCTGGGTTAGGCGCAGGGCCAAGCTGCAGGCGGTGCACCCTGAACACACAGGCTCGCTGGTCAGTTCAATAGTGAGCGCACGTGTCCAGCACCCAGCCCGAGAGGAGAGGTCGCGTGGAGCTGCGGTGCCCACGCCCGCCCTGGAGCCGTGCGCCGCCCTCGGACCCCACGCCGGGGTCCCGCACCAGCCAGGTGGGCGGGCGCGCCTTTCCGGGGATCCTCAGGGGTGGCAGGTACCAGGTCTCCCTCCCTGGGGACCCAGAGGGCCGGCCGGCTCCAGCTTCGGCCCTCTCCAGTAGGTCTCAGTGGAGTCTGAGCTCGCGGATCGGCCGTGACGGTCGCGGAGGGGGGGGGGGGATAACAGGGATAACAGGGCGTGGACCACCGCGTCTTCTCCCAGATAAACCGAGGCGCCAGGCTCGCGGGAGCCGGGGGATTAGCTCAAATGGTAGAGCGCTCGCTTAGCATGCGAGAGGTAGCGGGATCGACGCCCGCATCCTCCACTTGGCTCCGGAGAAAGTTTTGGTCAATTTTGGACAATTCTTCGCATCATGCCAGCAGGGTTCCCAAGAACGTGCTCTAACTACGACAGGCGACCCTCCCCACCCACCTGTTACCAGGGAACCCTGGGACCGCGGGGCGGTACCTGGGTGCAGCGCTTACCCGCTGCCGTCAATGCCAGGGGTTTCCCACTGTCCTTTCTCCTTTCCTAGAAGACCACACGGGCCCGAGCCCTGCCCTGGACCTTGGCTAGGGGTACTGAGTTCCCTGTCCTAAGCCACCCTCCAGGGAGGACAAAAGGGACCGAGCTGAGCGGTGGTGGGGTCGCTGGCCGCATTCCAGAGGTTTTGTATTTGGACCTGGGTTCCCCAGTTGACTGAGTTCTCTATCTTCTGAAAACAACAAGGAAGCATCAAAAAGGTGGACGCAGTGGTCATTTGGACGCTTAGAACACACCAATGAAGGAACAGCAGCAGAAATAAGAAATACCTGGGGAAATACAATGGGGTTTTTTTATTCTGCTGTGGGTTAAAGTGTTTATGGTGATTAAAAGCAGAAGTTGTAATATTGTCTGAAGGAGATTAACTGTATCTAGACATACTACATAGATAACAGGTAAAGGGGTTAAATGGTGATGAAGTTTCTGTATCCAACCTAAATGGCAAGATGTCTATTTTAAGAATACTTAGACGTTTTACCCACATATGGCAGGCCCTAGACCCCTCACAACGTTAAAATAAGCCTAAAAAAAGAGGCAGGAAGAGAAACATAGAAGAATAAAAATAAAGGAACAAACTAATAAATTATTACATAGTAGGTCTACATACGAATTTTGTTAGTAGTAGTGTTAAATGTGAATGATCTAAATGCGACCATTAAAAACCAGAGAAGCCAGGTGCAATGTTGCTGAGCCCCTGGGGAGGCTGAGCGAGCAAGTTCAAAATCAGCCTCAGCAATTTAGTCAGGCCCTAAACAACTTAGCCAAACTCTGTCTCAAAAGAACAGAAATAAAAAGGGCTGGAACTGGGACTGAGGCTCAGTGGTTAAGGTCCCCTGGGTTCAATCCCTGGTACAAAAAGGAAAAGAAAAGAAAAAAAAGCAGAGGGAATTTTGGGAGGGCTGAGATTGAATTAGACCCCGAGGGACAGGTGACTTGTGACACAAGCAGGACAAGAATGGCAAAGGTCACATGCCCTTGGCTGTGGCCCCCAGTGGCTGGTGACCGGTGGGGAGGCAGGAACTCTGTGAAGGTGGAGACTCCTTCAGCTGCAGCATTGGCTGACATGACATGACTTCTTTAAAGGCTGGAGATTGGTAAAGCAGTGGTGATAGGAGAATGGGATACTTTGTGAACTGCCCCGCTGGCCTGCCTTCTTGGTGCAGCCTGCAGCATCTCATCATCTGAACGTTCTGAGTTCCAACCTCAGAAAGAGTGGGTGCTTCCCACACCCACTCCCCACCATAAAAAAGACTATAAAATGGGGAGTAAAAGCAGCACCTCCCCCCCCCAAAAAAAAAAGCCCACGACCAAGGATTTCAGGTGAAGCAGAAGTCAGTTCCCAGTGGTTTGATAAAATGAGTAGTGAAGAGACACTTACTTTACACCCAAAACCCACAAGTGTTTGGTTGGTTCACTTCTCCACCTGCAGGCAAATTCCCCTCCAACTAAATGCTTTGAAGGTCACCCTACCACAGTTAGGAGGACATATTTGCTGATGTTCTGGGTGCAAAGACTCAAGAGTAAATAAAATACAAACACATGTGCCCTCCTAGATCTACATCCAAAATTGGGAAGAAACAGATGAGAAACGAATTAAGTGCATAGCAACCTGGGTGACCTGTCTGCTGTGGGGGAGTCATTAACCAGCAAGGGGTCAGGAGAATCAGGGAAGCTACCAGTCACCTGAAGAGACAGTCTCCTCCTTCTCCAGTGGTATTGAGTTTCCTGACATGGTCATTAAGAGTAAGTTTTGCCTACCAGGGCCACTGGGGATGTGAGAGCTTTGGTTGGACTAATGGAGCCTGGGGCAGAGTCAGAGTAATAGGGAGCACTCAGCCAGCATGACCACTGCTCTGGTGTCCTTCTCCCTGGGAAAGCTGGCTTCTCATCTGAGCTTGCATCCTAGGTCACTTTTATTTAGGGGAAGAGAATCTGTAGATTGAGCTTAGAATCCAGAATTCTCTTCCTGGAAGGAACAGCCTTCCTCTGAAGTTTTATATTGTCTCTGGGTGAGTTAAGAGCCCTCATTTGGCTAGAGTGCTCTTTGGGAAAACCAGGGAATGTCATCATCTCTGTGTGCCAGGGCTTCAGGCCAGGGAAGAGTGCCCTGAAAGTCAGGATGGAAAGCAGAGACTCTGCGGTCTACACTGGAGGGGATCAAACGGTACCTGTGTTGTTTTCACATCCACCATCCCAATGCACCAGAGCACTTGCATATCAACCTTAGGAAAGAAGAAAGAAAATATGTCCCTGTCAGGATGGCAACAGCCTTTCCCGTTATTTTAGAACCAATTCACACAAGTAAGAGTGTTTCTACTCAAAATTTTACTGAAGGTTCTAGCCAGGACAACTGGGCGATAAGCTGACATTAAAAACATCCAAGTTGGAATGCAAGAAGTAGTATATCTCTTTTGCTGATGATATGACTGTGTATATAGAAAATACTTAGGAATCTACTTTAAAAGATTTGATATAACAAAGGAGTCCATCAAGATTACAAGATACAAAGGACTGAGAATATAGCTCAGTTGGTAGAGTGTTTGCCTTACATGCACGAGGTTCTGGGTTCAATCCCCAGAAACACACACACAAAAAGATGATGAGATATAAAATATTGATTGTATTACTATACACTAGCAATGAGCCATGCATAAGTAAAGTTAAAACAGTTTTTTTTAATTCTTTATTCAAGAGAATGCCATACTTTGGAAACATTAAGGAAAAAAATCACAAAGAAGTTTTATTCTTACAACTACTTATAATCATTAAAAGAAATTGAACAAGACCTAAAAATTTGAAAAGATATGCCCAAGTTCAGTATTCTCCAAATTTATCTATTCATTAATGCAAGCCATATCAAAACCTCAGATGGCTTTCTTTTTTAAAGAAATTGCCAAGCTGATCTCAGCATTTATGAATAACTGCAAGAACTCAGAGTAGCCAAAACCATCCTCAAGAGGCAAAACACAATTGGTGAACTAATATTTCCAGACTTAACACTTATAGTAAAGCAACAGTCATCAAGAGTGTATAGTACTAGCATCAGAATAGATAATATTGAGAATCCAGAAATAACCCTCAGACTTACAGCCAAGTGATTTGAAATGGGTGCCAAGGCAATTCAATTAGGAAATAGTGGTGTTTTCAACAAATGGCACAGAGGTGATTAGAAATCCACACACAAAAGAGTGAAGCTGATCCCCCTCCTCATACTATATTCAAAAATTAATTCAAAGTTGATCAAATACCCAAGGGTAAGAGCTAGAACTATAAAACTTTAAGAAAACAGGACCAAGTCTACTGGGAAGTCAAATGTTTGGTCATGTTTGCTGTTGTTTTTCTTTTTTAACTTTGTGCTAGTCAGCTTATTCACTGCTGTGACCAAAAGAACCTGACAAGAACAATTAGAGAAGAAAAAGTTTACTTTGAGGCCCACAGTGTCAGAGTTCTCATTCCACAGAGGGCTGACTCCATTCCTCCGGAGCCTGAGATGGGGCAGAGCATCACTGTAGAAGAGTGTGGTGGAACACAGTAACTCAGGACATCACAGGAGGAAGCACAGAGAGACAGTAAGCTCAGCTCACAAAATAGATACAAAGGCACACCCCCAATAACCCACCTCCATTAATTATACTCCAACTGCCTATAGTCACCACTCAGTTAACCCCTATCAGGGGATTAATGCACTGATTGCGTTACAGCTCCCATAACCCAATCATTACACCTCTAAACCTTGCATTGTCTCACAGATGAGCTTTTATATTATTGTTATCTAACATGGTTTGTTTGTTATCTAAACCACAACAACCATAACCTCAGAGTCAGAAATAAACCTAGTCATCCTAATTTACTTGCCAATGGTTGATTTAGGCATGGGCACACAAATGTGACCAACCAGAGGACAGGGCAAATCTCAGAAAATTCAAGGAAGATTTTCTTCGATTACATTAAGCCACACAAAGGGAAACAGAGATATTTCTATGGACTTTGCCTTGAGATTGTGAGACTGTAGAGAAAGCAGCTGGAGTTTGAGGGCTGTATGTTGAGGATAGAATCAGTGAATTCACCAGTCCTATAGCTTTCCTTCCCTGGGTAATATTTGTTGAATGCAACTATGAATCTCACTTATTGTTAAAAGGCCGGTAACTGTCTATATTCTGTATGTGTCTGCAAAAACCAAACAATTTAATAACTAGTAATTTTGTAAATATTAATTCCAAGTCGTTCTCATAATTTGAATTTAGAAAGATTTCAAAACCAGTCATTTTGATGCTGTAGAAATTATGGATTTGAGATGCACCATTCTACTATAGACCAGCGAGGCAGAAATTCCCATCACTTAAGAGGGCTCTCTTCCATATCAGTCTCAGTGAAGTTCAACCTTTGTAAAGAAATCAAAAGGTGACAGAAGCAAGGTGCAGAGGCAGAATGTCCCCTTGCCCAACCTGCCAGTTTTATATCAATAGGTTACATTAGGTCACTGGCATTATTGGTACATTATTTTTTATTGTATCACTACGGTTATTTATTCTGCAGTTACAGTCTACAGTATAATATGTAATGTTAGGTGCTTGTGTAGCTCTCAAGACTAAATCCATTGTTTGAAGTTACTGTTAGGTGGGCAGGTCCAGGAGCAGCAGAGCTTGGTGAAACATTGTAGTTATGGAGCAAGCAAGTTCCTTTAGTCCCAGGAGCTGTGTACCTGAGATCAAGGTCCAGCTAACAAGATTCCAGCACAGAGCCTCCTTGTGGAGAGCGTTGCTACAGCAGCTAGGCATCCTGTGTCTGCACAGAAACTTTCCCAGCAGCTAGGCATCCTGTACTTTTGTACACTTTCCCAGCCACAAGCATGCCACAGCCATGAAGTCATCAGAGACCCCAATCCCAAACACAGAACCCTTACAAACCTTCCCCTGACTTTTAATGAATGGGGCATGCACACAGAGCCACTCTAAGTCTCAGGGTTGCATTCAGAGAAATGAAACCCATCACCATACATTGTAGTCTACTGCCCATCTGACCTAAATATGCCACGTGGATGCAGGCAGCATGGATCTCACAGCCCTGAGAAGTCCACTTGGAGCATGAAACGCTCTCTTTCCTTTATGCCTGCATACAATGTATTTCTCAGCCTTCATCCACTTGTGCAGACTTTTAAACATGTGTAGCACTAAGCCATAAGCACCCTGTCCCCAAAGAGCTTATTGAGGAAGATTGCCAAGAAATGGGAATTCCCTGTAAAGGACACAAAGCAGAGGTGTGCCTGGATGTCTGGGAGTGCTGGGAGGGAAACAACTCAGAAACCAGGGAGGCTGGGAGAGGGATGCTGTCTCCCAGAAGGTGGCTTTGGATCCATCAAAGCAACTGGACAAGCAAGCATAGGTGAGGGCACCAGTGTTCTGCATGGGTGATCCCCGAAGACCTGCATGTCTAGAGTCAAGTATGGAAAGTGAAAAGAGGACAAAGAAATGCAGAATGGGCCAGAGGCAGGCCTGGGTTGCTCTGAGAGGTACTAGGCAGCCTGCCCATCCAAGGACAGCTCTGAAGAAACCAGCTGATACACGGTTTAGGAAGCCCCCTCAAGAGCCAGTGTGGCTGGGGAAGAGTTAGACACCTCACAAAATGCGAAGGATGAAAAGCCCAGGTTTTACTCCTGTGTGTTTATCCCTGGGGCTCATGGGGTTTCCTTCTGGACTCTCCACTCCTTCAGCATAGACTCCTCCTCCCAGGACACCAAACCACACAGTGTATGCTTGCTCCTCCTCTCTGTTGTTTGTTATCTCAGCACTTGTTGCTCTTAAAGGAATATAAAATCTCAGGTGGCCTGTTCTGAAGGAAGCCTTGCCGTCATTCGCACCTGGCTCTAAGCAATTGAGCTAAAGAGGTGTTAGAGTCTGTAAACAAGTCAAAATAACACCTGGTATTTTGCCAGGGGAATGTTAGAGCCGTAAACAAGTCTGCATGGTGCCTGGCAAAATGCCAGAGGGAGTGGTTTGAGAAGTAACAAAAGCGAGCCATTAAGTGTAGAGATTCTTATTGGTTGACTGATGTATCTAGTTTATGCTAATTAAGATAAGCTGTGCAAAATGTATAAATAGCTCTGTTGTCCTACAATAAACGGCTCCTACTCCTGCTGTATCAATGTACAGAAGTTGTTCGTCACCCCCCCCCCTTATTCTGCTGCAGCTGGACTGCTGCAAAGAGGTCTCTCCTTAGGTATTTAAAGGTCAGTATCTCCATCACCCAGGGAAGTCTTCTCAAATTCGTGTTGGAAAAAGTTATGATTCCTGGATTCATCCTAAGGCGGGAGTTCAAGACCATCATCTGCTTCAGCGGTTCCTGAGGAAGGGTTTCCATGACCACCTCAGAGAAACTGACGCAAAACAAAATCACCTCCCCTTCCTCTCCGCCTGCTCTCAAGGTAGACAGAAGTCGCGCTGCGGGGCCTCTCTGTGGTGGCTTCTAGCGCGGGACGTCCCTCTGTGTCTTCGACACCTTTGCCCCATAGCAAGAATCTTATTCCCCCCAATGCACTCCGTTTTTTCACCAAAACAGAGAAACCACTCTCCTATTTCTAACTGAAAAGGACTAGATAAGAACGCTCAATGACAATCCCCGGCTTACTTTTCATTTCTTAAGAAATAAGCTGAGTCTGTTGACACCACACACACACACACACACACACACACACACTCAACTTTAAAGTCCTTGCTCATGGTCTTGAGTTGCGAGAGGGTTCCCGGGCGCTCCTCCTACTGCTCCTACCCAGGTTGACACATTCTGATCCACAGAAAAAAGTCTCTTCACCACGTGCGGAGCTTACTCCAGGCTGGTGGCCCGTGGTGCAGAGAGACGGCGGCTCCTCGGGATTCCCTGAGGAATTGCGTTGGTCGGGAGTAACCCGGTCCGCAGCCCGCGACGTCCGCAGTCCCAGGGACTCGGTAGTAAAACGCACAGCAGATTCGTTTGCAGTCGTTGCCCAGTCCAGCCCACTGCCGCGCTCACCCCCGACGGCCAGGCCCTCCGCCGGGCCGCTTCGCCGACACGCTGCGGTTCCCCGGGCTGTGGGCACGACTCGCCCCTCGCCAGTCCCTCTCCCACCGGCTGGCCTTTCCGCCCCACGTCCGAAGTTTCACCCTCTCTCTCCTTCCCTCACGGGGCTCGGCTCGGACCCCGGCTGGAAGTGCCCTTCGGACGGGAAGCTGGAGGCCTCGGAGTTGAACTGTGGACAAAGCCCCGAGCAGCGACGGAAAGCGACAGCGACGTGATGGCGGAGCCAACTTCCCCATGCCGTCCGTGTGGTTTTAAAACCCGCACCCGAAAGGGGGGGGGGACAGGAAAGAAAACCCCGGGAAATCTAGAGCTGGTTGCCCTCACAAAGCGCCCAAAGACCCTCCTCCCGTGGCCATGGACGACCTCGCTCGCTGCCGACCTGTGAGCCACTCCTCAGCGACAGCAACGCCAGCCTGGAACTCCGCGCAGCTCAGCGCCGGGGCCCGACTTGCCTGGGACCAGGCGGGCGCCTAGCTGTTTCGGAAACTCCGCGGAACCCGCACTTTGCTCCGCTCCTTCTCGGCCTCTCGGTCTCCGGGTGACGCCTTCCGCGGGAGAAGGCCGTCAGAGGGATCCTTCCCTGCTAGCCCCCGAGGCCGACGTGGGTGACTCACTCCAGCGATCATCCCTCTCCACGAGGTGAGCCCCCTAGAAGGCGAGAATGTGAGAATTTTGAAGGAGTTTTAAGTCCAGAAAAGAAGAACCTCCAGCCCCAACGCAAAGACCCTGCGGCTGCTGCCAGGCCCGGTCCCCGCACCCGCGACCGCGGGTTTGGGTGCGGCCAGACCTGGCATTGTCAGCGACCCGAAAGAACCCTGACTTCGGCCTCCGGGAGAAGGACGGGGGGGGGGGGCGCTGGCGACGTTTAAGGTCGGCGGAGAGGCCAGAGCCCTGTTCTCGACGCAACCCGGTGCCCGCTGAGGTGCTGGGCGGGGAGGGGCCGTGAAGGAGCCCGCTCCGAGTCCCGCGCTTTTCCCCTCGGTGCAACTAACAATCGCCCTGAGATCTTCTTATTCTGCTATTCGGGGCAAAGAAGTGGGTACGACCCCAGGATTCTGCAAGTGCCCAAGATCAAGAAGCGAACCTCAAACTTAACGCAATGAACACGGAGTCAGCCGAGCCCTGCGCGCTTCCCAGCACCACGGTAGAAAGGGGGCGTCCCAGCTGGTTCTAGGACTGACGAGCAAGCGCAGGACGTGCGATCCACCTCTTTAATTTATCCGTTTGCTCTTTAACATTCTTATTTGTAAAACTAGATTGTTGTTCCCGATTCGCTAATGGACCTCTCAGAGCTGAAGTCCTAGCCATACGTAGCTTGATCCCGTTGGGAAGAAAAAGGACAAATTGAGGGGTGAATTTGCAAAAGCCCTAGGAGTCACAACACAGAGAGCGCACCAACCATGCGTTACAAGGACATAAATTCAAACTGTTTTAACACCAGCCTGGTCAAACCCAAATCCGATCTAACATCTCTGAACAGATGTACCCATTCCATGACTTACTGTCCAGGTACTGGGCCAGGAATTCACCCCCGCGGGTAATCTCACCAGGTCCTGCTGAGAAGGGTCTTTACAAACTCCAACCTAAAACTATTCCATGAATAACTCCACCCCCAAAACTTTTAGAGCCTGTCCCTTTTTTAGGAGGACTACAGAGATCATAGAGGTGGGCTTTTTTTGACTCAAGTTTAATGAACTCAACTTAGTAGGATCAATTTGTTTCCCTGGTCTTTTCTTTTGCAGGTGGGAAGGTCCTACAAAATGTTGATTCTGATCCATGCCTATGGGCATTTACAGACATTTCCACTCCATGGTCATGTGATTAATTATCACAGAATGAGTTTCTCAGTCTGATTATGTCTAAAAAGTATTAAATTCAGCAACCTGATTTCCTCTGAAGTAACTGCTAAATTCAACTATCTGAAACTGATCTATTAGTTCCATGTCCTGGAATTAAAGGAGGTAATAGGTTATAAGAGGTCTCAGTCCCTAATGAAGAAATCACCACAAAGACACCATGCGGAAGACGGGGAATCCAACAGCACCTATGAAGGATTGATACACTGTGGATAGAGGAGGTTGTCCTAACTATGAAAGATTAGTTCAGTATCGGAAAGTCAATCATTCCTAATGCATCACAATATCAGGCCACCATTCATTCATTTGGGGGGATCTAGTATGCTCTTTAAGATTGTGGGAGGAAGAAAACATGTTTTTTTCTCACTACTTCTATACTGGGAGTGGAGAGGAATAAATGAATGAATGAATACATGACATACACATTTGAGATGCACACAAAATAAGATGTGTGGCCAGTAAGCACATTAGATATTCAATAACATGAATCAGTAGGGAAATGCAAATTAAATTCAAACACAAACAATACTGCATGTGAACTAGAATGGTCACAGTTAAAATGACTGATAACTTCAAGAGCTCAAAGCATGGGAAGAGACTGGACCTCTCACACTTTGATGGTGGTAATGTAAATTGAATCAACCAGTTTGGGGAAAATACCTGAGAGTTTATTATCAAGTTTAGCATATCCTTTTATTCAATCCAACAATGACCTTTTCACCCAATTGAAACAAAAGCATATGACCACAAAAGCCCTCTACATGGATTTTCATGGCAGCTTTTTTCGAAGTAGCTAAGTGTCTATCAGCAGGTAGAGGAACACTGATTTTCTGTCAAACTCTACAGGGAAAGGTAAGCAGTTTTAAGAAGAACATACACTGGTATATGCAACAATATGAATAAATGTGTCACACACTGAGTGACAAAAACAGACGCAAAATAGTGCAAACTGCATGAAATTCAAGAACAGACCAAACTCAGTGACATTGACAGACATTCTACAGGCAGGTAGGTGTGTGGCAAAGGTGGGTGGGGAGTTGAACAGCAAGAGCCCAGAGGAAACACTCTGAGATGATGACTTTGGGGGTTGAACTGTGTCCTTCCAAAGGACATGTTTAACTCCCAACCCAGCACCTCAGAAATAGGACCATCATAAAGACTTAATATGAAGCCCCTCTTAGAGTGGGCTCAAAATAATATGGCTGATGTCCTCATAAAAAAGGGGAAACTCTGATACAGAGACAAATAAAGCAAAGAGGAAGGGGATGTGAGGACCCAGGGAGGAGACAGAGTGGCAGGGGTGACATACCTAAGCAATGGAACCCAAGACCCTTGGAAAACACCAGGAACCAGAAAACCTGAGGCGGGATTCTCCCTTAGAGCTGCCAGAAAGAGGCCAGCCCTGCAGAAACCTTGGTCTCCGACTCCAACCTCCAGAACCAGGACAGTGTCTGTTTAGCCCTTGGGCTTGGGATCTTTACTATGCCAGCCGTGGGAAACCGACAGAATGGAAATACCTCTAAATTCAAGGATCTGATGTTCAATAGATAAGCACCACATTCCAGATTCAAGGAGGAAGTGGGTAAGAAATGATATCGGTTCCCCTAGACGGAGAAAAAATATAATAGATACAAAAGACATTTGAGCTTATTTCCATATATGGGGTATGGCTTGGGGAAACGCGCTCTTGGTGCCATCAAGAGAGCATTTGGAGTCACTGAGCTAACTAGGGGCCCTATTCGCCTTCATCTCAGCGGGAGAAAGAAACCGAGTGAGAACTAAGCTCCCCGACGTCTGTCCTGGGTCTCCCTTTGCCGCTTTCAGTCATTACCTCCCAGCTCTGCTGCTGTGTGCTGGGCCGCGTCCGGGCTCGCCTGCTGGGAAAGCTTTCGGACGGTCTCAGCAGCCGGGAAGGAGAAGCGGGGCAGGGAAGGAGATTGTGTCCTGGCTGTAGGAACAGCCGGCAGAGGCCAGCGCGAGGGGGATTAGCTCAAGCGGTAGA
Source organism: Urocitellus parryii (assembly GCF_045843805.1). Classification (NCBI taxonomy): domain Eukaryota; kingdom Metazoa; phylum Chordata; class Mammalia; order Rodentia; family Sciuridae; genus Urocitellus; species Urocitellus parryii. The sequence continues at coordinate 153,548,095 of NC_135538.1, read as the reverse complement.
GCGCTCGCTTAGCATGCGAGAGGCAGCGGGATCGACGCCCGCATCCTCCAGCTTTTGTCCCCTCACTCCACACTCCCTCTGTCCTTGGTGCCTGGTAAACACCTTCACCAGATTTGCTTCTGGCTCGGTGCCGCCCTGAACTGTACTCTTTTTGCGAAATTAGAGAAGAAAATCATATGTTACATACAGAAACAAAATAGGGAAGGATTAGTACATGCCTTACACTCACAGGTTTGTCATGTTTGAAAGCATCAGCTACAAGTTAATTTTTTTTTTTAATGAGAAAACCAAATGTTAAGCCTTTGGGTACAAAGTGTGAGGAAACAGCCTGGGAGTTGTGTGAGGGGGCACAAGGGTCTGGATGATTTTGATTTTATTCACTTTGACAAACCATGTTCAGCTCAGAATGCATAAGAGGGCGTTTGATCTTTGCAGACTGGCTGCAGGGGCTTTGCCGTCCTTGACCCTACGGTCAAGACTGCCTCTCTTCCATTCTTTTCTCCTTTTCATCACTTCTGTTCTTTTGATTCCTTTTAGCTCTGCCTATGTTGACTGCAATAGAAAAATAGTTTTATCGATGACCTGTGCCCCATATTCCGTCCTTAGGATATGCAGCCTCATAAACTGGGACCATGAAGGAAGGCCCTCCTGATGGAGCCCCAAACCCTCTGCAGTTTCACGAAGGCCGCTGGCTAATATCTGCACCCATAAACCACTCTGAAAGTAAGAATGGGGCTGGACCACAGTAGTCGTTCTCCCTACAGATCATGGGCCTCATCCACGCCTGGTGCTCAGAAATGCTTCAGGAACAAATCTACAGATTAAAATTCTCAAGTGTTCTCTTCCTGGACTCCTCCAAGTTTCTCCATCATTCCCAGAGTCCTAGAGCAGGAAAGTGAGTTTAGCCTCAAGAATGTGTGCTCTAGAAAATGTAGGAGTTCTCCACCACCGACAGCCACCCAGAGGCTTGGATCAACAAAGAGACAGGGGCCAGGAGTTCAACGTGTTTAAATGAGATACTTGGGTCAGAGCTAAAGGCTGTGATAGACACGACTCTGTGGTCAAATGGGTTGATTCCATGTCCACAATTAGAGAGAAATATGGAAGGGTTTTTGCCTATTGAACTTGGGCAGGGGGAGAGAGGGTAACCTTTCTTTCAGGTAAAGGAAACTGCTATTTCAGACTCAATGTTCCCACACCTACCCAGAGCTAGGATGAGACTGACAGCAGTGTTCTCATTCTCGAACTTTCCTTACAGTCATTCTTTAGTCCAACTGAGGCAAGGCCTGCACTCTCACTTAGACTCAATAACCTTTAAAATTCTCCCAGCCACAAACTAGTTATCTCTCTGTAGAAGAAAAATTGGATCCTTATCTTTCATGCTGCACAAAAATCAACTCAAAATAGACCACAGACCTAGGAATTAGATCAGAAACTATGCAAGTCCTAGAAGAAAATGTGGGGTCAATGCTCCAGAATAGGCACAGCATAGAAACAAGCAACCCCTTTCTCAACAGGACCCCTGAAACTCAGGAAATAATGTCAAGAGTTCGTTAAGGGGATGAGTAAAATAAAAAAGTTTCTGCACAGCAAAGGAAACAATTAGGAATGTGAAGTGAGAGTCTATAGAAGGGGAAGTATCTCTTCTAGCTACTCTTCTGACAGAGGATTCATGTGTAGAATATACTAAGAACTAAGTTTTTTAACTTCAAACCAAAAATCAATTATGCAGTTACTAAATGGGCAAATGAATTAAACAGACACTTCTCAAAAGAAGAAATACCAATGGCCAACAAATAAATGGAAAAATGTTCAACATCGTTAGCAATCGGGAATGCAAATCAAAACTACACTGAGATTTCACCTCAATCAGTCAGAATGGCAGTCATCAAGAATACAAATAATAATAAATGCTGGAGAGGGTGTGTAAAAAAGGAACCCTTTGACACTGTTGGTAGAATCATAAGTTAGTACAACCACTATGGAAATCAGAATGGAGGTTCCTCAAAAGACTAAGCATGGAACCGCCATATGATCAGCTATACCACTCCTCAGTATTTTTCCTGGAGAATCAAAGTCATCTCACTATAGTGATACATGCATACCCCTGTTTATAGTAGCATAATTCACAATAACCAAACTTTGGAAACAGCCTAGGTGTCCATCACATATGACTGGATAAAGAAAATGTGGTATATACTGAGTAATTGAGTTTTATCCAGCCATAAAGAAAAATAAAATTATGTCATTTGCAGAAAAAAATGAAAAGAACTTGTGTACATGATGTTAAGCAAAATAAGGCAAACTCAGGAGGTCAAGAATAGTATGTTCTACTGTCATATATAACGAATTAGAACAAATTTATAATTAAAATTTTAAAAAGAGTCTTTTTTTTTTCATATGCAGAAGCTGGAAAGGAAAAAAGGAAAAGGTGAGTGTGGATCTCATGAAGGGAGATCAGTAGAGGGACGGGACCAAGGGTGGGAGGGAATGAGGGAGTGGGGAAGTGCGGGGGAGTGGTAGTGGCCGGATCGCATCGTTACATTGAGCGTTGTATGAATATGTGACATCAAACTCCATAATTAGGTCCAACTATAGTGTAATGTACCAGGAAAAGAAAGGCGGGGTTCAAAAACAAACAACAACAACCACAGCAACAAACCCTCTCCCAGCCGCTGGTCTTCCCCGCTCCGGTGCGGGTCTGTGTCTCTGGGACGTTGAGGGGCGCCGGGCTTCAGACACTCAGGCTTCAGTGGAAGGCAGAGAGGGATCTGCGTCCCGCCCGCGAGGTGGCGCGGGTGGCTGAGGCGGGTCTGAGGAAAGAGGCCGCTGCACCCCTGCCCACGACCGCCGGGGGCCCTTCCCGCACGGGAAGGATGAGAGAACTGGCATGAACTACTACTTCTAACGACACCGAACTTTAACATTTGTCAAAACCCACAGAAACTCTAAGTGACAGCCTCACCCCGGAGCAGCCCCAGGCAGCGCCTCCACCCTTGGAACGGAGATCAGGAAGGTGACACTGTATCCCCCGATCTGCCTTGGGGATCCCTCTTACTTTACGCGCGGGGCTAGCGGGGCTTCGCCCCAGGCAGTGACTCTGTGCTCAGTCTCACCCTGTCTGGGGACCTACGCGAGTCCCCGCGGCCGGGAACTGGGAAGGTGGCCCGCTTGTGCCGCGCGCTCTGGCCGCTCGGCAGCGGGGGATTAGCTCAAGCGGTAGAGCGCTCGCTTAGCATGCGAGAGGTGGCAGGATCGACGCCTGCATCCTCCAGGCCTTTTCCTCCGCACACCTTTACCTCCCGGGGTAGCAGGGAACGCGCTCGAGGTAGAGCGTCCAGCATTCATCAGCCTCTAGGTTTGACCCCCAGTACTGAGCCCCTGCGCGCGCACGCACACACCTATATCCAATAGATGATGGAGTTTCTATAGGATGAAAGAATTGGCATGAATTACTACTCTGTATGATACCTAACAGTTGTCAAAACCCATGGAATGTACAGCACAGAGAGAACCTTAATGTTATTTAATACATTAACATGAGTCCATTTATTATTTAAAATGTAACAAATATTGCACTGGGAAACAGTAAGGGTGATGTGGCTTGTGGGAACTCTCTACTTTCTGCTTAATTTTTCTTTAAACCTAAAACTGCTTTAAAAATAAAATCTATTAAAGTAATAATGTTGCATTCTTTTTCTCTTACTATTTTCAAAATACAATGTATATTTTACACTTACGGCTCACTTCATTTCATCTGAGCTACATTCCGAGCACTTTACAGCCACATGCTACCAGGTCGAGTAGAACCACCTTGTGTAGTTCTTTTCTCCTGGTTTTGACTACAGCTACTATCTGAATTCTAGAGGACCTCCTCTCCTGAGTTCCAACCTTCATCCCTAAATCCCTCACTGAAAATGTTTACTTGCACACTGCATGAGTATTTCAGGACTAACAGAACATGATAATAACCTAATAATTTATCTTCTCAAACCTCTGTAGTTGAAGAATATCCACTTGGGAGAAAGGCACCAACCAGTATCCATGAAATTCTCCAAGTCAGAAAACATCTGTAGTTTTTTTCCACAACAAAGCCTAATGATTCTACTCATATCTAAATTAGGAACATTAGCTTCTTTATATTTCCCCCCTTTAATAACCCAAGCTAATTTTGTTCCAGGGCCTTTGCATAACTATTGCCTCTTCTTAGAAGGCTCAGGAGTCTTCAACGTACCTGACTTTTCACATTTTTTAGATTTCTCTCAAGATGATTTCCTTAAATCATATCAAATGTTTCACTTCCATTATATCTGGAATTATTAGCTGTTTTATTTTTAGTGTTGTCTCCTTACACAGAAATGTGAGGCTACTGTCTGTCTTGACCATGGCTGAATTATCCAGCATGGCAGGTGATACAGCTAAAGCCAGCCTGTATTAAATGTGTTGCAGGAATGAGTGAGTGTAATTTGCTCTGTAAATTTGTTCAGCATCTTTGCCAGGCTTGTGATAATGCTCTAACTCTTCCCTTGACTTTTAAACTTGACTCATCTCTAACCATCTCTTTCACAGGCACCACTGTTGTCTCCCCCCCCCCTTAATTGTAGATGGACACAATACCTTTATTTTATTTATTTTTATATGGTGCTGAGGATCAAACCCAGTGCCTCACAAATGCTAGGCAAGCGCTCTACCACTGAGCCACAACTCCAACCCCACCACTATTGTCTCTTAAAATGCAAATTTGGTCATGTTACAAATCCAGTATAACATCATTCAGTGGCAACATTGTGCTTCAAGAGAATGCTCAGAGCCCCTCAGCTTCCAAAATGTGATTCACCGACTGTTCACTCTCTATGGATTCATTTCTCTGGGACCTTGAACTTGCCTAAATCCTCTTTTCTAAGTTAGCAGTTTAGCTCCTCATCCCATAAAATGAAATTGCAATAGTTGCCTTGAAAATGATCAAAAGGAATGGGGTGAAGAGATACAAACATCGTTTTATATTTGCTGATTATAACAAGGTGCAACCTCAAGTAATTACTGCCAAAGATTTGGCTTCTGGGAGAAAAATATGAAAAAGTCAGGTGTCCAGCTGCCTGACTCAGACTCAGTCAACATTTGCTAAAACCACAAGTGTGCTCACACATGCCACTAAGAACACAAAGGACAGTGCTGCTTATTCCTTGGTTGCATTATTTAATTTTACCTTTATTTTTCATTTTGAGGCTTAAAGGCTTAGGAACATTTCCTTCCATCATTATTCTGGGTTCCTTTCCCTACACACAGTGTACCCCTGATCCCTACTCCCTGACCACACAGGTCTGTGATCTCCCAGGCAGGAGTTGCTATGTGCCCAGCTCTGGGCCTCTCTCCTGGAAGGACCTGACTGTTGGGTCTGCCCCAGTTGAGCTGCCTTAGCCAGGGTGTAAAGAATCATCCCAAGTTCCTGCCTGTAGCAGACTTCGGCAGACACCTGATAAGGCCAGATAAGACTACCAAAGGAAAAAGTGGTCTAAGTCCTGGGAGGAAGAAAGAAAGGCACTAGCCTCCTCCAGGCACCAGTGGAAGTAGGTGTTGGGAAGACCCATGGGTAGAGGCTGCCCATTTCTGTCCTTCTTGGTGTTTGTAACCCCAAAGAACCGCCTGTTTCTGGGACTCGGGCTTTCTTCCAGCCATTTTCAAGGAGCTGTCATTCCTGTCCCAAAATGTGAGCATAAAAACATTGGGTCATTTGAACAACTGACACTTTCTCTGAGAATTGTCTTTACTATAGGCAAAAAGCCACTCTAGCATATGTGGTATATTTTCTTCATGACCACAGAGGACCAGTTTATTTCACTGTCAGTGCATTCCAAACTTTGTACCACACCTACAGAGAGCAGTTTGGCAAATCTATTGAAGTTACACATATCCTTTGACCCAGCCACTCCACTTCTAGGAATTCATCTTATAGAAACCCTTAAACATGTGCCAGGAAATGTACATATGAAATTACTAATTGCAACACTCCTTACATCAAGAGACTGGAAACCCATAAATGATGTGAAGTATGGTGAAACAGAAATTCAAAATCCATTGATAAAAACAAGTATTTACACTGTATAAAAAGCTGTCAATTGCAAAAATTACATTTAGGTACTTAAGATAATTCATTGTACATACTTTAAGTAGCTTTAGAAACACACACAAGCATTTCAGAACACTGTTCGTATTTTGGTTTGGGTATCAACTGCCTGGGAACACTTGGGTCACCTTTTGAAAAAACTTGAAAATATCAAACTGTGAATTTGTTATCTATCCAAAAATACACTAAAATTTTAAATAAAGTAATTATCCTACACACTATGCTATTTTTTTCAAAAGAAAACCAAAAAGAAAAAGTGAATTCATTGTATTCTTTATTCCCAACCTCAACCAAAGTCTCTGGACTCCCCACAGCAGTCTTCATCTATAAGGACAATTTGTATGTCCAGTCCAGGAACTGAGTATGTTACAGTCCTAAAACCTTGATAAAAGAGATTTTCAAATTATTTTCCAATCCTGGTGGCACTTTTCACTTTTATCCACCAGATGCTGAGAGCAGGGATAAGGGTTGGCTCAAAGCGAATGATTAATTTTTTTGGTCAATTTATTAATTTATATGACTAAAGACCAGGATCAATATTTAAAAACGGGACATACCAGACAGAGATCATGCACCATTTCTCAGTAGGTGCCCCAAGCCTTCCATAACCATGAGGCTCTTTTGAGTACAGGATTAAAAATGAATCCATGCAACTTGTTTGGGAATATTTTGGAGAACTAGTAACCCTACATCAAAAAAAGCTGGAAATCCAGAAAACAGTCCATTCTTGGAACGAAAATAAATGATTCCTAGAATCTGACCAGGAGACAGCAGTCATTGCTGTCTTATTGCAGTGGGTGGCGCTTCAGTTTCCAAATCTAAAGGTTCTGAATTTGAATCTCAAAGTCAGCTTTTCACGTGCAGATAGTTATCTTTGAAAACGTTACACCAGCCACCTTCTCCACCTACAACTGATATTGGTCGCGCCTGCGCCTTCTGGGGTGCAGCCCCATGTGCAGCGAAGCACGAAATGTCCAGGCCCCAAACATATAGGTGCCAGCACTCTTCCCTTTCATGGGCGAACCGCTGGAACCTGGGTGGCCGCCTCGGAGTCATACACCGGGATGCAGATGCAGAAATCACAGACTTTTTGTTGTTAATTTCCTGTTTTTTATTTTATCACACACAGAAGAGGGAACATCTGTGTAAATCCGTTCTTTCTGCTTTCCCCCAGTTTCCACGCTAACACTGACACGGCTGGCCCCTTCTATAGAGGAGTCCCACAGACTACATGTGCTACGCCCGAGGCCCGGGGAGGGAGCAGGAGATGCAGGTCTGTGCCGGGCTGAGGGTCTGGGTCTCAGGGATGCGCTGGCTTCGAGCTGCCGGAGAGCTCTAATGACAAGATCTCTGCTCCTCGAGTCTCTATGAGGTTTGACCTGACAAACAAGGGCGGCCAATTGAGTTCTGTAGAAGCCAGAGCGTGGACTTCGGACTTGGGGAAGATCCGAGGTGCAGAGTGGCTTCACCGCAAAGCACCAGTTAGCCAAAGGAGGGTCTGATCCCAGTGGAGCCTGTAGAAAACAAGTCTACGCAGCAGAGGGACAGTGCAGCGCTGGAATGTCTGCCCTTATCTCAACTGCAAAGCCAGGCCTGAGCAAAAGCCTCAGGACCTTCAAAATCATAAAAGGAAATGAGGAGGCCAACGCTATTTTCATAACGTCAAGACCATTTACTATGAAAAAGGCTGATGGGTGACAGTCCTGCGCTTCGTGTGGGTCACGGCAGCCACACTCTGTGATGCCAGTGGTCACCAGGTCCACAACCTGGACAGCTGCTGGAGACTGGAGAATATGTTCGTTTTAATAAGTCTCCACCTTGAAGCACTCATCTTTCCAGTATTCTGTGTGTATAAATGGTAAGTGCAGACAAAGCACCTCTTCTAGGTACCTAAATAAGACGCTTGTCTTGGTGGCTTCTGAGCTGTGAATCCTCCGAGCTGTTTTGTTTCATTGCACATCATCTATATTTGAAAGAACAAGTAACAGTCAAAACTATAACAAATGCAAATTTTGGTTATTGGCATTGTCTGGGGGGAGGGGGAAAAGAGACTGGGGAAATAACTGGCAGTATTTTTTCTTTATTTATTTTAATCAGTTACACATGACAGTAGAATGCACTTTGATACATCATACATAGTTGGAGTATAATTTCTCATCCTTCTGGTTGTACATGATGTAGAATAAAAAAAATAGCATTCAAGTGAAATTCTTCATTTAGATAACTTTAAGCTTTTAACATCCAATCATTTTTCCTGATGAGACTGTATTAATGAATGTTCTTTTATACTTGTTTGATATTATATACTGAAATGTTTTGACACTTGGAAGAGCTAAATACCTCAGTGAATCAATATTACCAAGATGTCACAAAATCACACATCAAAGTTAGTGATATCACTTTAGACTCTATGTTATTAACCCAACCCTAACGAAATTACCACCTGTCAAATCAAAAATTCAAAGAATGTCCATAATTACCTGGAAAATATGATTTAAAATGTGTTTAAATCATACAATGTGAATTGTATATAATTAAAATGTGATTTTTCTCTGACCACAGAACTGTGCAATGCCACTTTTTTCCTATTTATAAAAACATATCTCAAAAATTTAAATGTGGAAACAGAAAAATATAGCTGTCTTCCAATAAACTAGTCAATAAAGAGTTAAAAGTTGTTCTTTTTATGTTTGCTTCAAAAATACAATATAGGTTGATCATTATTATTTCAAACAAAACTAACAAACATTTTAAAAGTTTCAGTTTTTATTTTTAACATAGTAAGTATTGATAGAGATCATCTACAAAGACCTTTGGGTTCACAATATTTTTAATGTGTCAAAAGAATATTACTTATAGTTTCCTGATCAAGGTTCTGGGGTTGTTGAATACACAATCAGAATGACTTTCTTCCCCTCCTCCAACCTGGTTCTCTTTCTCTATTTTCTGCTATTATAATTTTTTTCTTAATTAATGCCTTTGTGAATATACATAATGGCAAACTTCACTATGGTATATTCATATATGCACATAGGAAATTTAGGTCAAATTCATTCCACTATTCTTCCTAATCCCTTCCCCCTCCCCCTGAATCCCCTTCATCTAGTCTACCAATCTTTCTCCTATTTTAATGGAATTTCACCCCCTCCACACTTTTTGTGGACCCCCTCCCCGCGCCTTTATTTTGGACTAGCTTCCAAAATTGACTTTTGGGATCTGACTTATTTCACTTAGCATAATATTCTCCAGTTCCATTCATTTACTAGCAAATGCCATTATTTCATTCTTTATGGCTGAGTAACACTCCATTGTGCATATATACCACATTTTACTTATTCATTCATTTGTTGAAGGGCACCTAGGTTGGTTCCGAAGCTGGGCTATTGTAAATTGTGCTGCTAAAAACATATATATGGATGCCTCCCTACAGTATGCTGATTGTAGAGCTTTTGGATCTATTCTGAGGAGAGGTATAACTGGATCATACGGTGATTCCATTCCTAGTTTTTTGAGGAATCTCCATACTGCTTTCTGGAGTGGATGTACTAGTCTATAGTCCCACCAATAATATATGAGAGTATCTGATCCCCCACATCCTGTTGTGTTCTTGATAACTGTCATCCTGACTGAAGTGAGATGAAATTTCAATGTAGTAGTTTTTTTTTTTTTTTTTTTTTTTGTACTCAGAATTGAACTCAGGGGCACTTAGCCACTAAGCCACATCCCCAGCCATATATATGTATATATATACATATATATTTTTTGTTTTAGGTGGACACAATATCTTTATTTATTTTTATGTGGTGCTGAGGATCGAACCCAGTGCCTCGTGCATGCCCGCTACCCCTTGAGCCACACCCCAGCCACCCCCAGCCCTATTTTGTATTTTATTCAGACAGAGTTTCACTGAGTTGCTTAGCGCCTCGCTTTTGCTGAGGCCGGCTTTGAACTTGTGATCTTCCCACCTCAGCCTCCCTAGCCGCTGGGATTACAGGTATGTGCTTCCATGCCCAGCTGTATTTCTTGTTTTGATAATCAAAATAACTTTTACAAGTACAAGGGTCCTAACACCAGAAAGCCTGAGAAGTGTTACAGAATACTTCTACAATCTCTCTTGAATGTCTCTCTTCCTTCTCATTCCATCATCCGTTCCACTCATAATTTATTGAAGATATGGCCTATCTCAGGTCTACATGAAGTTTGAGGGTCCAGAGGGAATGGAGCCATCCCTTCACCTTAGGAAGTGACAGGATAAGCAAAGTTTCAGTTCCTGGTTCTTATAGCAAAATACATTCTCCTAAATATTTCATTTTGATAATGTAGAGAACTCTTCAGCTCATACAACTTTACTAGGGCTGCCATAACAACCTGGCAGAGTGGTTAAAACAACAAGAATTTTTCCGCATAAACCTACACAGAGGCCTATATTTCTGTATTCTACCTGACAAGAGATCTGGCCTGTATCATAGAGTAATTATTCTCTATAGCTGTCACAGGGTCGTTTACCCTTTGCACCAAGGGAATCCCAGAGATCACTTTCAAAACAGATGTCCAGATGTTGCTAAATGTCACCCGTCAAAGAAATCTTATACCCAGTATAGGCAGACATGTCCAGCAAGAGGCTGGCCATGAGTTTGAAAGCCAAGACAGAAGCTTGACTTAGTTCCTTGAGTTCTCCTTGGGAGAGAGAGATGTTCTGTGAGGAAGGAGTGGGGGCATTAATGAGATAGGACAAGATATATTCAGGAATATCCTTCTACTATTTCTCCCCTCCAAACTTGAGTTCCTTCCACTTGAGCTCTTTTGTGAAGAGACCAACAGACATACCAGACATGTGGCCTCACAGAGAATAGGTCTTGTGCAGACCCAAGAAGGTGGCCATTGGCAGGCTAAGGAGATAGACCTTAAGAGAAAGCAAACCTGCCGACACTTTGACCTTGGACTTCTAGCCTCCTGGACTTTTGAACAGAGCCTTCAGATATGGCCAAATCTCCACTTGCTTTCGTCCAGATTTCCAAAAAGAAGTTTTGCCTTCTCCATTCTGTCCTTTTTCTGTAGTCTTCTCTGATGCCCACTGCCCTGCACCACTGCCCAGCAGAATAACTCAATTTCTCCAAAGTGCTTACTTGTCTGGTATATAGTCTAGTGAATTAAACCAGGCCCAAGGATAGAAAATCAGAGTTCAACCTGGTGGACAGTGGATAATGAATAGAAAAGGAACCTGAGCTTAAGATTTTGTTGAATAAAAAAGAAAGTCACTACTGGTGGTTGTTGACTTCCAAGATTACAAGACTAGTATTTTTACCCATCGACTTGCTACCTCTAAACTAAGCATATTTTTACTTCATTTTCAATTATGATTTTAAAAGGTAAGAATCAAGTTTTTAATTTTTGTTTCCAGTGCTCAGCTAGATTATATGGTAGATGCAAATAGCACGGTTTAAAGATGAGCTCTCTAAATTAACTTTACACCAACTTGCTCATTCTTTTTATACCTGAGTGGGAAAATCTGATACCCCAGAAAATCAGGTGAAAAGCAAAATTCTAGTTGAACTTTTAATGGTGATTCATTTTTGAAATGTTATTAACTTTGCATCAAATCAGGATTTTTTTTGTGAAAATGTAACTCCTCTGAACCAGGTTCTGGTAAATGAGAACAGACTGGGAGCTTGATGAATATGGTACATGTGGCCATTTGGGGCTCCTCCCTCCAAATTCCACAAATAGGGTTACAATGACCAAAGCAATAAAGATTATCTTTCCATTTAAGGCTGATTCCTTTTCCTTACTGCAGATTCCAGACTCTGTCCCGTGGGCTTCTCTTTATCAAATGCCCCTTTCCTGAGTTTTCATTCTTCTCTACTGACGTTTTCCTGTTTGTAATATACTCACATTTCTCCCCACGCCCCGCCCCCCAAGCCCTAGGCCCTGTCCCTGTGTGGGTCCTGAGTCCTATGGCAGTTAAGGGCTCTCTGTTCTCATTCATAGTCAAGAGTTGTTTGTAACATACTCACATTTCTCCCCACTAGGCCTCTTATCAGCTGTATGGTTCTTGCTTAAATCACTAAACCTCCCTGAACCTCATTTTCCTTTACTGTAAAATGGGGCTATTTTATTAAATCTCATAAACTGCTTGATAATTCAAGGTTTAATAGAGCATTTATAACAGTGTTTGGGACATAGTTCATATCATGTAAACATTATCCAAGTCTTTCATGTTTAATCTCATCTAATATCTCTGCAACACTGCTGACAATACCTTCTTAAATGAAATGTTCCTCCCTTAATAATGACCTGTCTTTGTTTTCCTCATTTGCTTGCTGCTTATTCTTTTTTTTTAAATCAAAATGTAAAATGTCATCATTGTCTTTATTTTTTGGACACACGTTTATTAAACAAACCAGTTTTACATATGTAACTGTAAAATCTAAAGAAACAGAATAAATTTTAAAAAAATATTTATTTCTTAGGTGTAGATGGACTTAATACAATGCCTTTATTTTTATGTGGTGCTGAGGATCGAACCCGGGTCCCGCCGGTGCTAGGCAAGCACTCTACCGCTGAGCCACAATCCCAGCCCCTAAATTTTTAATAAATTCCTCATCAATGTAGTTCACTTTCAAAGAAATGTTTAATTGGCAGAGTAGAACAATGTGTTTCCACATGCTGATTGATCAGTGCAACACTGACAATTACAGTTAACATAGTCAAGAAGCTGAAAATTGAGATTTATGGAAGACAAACTTAAATCCATCTGTTTAAAAAAAAGGGGGGGGGATAATTTAAACTTGTAAATCACACACTTTTCATGCAAAAACAACTACTTTTAATCCCTATTTTCATCTTAAATGACCATTGAAGAATTAAACAATTTTGGGAAAAATTCAGTAAAAATTAAAAAACTAGTAGTATGCATTTAAAAACTGCTAATAGGATAAATAAAACCAAATACTATTTTTCACTATACCATGAATATTGGCACTGTTTATTTCATATTCATGTCAGTTTCAAAGCTTAAAAATCCTAATAAAATTAAATGGTTTGATCAGTCCAGTTTTCTTCAACAAAGGAATCCCTTACTTCTAGATTACAGATTTTAAAAACCGAATTATTGCCTTTGAATTTTCATACAAACAAAATACAAATGTATTTCTTTTATGTTGGTGGTACTATAAAAGGCAAGAAATTCTGTTAATGTTGTCCTTAAAAGTACAGAATTAAAATCATAATAGAATCCATCTAGTGCACCCATAAGTGTGCGTTTTGATTTCACATCCTTTTCTCATAAAAACTGAGAATTCATAATACACATCATGTGGATATTTTGGGGTTAGAAAACCCATGGCTCTGGGCATTTTAAATAATAATTCCTGAGTTTCTTCACTCAGGAATTGCATACATTTTTACCTTCCCTCAAAATAAAACACTGATGATACCCTGGCAGAAAAACTTACTAAATTATCTTTAAAAGTAAAAAAGCAACATTATTTTCAATTGTCTGAATAGAATTATTATAAATGTTTCAACTTTCACAACCCAGGCTTTTTTCTACCTAGTTTCAGGCACCTCATGGTTCTCACTCCTTTTTTCACCCCAGGCTCAACAGCACCAATTGCAACATAAATGATAGAATTTGAGGTCATCCACCTCACTAGAAAGAAAAAAAAAAAAAAGGAAATATGTTTCCTGTTTCTGGGCCACAGTGAGGTCAGTCATTTGTCCGTTAGCAACACTTCTTCCCATCTCCTGCTTGTACACTTTTTCTGTTCTTTCTGCAACATTCCTTCAGGTATAGAAAGTCTTCACTGCAATGCCCCAACTTGTCAAACAGCTTTTTCCAACCCTTTGCCCAAAGATTTTACTGAAGGCTCATATTATTAAATAAGATCTTCTGAAAGCACCTCTGGAATTCCAACTTGTGAGCCAAAACTGGTTGCTTCCACAATCGCCAGGCAGTGCTTCTATAGGGGACGTATAAAGAAAAACATGTCCTTGGACCCAGCCACTTCCAACATCTTAGCTCCCAAACACAGACTGTCATGTAGTTAGTGTCTTTCTTGTACTTATTCCGAAATGATTCTCATGGGCCCCTCTTCTCCAATAATGAAAATTTAAATCTGGATATTTCTGGTTAATTTAGGGATACCACTAAGAAAATTAGTCTCCTCTACAGGCCACACTGAGATGATTAAGGATCAGTTCCTACAGCAACCCAGTTAAGATGTGTCCTGTTACCACTGAGTTCCATGGCTATCTGTCCTTATTCTCTATCCCTAGCTCCACACTTACAGAAAACAAACAACAACAAAAACAACAAAAACACTTCTTAAAGATGTTTAACCTCAGGGATAGCTGAGCTAGTTCCATACTTGAAATTCCAGGAAAGGTTTTCATTTCCTATAAAGCCCACTAATTGGGATCTTATTCTAATATTTCTGGGACTTATTTCCTGTCTCCTATGCAGTCTCACATTCAGTTAACTCTTAGTTTATATTCATTTACCATACTTTCTCTTCTAGTCTTTTCTGACCTACGTTCCCAGACTGCCCTATGCAACTTCTACCTCACACTATTTTTTTCTAATTTTTATCTGTTCGTTTCAGTTAACATGACAGTAGTATGTATTTTGACATTTCATATCTACACGGAGTATAAATTTCCATTTTTGCCTCATATTGTTTTTGACACCTAAGGTCTCTATACTAGGTTGTGAGTCTTAAAGAAATGGAACTGAGTCTTACTTGCTTTTAAACTCCTAATATCCAACATAGTATCAGGTGCTTAATAAGTGGTATATACGTGACTGCATGACCAAAATGATAAGGAAGGGAGGGAAAGGGAAGGAGGGAGGAAGGAAGCAGGGAAGCTGTAGTCCTCCGCAGAAGACTGCGCGTGCAGGGGGTGCTGTCCCGCCCCCGACCCCAGGACCAGCTTCAACCCAGTTTCCCACAGTCCTGGCCCTCAGCCTTGCCCTCCGAGGTCTCAGGGCTGTCCACAGCTCCCTCCACGGGACAGCGGGCCAGGAGCACGCACTACGGAAAGCCGCAGGAGGTCTCGGCTCTGCTCCGGCCGGCCGAGAAGCCCCGCCAGAAGGGCCGGGACCTCCGCAGCCCTCCGCACCGCTCCCGCAGGGGCGCCCAGTGTAACCTTGGCGGCCGTCAGGGATCGAGAGCGCCTGCGCGCCTCGGAATCTGGTCCCGTCCACACCTTGGCTTGCGTCTCCACGGCTGCAGCATCCAGCGGGCTCGGGTCCAGGCCTCAAGACCCTCACGCTCCGCGCCGCCCCCTCAGGAAGCTTACCCATCGCAGCCGCAAACCGCGCACGCGCGCCTGAACCCGCGTAGGTCCCGCCCCCGACGCCCGCCTCCATTGGCCGAGAGGCCCGGCGGCCCGTCTTGGAGCGGGCGTCACGTGACTGAGGGCGGGGCTGAGGCGGCTGCTTCCCAGCTGGGCCCGGAGGGCTCCGCGCTCAGCCGTCCCGGTCGGCCCCGAGACCCCGCGGACTGCCGGCCCCAGCCGAGCGGGGCGGCGGGAGTGGCTCTGGCTGTTGTCGGCTTTCCAGGCCCGCTCGCCTTCCTTCCGGAAGCCGGGTAGTCGCTCCCCGATGCCGAGGCTGCGGTCGCCGCGAACCGGATGCGAGCCTCTGAGACGCACCGGAAGTGTCCTCTGAGGCCGAGGGGCGGCGCGGGCGGGTGAGCTACGGGCCCTTGTGGGCCGGGCGGCGTGCGGGTCTGTGCGGGGCGGCGCTGGTGAGGCAAGGCCGAGCCGGGCCCGCGGCGTGTGGGGTGGCGCAGTGCGGGGAAGGCCGGACCCGGCCGGCGGCGTGCGGGGCCGATCGGGAGCGGACAGCCTCTGCGCCTAGCGGGTCCTGCGCCCGCACTCACCGGGAATCGTGGAAGGCCTCAGCTGGTTGAAAGCACGGTCGCCGGGGGTGAGGGCGGGAGACGCTGCTGCAGGCGGACGCGGCTTTTGCGGACGTGGACGGCCCCTGCCTCCTGTGCGGCGGCGCCTCGCGCTGGGCCGAGCCCGGGTGGTTCGTCCTAACCGTTGCCTGGTGGACACCGGCATCACAGGTAGCTGTTACCTACACTGGTCACGGCGCGTTGCCGTCTGTAGGATCAGAAGAAGGGGTCCTTGACCTGGAGGTTGACAGAATGACGACCAAAGCAGTTGGCAGAAGGAGAGGGATTCAAAGCGGAAAAGCAAGGCCTCGGGCTTTGTTAGGAAATCGAATGCCGAGCGAGTCTTGACATTCTGTATGGAGCAGGTCAGGAAGGAACTTTCTAGCAGGTTTGCTTACAGGAAAACCATGTAGGCAGTGGTGGAAAGAGGTGTAAGGTACGCTGCAAGGATGCTCACCAGACTGGAGAGTAAATGCGACCAGTATTTATTAATTTTTTTTTGTTGTTGTTGTTTTCCAGCGCTTAAGATGAAACCGAGGGCCTGCACGTGCTAGGCAAGTACTCCACCACGGAGCTACACCTCAAGTCCTCTTATTATTTAATTTTGAGACGAGGTCTGGCTAAGTTGACCTGGCTGCCCTGAACTTGTGATCCTTCTGCCTTAGCTTGCCCAGTAGCTGGAATCAAAGGTGTGTGCCATGGCGCCTAGTTTGGGACCAATATTTAAATAGCACTGGAAAAATTATAAGTCTCACGAAGTTATCTTGAACGCTATTTTTTCTTTTAGGAGAGGGAGGACTTGAGTATTGTGAATAGTTCTGGTCTAGAGACCTTTTAGAGCCAAAAGGAATACAGTCTTGAATCTTTCTTATGGTAAGTGGCATACCAGATTTTTTGTATATTTTCTTCTTCTTCTTCTTTTGGTGGGGGCGGGTTGAACCAGGGGTGCTTAACCACAGCCCTTTTTTTGTTTTATATTTTGAGACAGGGTCTTGCTAAGTTGCTGAGGCTGTTTGATTTTGTGATCAGCCTCCCAAGTTAAGCTACCAGGATTATAAGCCTGAGCCACCGGCCTGGGGTTTGTTTTGTTTTGTTTTGTTTTTGTAGTACTGGCCTTTTATTTTGAGACAGGTCCTGCCCAGATTGGCTCAAACTTATGATTCTCCTACTTCAGCCTCCTGAGTTGTTGAGCTTAGATGTGGGCCTCACCTGCCCTAAGCCCTGCGTTCATATATAACTGTGGATTTGAGGGTAGGACAGAAAAGAATGGGAGAAAACCAGTGGAGAAAGAATGTTCCTAGCCCTTAACACAGTAAAGCTGTAAGACTGAGCAGTGTGCCCTATCAATTCAAGAGTGTGTTCTAATTCTTTCTGTCTTGCCAGCATTTTCATGATAGACTTACAGTAATTGCTTCTTGATTAATATGCCACACAAAGAACGTAATATGCCCAGTGCTTAGGCAGGCTCTGGTGTCAGAAGATATATACTTAACCCCTAACTAGCTTTTGGGGGTGATTAGCTAACTGCCCTGAGCATCAGATTTTCTATTGAAGATACACACATTGGTATTAATATCTCTTTTATGGGGTTCTTGGGAAGAATAAGTGAGGTAATCCCCTGTAATCAATGCAAAATAAATTAGCTTATTCCTAACCAAGGGCCTATAATGTAAGCATTATTTATTTTTTAGATAATGCTTTAATTAATGACTTTAATTGTCTCATACATACTTTCACTATAAAGATAACCTTGAACTCTTAAGCTTTGTGATTCAGCCTGTCTGCTTGGGAGGCTTTTTTTGCCTGTCTGATGATTTTGTACACTTTGACCCTGCGCATGAGAATACCAGTCTCTTCCTAGGATGGAGAAAGAGAAGCGTTGTAGAGGGAGGAGGGTATTTGGGTTTGCCTGATGGACCAGTTGGGTCTACTGGCATAGCCTGTTGTATTGCTACTGGAGATGAAAGGATGATAGCCCTTTTTTGTTCTGATATTTGTTTCTTCATATTTTTTATTAGCAAATGTATTTTAGATGGTAAGGATATTGCAGTGAAAAAAAGACTAGATCCTACCCTTAATAGATGTTACATTCTTTTTTCTTTTAAATCAGTTGGTGTATTTATTTATTTATTTATTTATATTTATTTTTTAGTTCTCGGGGGACACAACATCTTTGTTGGTATGTGGTGCTGAGGATCGAACCCGGGCCGCACGCATGCCAGGCGAGCACGCTACTGCTTGAGCCACATTCCTAGATGTTACATTCTAATAGGAGAATCAAATAAATGAACAAAAATAAAATGTGTATTACAAAGTAGAATTGAGAAAAGTGCATGAAGAGAAATAAAATAGGACAAATAACTTGTGCTATTTTTAGATAAAGGTAGTCAAGATGTGCTGCTTTTTGAGGAAGTAATTTTCAGGCAGAAACTTGAGTCAAAGGAACAAACAACTTATAGCAATTAAGCAGAAGGAAAAAGTGGTATCTCTGAGGTATCTTGTGAGACTGAAGGGAGGCAGAGATGACACATTTTGTAGGGCAATAAAAACTTTGGCTTCTGTCTTGCCTGCATTTTCTGAATGTGATAGGAAACAGCATTTAAACTAGGAAAAATGTCATGGTCTGCTTTGAGTTTGATAACCCATCTACATTGTATAGATGCTGATATTTCAAACTTAATACATGAATGGGAAATTAATATCTTTATTTTTTCAATTTTTTTCTTCTTGGTGCCCCATACTTTCTTGGTTATTTATGTCAAATGTGATACTTTAGATTTATTACTTTAGGGAATAATTTGATTAATTTGCCAGCCTATGATCAAACTCAGAAACCTTTATATTGAACTCTCCTTTTGAACTTTACCACATTTCAAAAGACAAAATACCATAAACCCATCATTTTGTACCACCTATTTGTCTACATGCCTGCATATCTATTTAGTTACGATTCTGAATTGAAATTCTTCCCTTCTAACATTTCTGCATATATTTTTCCCCTAATATTGCCATGTCTTTCTATTAATCATTAACTGGCTGAGTCTTTTTATTTAGTTTATTATCTTAGTGGGTTTTGAGCCAGACTTGATACAAGAGTCAGGTACAAAGGATGAGCTCAATAAATGTTAGTGGTTAGCGTATGCCTATAATCCCACCAATATGGGAGGCTAAGGTAGAAGGATTGCAAGTTCAAAGCCAACCTCAGCAACTTAGTGAGACCCTACCTCAAAATTAAAAAAAAAAAAAAAGAGGACTGGGGATGTTACTCAGTGATTAATTGCCCCTTATCTTGGTTCTCATTGTAACGCCTTGAAGCATGTGTATTACCTATTTTATCAAAGAAGTTGGGAAATTTAAGTAACTTACCCAAGTTCTTCCATCCACAAAGGAGCACAGTGGGAATTTGAACCAAAATGTGATTTCAGAGATTAACCTTTTAATATTGAAATAATTTCAGGGTTTTTTTTTATAGTTGTAGTTGGACATAATACCTTTGTTTAATTTATTTATTTTTATGTGGTACTGAGGATGGAACCCAGGACCCCACATGTGAGCCCCACACGTGAGCGTTCTACCACTGAGCCACAACCCTGACCCCCTAATTTCAGATTTTTTTTAATTGCAAAATAGTACAAAGAATGCCTGTATAACCTTCACGTGTGTTCTCTAAATGTTAACATTGTATCACATTTGCTTTATGATTTTATATGTCTGTATATACACACAGATATGTACTTTTTTTTTGTTTTTAAGAATTTGAAAGTGATCTGAGGACCTAATGTCTCTTACACTGTGAAAGAAGTAAGTCCTGAAGTCCTAACTTCTCTCCTATGTGTACATGCACAGTGCTACTAGCTACCTGCCATTCTTGGGAGAATTGAGAAAATAGTTATTTAAATATATTTTCTGTAGTACTTCATTCTCTCCTGGAACCCTAATTGAGGAAACCTACCTAAATACTCAATTGCTTATCACATTTCAAAAGACAAAATACCAAAAATATTTCCTTCAATTAACAATATAATATTAAAATCAAGAAATAAACATTCATATAGTACTATTATCTAATCTCCAGATAGTATTCAAATTTAGCCAGTTGTTCCAATAATGTCCTTCTTAGCAAAGGAGGGGTGTCTGTGGTCCAAGATCTAATCTGGCATTATTCGTTTTGTTTAATTATGATGTCTCCTGTATTGTGTGACATATTCTCAGACTTTGATAACCATGGCATTTGCTGATAAGAGTATCCCTTAGTCTGGGAGTGTCTCCGGCTTCCTTGGGTGGATTCAGGTTCCTCTTTGGGGCATGGTGCCACAAAGGTTCTGTGTTCTTCTCTGCACAATGTTAGAAGGCACCTGGAGTTGCTTTATCTCGTCACTGATGAGGTTGACCTTGATATTTTGGATAAGGTGAAATCTTTCCAGTTTCTATACTGTGAAGTTATTCTTTATGGTCTTTGTGACTAGGAAATGTCAAGAGTTTTATATCTTGGGCTGGGGATGTGGCTCAAGTGGTAGCACGCTCGCCTGGCATGCGTGTGGCCCAGGTTCGATCCTCAGCACCACATACAAACAAGGATGTTGTCCGCCGAAAACTAAAAAAAATAAATAAATAAGATATTCTCTCTCTCTCTCTCTCTCTCTCTCTCTCTCTCTCTCTCTTAAAAAAAAAAGAGTGTTATATCTTGATCATCATAGTCACTTGATCATGTAGTCACTTTTCACTAACTAGACTGTTGTCTGAGACAGTACTCTTCTTTTGATTAGACATGGTGATTTTTTTAAAAATTCCACCATTTCTTTTACATGTAATTGCTGGCTTTTCTATGTAAGAGACCATCTTTCCACTTATTTATTCCTCTGTGAGTACAGATGCCTGGATTCTTGTGTTAGTTCACTGCTGTCATGACTTGTTTTGTTCTACTGTGTCTTTTAGATTTGCATGGTGGCAGCTCCTTCATCTCAGTTCCTGGGTTGTTGTGGTACATCATTGCTTTTTGAGTACTTCCTTACTTTCTGGCCCAACAGGCTATTCCAACCTCATCTTATAGCTTCCAACCCTATAATCAGCCATTTTCCAAGGAATCCTCTGTTTCCTTTCCATGGAGAAACCAAAATCTTGGTCTTGGTGTATTCATTGCCACTAGGATTTCATTTCTGTGACTTTTCAGCAGACATTACTAGGAAAAAAACCACGGACATTTCACACGTACAGTACCTTCCTGTCTTCTCTCTGTGTACTTGAAATTCTGAACTCGTTCTGATACCGGTCTCTGATTCCAGTTAAACAGTAGAATTCATTCTAACGTTTTCTGTATCTGTAATTTCCCTGACAGTGGGGAATCTGGGTGGCATTTTTACCCTATAGCACATCCATATTTACTTATTTGTTTAATCCCAGGATGAATGTTTAACTAGTATATCCTACCACCATGAGGAAAGAAAACAAAAATACCAATTAGTTTGGTAATTTTTTAATGAATCTATTTATTTATTCTAATTAGTTATACATCACAGTAGAATGCATTTTGATTCATAGTACACAAATGAAACACCATTTTTCACTTCTCTGGTTGTACACAAAGTAGAGTTGCACCATTCGTATAATCATATATGTACCTAGAGTAATGATGTTGGCCTCATTCCACCTTCTTTCCTACCATCTCCCCTCCCCTTCTGTCCCTCCCCCCAGCCCTTTTTTATATTTTATTTAGAGACAGAGTCTCTCTGAGTTGCAGAAACTGGCTTTGAAATCAGGCTAGCTTTGAACACGAAATCCTCCTGCCTCAGCCTCCCGGGCTGAGGGATTACGGACGTTTGTGTTGCGCTGGGCTCTCTGTAGTTGATTATGGTTATTTATCTTTAGTTTGAATTTATATAGTCCCAGCACTGCATTACTGTGTTTAAGCGTTGTTCTACCCTTTTCTTGATGGTTGTTATTCATTTGAAATACAAACACATTTGGTTTTTAATTGTTTATCTTTTCTTAATTTCTTTTTGGCCAAATAGACATTCATATAGTTTTAAATTTCTTCTTTCTTACATAAAAGATGGCATTTTTTTGCACTTTTCTTTTTAAAATATGGTAGAAGTCACTCGACTTTGTTCATAAAGATTTCACTCAATTCTTTCTTATATCTGCATAGTACTTTGTTATGTTTGGTTATACCAATCAATGAGTATGGAGAGCTACCTCCAAAATGCATGTAGCACAGGGTCTCCCTCTGCTGAAGCCCCATCCTGGAGTGGTGCATTGGTGAACTCTGCCTGGAATGAACCTGTGTTGCCATGTTGTCATCACACAGACTGCATAGTTTACCTTAAGGTTGTATGCTTTGGGATTTTGACAGATGTATATAGGTCTATGTCTTCCCTTTGTTCTAAATGGCTGTTTTCCACCTATTTATCCCTCCCTTCTCACCGGGTAACCATTGAACTTTTTTACTGATTCCTTACTTTCACCTTTTCTAGAATGTCATATAGTTGGAATCACATAGCATGTAGTTTTTTTAGATGACTTCTTTAATTTAGGAATATTCCTCCATGTCTTTCTGTGGTTTAACCTCTTCTTTTTAGTACTATAATAATCTGTTATTTAGATGTACCACTCTTTATTTATTCATTCACTTACTGAAAAATATCTTGGTTACGTTCATGTTTTAACAATTATGAATAAAACTGCTATAAACATTTGTGTGCAGCTTTTTGTGTGGACAGTGCTTTTCAGCTCACTCAGGTAAAAATCGGGGTTTGTGATTATTGGGCTAGTGTATGTTCTTCCCACAGTCTCACCAGCATTTGGTTTTCAGCCATGCTAATGGATGTGTAGTAGTACCTCGTTGCTGCTTTAATTTGTAGCTCCCTGATAATATAGGGTGTTGAGCATCTGTTCATATGCTTACAAGTGGTGACTTGTGTGTCTTCTTTAAAGAAATGTCTTTTATGTCTTCTCCCTTTTTTTCTTGCAGGGGTTTTTTGTTTTGGGTTTTTTGTTTTTTTTTTTTTTTTTTTTTTTTGGTTTGTTGTCTTGCGGTACTGGGTGCTGAACCCAGGGCCTTATGCCTATTAGGCAAGCACTCTACCACGGAGCTATATCCCTAGCCCATTTTATTTTGAGACTGGGGCTCACTAGTTGACCAGGCTGACCTTGAACTTGTGATCCTGCTGTGTCAGCCTGCCCAGTAGCTAGGATTACAGGCTCTGTACCAGTGCAGCACCTGGCTTCTTATTGAATTATACAAATTTGTGTGTGTGTGTGTATAAAATTGGCTCTTATCAGATTTGTCATCTTCACGTGTTTCCTTCCAGTGTGGTTTGTCTTCTCATTTTCTTGACAGTGTCTTTTGCAGAATGGAGGGGTTTTCATTTTAATGAAATTCATCTTATCAGTTTGCTTCCATGGATTGTGCCTTTGGTATTATCCTTATCCATAGTTATCTAGTGATTCTTTTATGTTATCTTAGAAATTTTATAATTCTGTTTTACCTTTAGATTTAAGTCAATTTTTGAAAACTAATTTATTTAACAGTTAAAATTTGTGTGTGTTTATTAATGTACAAGATGATGTTTGAGATGTATATACATACACACATACATCAGGGAATGGCTAAGGCGGGTGTTTAATGTATTATGCACATATTTTCTTGTGGCAAGCATCCACTCAGAAATTTTCAAATATCACTTTATTGACTATTAATAACTATAGTCACCAGGACATAGTAATAGATCTCTTAAACTTAATTCCTAAGTGAAATTCTGTATCTTCAACTAACATCAACCCAACATCTTCCACTGAGCCACTAGTAAACACCCACTTTGCTTTCTGAAGTAAAATGAATTTAGTTTTAGCTTTTTTACACTCTGTATTAGCGACATTGGGTGGAATCTTTCCTTCTGTGTCTGCCTTAACTCAGTTAACATTGTCCTCCAGATTCATCTGTGTGGTTTCAAATCAAAGCATTTCTTTTTCTGTAAAGCTGAATAATATTTCACTATTTGTAGGTAAGACATTTTATGTATCCATCTATTCATTGTATGATCCATTTTAAGTTAATTTCTATAAAAGGTGTAAATTTTGTGTCCAGGTTAATATTTTGCATGTCCAGTTATTCCAATGCCATTTTTGAAAAGTTGTCGTTTATTATATTTCCTTTACTCCTTTATTAAATATTGGCTTTATTAAATATATACTTAATGTGTATCTCTTTAGCTTCTCTGTTCTGTTCCGTTGATCTATTTGTCTGTCACTGGTACCCTGTCTTGATTACTGTAGCTTTATAGTAAGTCTTTTTTTTTTTTTTTAGTTTTTTTAAAATTTGTTCTAATTAGTTATACATGACAGTACAATACATTTAAGCACTTTGATATATCATACATAAATGGAGCATATTTCTCATTCTTCTGATTGTACATGTTGTAGAATGACACTGGTCATATAGTCATATGTACATAATGTAATAATATCTGTTTCATTCTACTAGCCTTCCCACCCCTGTACCCCCTCCTCTCACTCCCCTTTATCTAATCTAGAGTAACTCTGTTCTTACCTAGCTCACCCTCCCCTTATTGTGAATTAGCATCCACATATCAGAGAAAACATTCAGCCTTTATTTTGGGGGGGATTGGCTTTTTTAATTATCATGATATTCTCCAGTTCCATCCATTTACCAGCAAATGCCATAATTTCAATCTTCTTTGAGTAATATTTCATTGTGTATATGTTCCACACTTTCTTTATCCATTCATCTGTTGAAGGGCACCTAGGTTGGTTCCATAGTTTAGCTATTGTGACTTGAGCTGCTATAAACATTGATGTGGCTGTGTCACTGTAGTATGCTGATTTTAAGTCCGTTGGGTATAAACTGAGGAGTGGGATAGCTGGGTCAAATGATGGTTCCATTCCAAGTTTTCTAAGGAATCTCCACACTGCTTTCCATGGTGGTTGCACCAATTTGCAGTCCAACCAACAACGTGTGAGTGTACCTTGCCACATTTATTGTTGTTTGTATTCTTGATAATTGCCATTCTGACTGGGGTGAGATAAAATCTTAGAATAGTTTTGATTTGCATTTCTCTAATTGCTAAAGATTTTGAACATTTTTTCATATATTTGTTTATTGATTGCATTTCTTCTTTTGTGAAGTGTCTGTTCAGTTCCTTAGCCCATTTATTGATTGGGTTATTTGATTTTTTTGGTGTTAAGTTTTTGAGTTCTTTGTGTATCCTGGAGATTAATGCTGTATCCTGAGGTACATGTGGTAAAGATTGTCTCCCATTCTGTAGGCTTTCTCTTCACGTTATTGTTTCCTTTGCTGAGAAGCAGCTTTTTAATTTGAATCCATCTCATTTATTTGATTCTTGATTTTACTTCTTGTGCTTTAGGAGTCTTATTAAGAAAGTCAGATCCTGGGGCTGGGGTAGTGGCTCAGTGGTAGAGTGCTTGCATGAGACACTGGATTCAATCCTCCGCACCACATAAATATAAAATAAAGATATTGTGCCTACCTAAAACTAAAAAATAAATATTAAAAGAAAGAAAGTCAGGTGCTCCTAAGCTGACATTATGAAGATTTAGGCCTACTTTTTCTTCTTTTAGGCACAGTGTCTCTGGTCTATTTCCTAGGTCCTTGATCCACTTTGAGTTGAATTTTGTGCATGGTGAGAGAGAAGGGATTAATTTCATTTTGTTGCATGTGGATTTCCAATTTTCCCAGCACCATTTATTGAATAGGCCAGCTTTTCTCCAGTGAATGTTTTTGACACCTTTGTCTAGTATAAGATAACTGTATTTATGTGGGTTTGTCTCTGTGTCCTCTATTCTCTACTACTGATCTGTATTTCTGTTTTGGTGCCAATACCATGTTTTTGTTTTTGTTTTTTTGTTTTTGTTTTTGTTTTTAGTGGTGCTGGGTGTTGAACAGTTTGGGGCCTTGCAATCCAGGCAAGTGCTCTATCGCTGTGATATATCCTCAGTCCTTTTTTTTCCCTTTATCCCCTTTTCTTTTCTTTGCTAAAACTGATCTTGGACTTATTGATCCTTTGGCCTCAGCTTCCCCCCCAGGGAGCTGAGATTACAGGCATGTGTCACTGCACCCAGCCCTTGGCTTGCTCTGGATGTTAATGGAGATGACGCCAGATTTTTTTCACTTAAGCTACTGGGCTTAGATTAATCAATTTATATTTTTTCATGTTAGAAACCAATGTTCATTAATTCCTACTCAGGGTGTTTTCAGCAAGAATGAATGTTGTTTCTGTTGTGAATAATTGTGCAGCATCTGTGGAGATAATTATATGGTTTTTCTCCATAGATCTATTAATATAGGGTATTATGTTAATAGGCTGCCAAATGTTGAAGGATTTCCTGATACTGACCCAATCTTGCATTCCTTAAATAAATCCTACTTGTTCATGGGGTATTATTTTATTAATGTGATGTTGATCTTTGTTAGTATTTCTCATTAATAGTGATATTGGGCTGTACATATTTTTGTGCTCTCTTCATTGGATTTAGTTGTCAGTGTTATTTTTATTTCACATACAAAAATGTTGTGATTTTTTTATTCATTTTCAGTCTTTCAAAAACATTTTTGAATCAGTGGGCTTATTTGTTGTTTTTAGATTTGTTAAATTTCCCTTGTGAAATAATCTGTTACGATTAGTCTGTGCAAGTCAGTATTTTAAAACTTTCTATATCTAGTAGGGTTGATATTTGATAAGTTATGTTTCTTGAGAAAGCAGTATATTTCAAAATAAAGATTTTCAAAATAAGCAGGATTTTTATGTATAATTAGTTTTGTTGTTTTTCTTTTCTCTAGTTTTATTTTTGTCCTTTTTTTTTTTTTTAAGAGTCATATGGGATGGTTTAGGAGTATGGTTATTCTCTACACAGTTGAGTTTGAGGGATTACATACAAAAAATTTATCTCCTCCCCCTCATTGTTAGATCCTTTGAGAATAAATGAGCTAATGATGAATCCTCCCACTTACAGCTTTTTGTTCTTTTCATGTCCTTGTGTTTTACAGAATGCTATCTGCCTTGAGAAATCAAATTCTCAGGACCAGGAAGTAAATGCAGCTTTTCTTCATCTAGATTCTAGGTAAGCTAAAGTTTCTTCAGTCTTTTGAAATGTACCTTCTCTCTCCCAGACCAGGGCCTATCCCTGTAACATTTTGGTCCTTTCTCCTTATCAGGTAAGGAGTGAGTCAAATTTCAATGAGAATCATTCATGCACAGCACATTGTTAAGCACTAACTTTATGCCTAACACTTTATACTGGAGAAAGAACACCAAACAAAATAAGCGCCCTTTCCAAATTTTAACAGACAATAAACTAATAAGGGAATTATATTGTTGAGAGCCACAGCCGAAGGGGCCCCAGCAAACTTCCAGAACCCAGAAAAGTTCCAGCTGCCAGCTGACGATTGGCTCACAGCGGCCCCAGCAAACTTCTACCTGTCAACTGATTGGCTCCTCTGCGGTGATGCTCATTGGGCTGTTTCCCCGCCCTTTTAGACCACGGAGCTGCTCATTGGGGGGCTTTTTTGGCTCCCCCCACATGACCCGGCCAATTGGCCTCAAGAGCAGGAGGAGTGGGGGAGGTAGAGAGGCTTGTGGGAAGCCAGTGGTGGCAGTTTGGCTCTGAGGGTTTTCCTGAAGAGCTGTGTGGTTTGGTGTGTGTTCTAAAAATAAAGTTCGTTTCCTTTGACAAGTGGCTCCTGAATTGTGCCCAGCCAGACTGCAGCATTTGGTGGCCCATACAGGAATGACTGAGGGTAAGTGATAAGGTAAACTGCTCGCCCCTGAGGGCAGGGCGAGAGGATGGGTAGCCATTTTAAGATTCTTCTTTTGTTTTGCTTCACTTTTGTTTTAAGTTGCCTGTCCCTGGGGATGTGTAAGATGGAAGAAAAACCGCTCACATCTGAGGAACAGATAGGGAGAAAGGATGGATGGACATTTCAGGAGGATAGAAAGGCTTATATAATGATTTTTTTGTTGTTCCAATTTTGTTTCACTCTGTTTCAGTTTTGTTTGGCGTTATCTTGTTGGGTTGTATTATAGTAGAAAAATTCAAGTAAAAGAGAAGGTCTCTCAAGCTAGTCAGAGAAAGAAATTCAAGTGAAAAAAAAGGTCTCTCGAACTAGTCAGACAGAGGAAAAAAATAAGTAAAAGAGAAGGTCTCTCGAGCTAGTCAGACAGAGGAAGAAAGTTTAGAGCAGAAAAAGCCATCAGGGGAAAAGTTACAACAGGAGACTGCTACTCACACCTTTCTATCACCAGAGGACGGAAGTGTCCAACCAATAACATCACCTCCATATGCTGGGAGGCCCCCAACCCCTGCAGTTGATAGATGGGATCCTGAGACAGGATCTCAAGTATTAACATGCCCTGTATTTGAGTAGGCAGGAGGGCAGCGAATTCACCATGCTTTAAATTTCAAAATAGTGAAGTAGCTAAAAGAGGCTGTAACAACCTATGGTCCTCAAGCACCCTTCACTGTA
Organism: Urocitellus parryii; assembly: GCF_045843805.1. Lineage (NCBI taxonomy): Eukaryota > Metazoa > Chordata > Mammalia > Rodentia > Sciuridae > Urocitellus > Urocitellus parryii. The sequence goes on along the minus strand of NC_135538.1, from coordinate 153,519,573 downwards.
AGCTTGATCGAATCCATTACCAACTTGAACATGATGCCAGCAGATTGGGCTAATATGTAAAGCTGTGCTAAATGAAGGACAATACCTGTTATAGAAGGTTGCCAATGAGGAATTTTGCAAGGAGATGGCTAGGCGAAATGCAGCAGCTGGTTATCAGAGAAATCTAGATATATTGTTAGGAAAGGGACCTTATGAGGATCAGCAGCAACAAATTGCATATGATCCTGGCATATACTCACAAATTGCTGCAGATGTGGTTAGGGCATGGAAGACTTTACAAGGACATGGAGGTTTACAAGGTCAATTATCTAAGGTAATACAAGGAGTTAATGAACCTTACGCTGAATTTGTAGATAGGCTTATTCAAACAGCTACCAGAGTTTTGGGGAATACAGAACAAGCAATGCCATTAATAAAACAACTGGCTTATGAGCAAGCGAATTGTTGGTGCAGAGAAGTCGTTAGACCATGGAAACATGAAGATTTAAACACATATATTAAATTATGTAGAGACATTAATGAACAAGGGCAAATCGTGGCAGCTGCAGTACAACAGGTTTTAGATGCCAGGCCAAAAACATGCTACAATTGTGAACAAACAGGACATTTTAAACGGAGTTGCCCCATAGGAGGAGGGTTTAACAAAACTAGGTATCAAAGGAGTAGAATACCAGGTATTTGCCCACGATGCCGTAGAGGGAGACATTGGGCTAATGAATGCCATTCTCAAACCACCATAGAGGGTACTCCATTATCAAAAAGGAACAAGGACCAGGTGTTTACCCACGATATCATGGAGAAAGGCATCGGGCTCCATTGCCAAAAAATGGACAGGGGGGCCCAATGCTCCGGGGCCCAAGACCACAAATATACGGAGCACTAGAGGAACCCAGCAACCCCATCAGGGTAGTGCCCAGGACACATTGTCCATTAAATCTCTCACTAGACAAACCAGAGGAAGCACAGGATTGGACATCTGCGCCTCCGCCAGAACAGTACTAACTCCAGAGATGGGAGATCAAATCATTCCCACAGGGGTAAAAGGACCTCTTCCCAAAGGAACAGTAGGCTTATTATTGGGACGCAGTTCTTCTACTCTAAAAGGACTTATCATGATAAGTCCTGGGGTAATTTGCTGCAGTCCGGCTGCAGCAAAATAGCCGGGGGGTGACGAATAACTTGTGTACGTTGATACAGCAGGAATGGGAGCCGTTTATTGTAGGGCAACAGAGCTATTTATACATTTTGCACAGCTTATCTTAATTAGCATAAACTAGATACATCAATCAACCAATAAGGAATCTCCACACTTAATGGCTCGATTTTGTTACTTCTCAAACCACTCCCTCTGACATTTTGCCAGGCACCATCCAAACTTGTTTACGAACTCTAACATTTCTCTGGCAAAATACCAGGTGTTATTTTTGACTTATTTACAGACCTTAACAGTAATTGATCCCGATTATGAAGGTGAAAAAAAAATTATAGCCAGTTCTCCAAAGGGTATATCAGTAATTTCACCAGGAGATAGAATAGCACAGTTACTAATAATACTCAGCCTACATGATAAATTTTCCAGATGTATTGTAGAAAGAGGTTCCAAGGGATTAGGCTCCACAGGTGTGGATTGGGCTATGCTTTCTTTAAATTTAGATTGTCGCCCCATGCTAAAACTAAATATTCAAGGACATGAATTTAATAGGCTACTGGATACAGGTGCGTGTGGGCCACCAAATGCCGCAGTCTGGCTGAGCACAATTCAGGAGCCACTTTATATAGTATGTTAAGAGGCAATAAAGACCATGAAGAAAAGTAAATCGGTATAGGGACATAGGTAATGCTGGAGTATGGGTGAAGATATGGTCATTGAAGGAACTGAGAGGAGCCATGCAAGTAGCTGGAGGAGAAAGGCTGTAGACAGAACAGAAGGGCAACAGCTCCAAGTGGAGTGTATCTGGATGAGGAACATCTGGGAAGCAGTCATTATGGGGAGGCGGCCAGTGCCTCATTAGGGGGTTCTTCTTCCTGTTCAGGAGCATGTAAGCCACCTAAGAAATTAAAGTCTAGAATAATTAGGAACCAAAGACAAAAAGTCAAAAAGAATAGTTTTGGGGGGTAACGTGAGATACTGGGGATTGAACTCAGGGGCATTGAGCCACATCCCCAGCCACATCCCCAGCCCTATTTTGTATTTTTATTTAGAGACAGGGTCTTTCTGAGTTGTTTAGTACATCGCCATTGCTGAGGCTGGCTGTGAATTCATGATCCCCCTGTCTCAGCCTCCCGAGCTGCTGGGATTACAGGCATGCACCACCAAAGGGAGCTTGGAGTACCTAAAAGATCCAGCCCACACAGAAACTGGAGCTGGACAATTAGAAAATGATTCCCGTGGTTTATTTAATGGAGTCCATCAAAGTCAGGGGTGAAACATCTTTATCGATTTTGTTTGGATGACCTATTGATGATACGGTATGTTGAAGTCACCAGTATTATTGTATTGGGTTCTGTTTGAAATTTAATGTCAAGGTTTTTTTAATGTAATTAGGCACACTTGAAAGAAAAGTGGCTCAGGACTAATCACACACACCCAGGATAAGAAGTGGGTTTATTTTCAGGAGCCTGACGAGGTTGCTGTGCCAAAAGAGAGGGACAGCAGCAGCAACTCCCCCTTGAATGTTACCTTTATACGCTAGAATCATGGCCACCGGCTAGGGGTGGTGGTTTTAGCCTTGACTGACAAAGTGAGCATCCCCTGAGCTTGTGGAAGGCAAGTTTGTTTCTTGGGAAAAAAGACAGGCAGTTTTCCTATCTCTCAGCAGGGGGGTGAAGAAAACTGGCAGGTCCCTTTATCTTCTCAAGGAGAGAACAGGGAAACCAGTATGTTCCCATCTCAGGGGCTGGTAAGTTGTCTCCTATGTCTCAGTGAGAGAACAGGAAGAAACCAGCTAGTCTCCAGATTGGTAGGTTGTGTCTCGGGCTAGTTTCTATTACTTGGGAATAAGAACAATATTCAAAAAGTGGGAGTGGGGGAAAGGAAGGTGGCCGCAATTATGCTAACACTGACATTTGGGACATATGTATTTTCTGTTGTTATATCTTCATGTTGGATTGTTCCCTTTACCAGAATGTTGTGGCCTTCTTTGTTTCTTCTGTTTGATCTTTGCTTGAAATCTTTGTCAGCTATAGAGTATAACTACGCTTGTTTCCGGACTTTGTTTGGAATGTTTTTCTGTTCCTTCCCTGCAGCCTGTGAGAAGTGTCTTTGCCTATGAAATGAGTCTTGTAAACCGCACATAGTTGAGTGTTGTGTTTTGATCCATTAATCTACCCTAACTCTTTGAATTGGGGTATTGAGACCATTTACATTCAGTGGTGTTTATAGATGTGTGTTGATGGTTTCCTGCCATTTTGTTTTGTTTGCTGTATTTAATTCTGTCTTGATTCTCATTCAGGTTGTTATTCTTCTGTTGATCTTCATCTGTTTGGGAGCTTCAGGATTTGTTTGTGGGTTCCTCAGTGTGCAGTATATCTTTTGAGTATTCTTTATAGTGCTGGATTGGTGGTAATTCTTTTAATTTATTCTGGTCGTGGAAAGTTTTTATTTTCCCATTGATTTTGAAAGATAGCTTTGCTGGGTGTATCAATCATAGTTAGTAATTTTTTTCCCCCCAGAGCTTGGAATATCTTATTCAAGGCCCTCAGCCCTCTCTGACTTCAGGGTTTGAGTTGAGAAGTCAGAAGTGAGCCTTATTGGGGCTGGGGTTGTGGCTCAGGGTGGAGCGCTCACCTAGCATGTATGAGGTACTGGGTTCAGTCCTCAGCACCACATAAAAATAATATAAAGATATTGTGTCCACCTAAAACTAAAAAAAAAGAAGTGATCCTTATTTGTTTGCTTCTGAATGTTTCAGTATTGCAGCTTTAATATTCTTTCCTGTTTTCTACATTAGGAGTTTTGTTTATTGATGTGTCTTGAAGAGCTTGCATTTTGATCTGGTATGTTTGGGGTTCCATATGCCTCCTGTGTTTAGATGTCTATCTCATTTTTTATATAGGGACAATTTTCTGTTATTATCTCATTGAAAATGTTCTTAATGTCCATAGCCTCTGTCTTTAAGATTTCTTCTATCTCAATGACTCTTGGGTTTGGTATCTTGATTATGTCCCAGAATTCTTGTATATTCTGATCATATTCTTTCCCGCCTCCCTTTTTTGCATACTGAGTCCTCAAGTTCATGTATAAGTGAATTTTTAATGATTTAGTGGGTCTTTAATTTCCAGGAGTTCTGATTGGTTTCCTTTTAATATTTCTATTTCTCTATGGAAATGGTCTTTCATCCCTTATATTTGCTCTCGATTTATTCCTTAGATCTTCTTTTAATTCATTGCACATTTTAATAATCAGATTCTTATAATCCTCCTAGAATTTCATCCACTTCCATGTCTGTGGGATCTTTTGTTGGGAAATTGGGAGAGATTAGTTTGCCTGTTTCCTAGTGTGTCAGAGGTCCTGGACTTGCACATCAATTCAGAATGTGTTCTCTTCTTCTTTTACACACATGTCCTTTGTGTGTAGCTATCTTTTTTGTTCTGGGACTTCTCTTTGTTTTGGGTACATGAATTGATGCCTGGTGGTTCTTCATTGGGGCCTGGTTGTTGGTTTGCCTTTTTTCTCTCTCCACTTCTATGAGTTGAAGTAATGTTGAGGCTCAGGTGGGGCTAGATTATGTGTGGGGTGAGAATCACATTGCTTGACTCTCCTGTGTGAACTTGAATTGCCCCACAAGAAAGAGGGAGCCAGGAATAGCACTAACATCAGCACCAAATGCATAACCTTGAGATAAATGTCTGGTGTCTACTTTGACATCTGTAACACTAATTACCCCCTATATTGGAATGGTGGGGTCAGTGTTACCAACAATAAAACTCAGAACTATATCAGGCGTTCCACAGCAGGTGTCTACTACATTGTCCACTGAATTAATAATCCAGCAATGTGAATAGGATAGGAATTACATAAACTATATAATTCTATTATTTAGTGGGATTACAAAATAGGGTAGGAAGGCAAAAGAAAATTTGAAATATTTCAAAAGTGAACAAAGGAGAGGAAGGAGATAGTTTGCAGATGTAGACTCTAAGGAAGAAGGAATAAAAAATCAACTGAAGAAACAAGAAGTGGAAGGAACAGGAAAATGTGGCTGTTAGTGAAGAAGGGGCAGTAAGAGGGACAAGAACCAAGGTATGAACCGATCGTCAAATAGGTGCAGAAGAAAACAACGAATTTGAAAGTTAAATTATACAGATATATATTTTCTGAACATATCCACACAGAACACAACATGACATGCACACAATCTTGCATAGTGGAAAAAAGTAAAAAATCGTGTGATGTTTGAAAAAATTTTAGAAAGTTAAAAATTTTTTAAATAAATACAATCAATGGAATATGGAGGAAAAATAAGGAAAAAGAAAACATGTAATTAGAAATAAAAGGCTTGGGGCTGGGAATGTGGCTCAGGCGGTAGCGCGCTTGTCTGGCATGCGTGCGGCCCGGGTTCGATCCTCAGCACCACATACCAACAAAGATGTTGTGTCTGCTGAGAACTAAGAAATAAATATTAAAAATTCTCTCTCTCTCTCTCTCTCTCTCTCTCTCTCTCCTCTCTCTCTCTAAAAAAAAAAAAAAAAAGAAAGAAATAAAAGGCTTGTTTTCTGCTCTGGCGGTTAGAACTGTCAACAGAGATGGACTTCTGTTCGTTGTGTTCTCATTTTTGTCTCAGCAACCTTTGGGTCCAGGGCTGGGGTCACGTCTAATGTCTGTGTGTTCCTCACCTAACTGCCAGCCAGTGTAGTGGCTCCCTACGTCCAGCAGGGGTGGGTAGACTGGGGAGTGCTGGCGACCATGGGCTGCTGTAGCAGGGATGGTGCCGAGTTCTGATTGGAAGTCCCAGTAGCTGGGGTTTTAGTCTTGGCTGACCTTTGGAAGTCAGTATTGGAGATGTGATCCAGGCCCCCTGTTACTGGGGACGTGCTATCTCTGCTGGACCTCTGGATCTCTAGGGCCTCTGGTGGAATCTCACAGGTTTCCAGTTCACCACTGTGGAAGTGAATTACTAGGAATCTGCCCTGGAGTGCAGAGCTCCTGTGTGGCCATTGTCAGTGTCTTCCCAGTAGCTCCTACAGTGCACCAGCAACCAAGACACTTTCTAGTCTGGTATGGGGAGCCTGTGCGAGGCAGTTTTCTTTGTGCCTGTTTCATTCACTCTGGCTCAGGCACGCTCTGGAGGTCATGGCAACTTCCTTTGTTCCCAGTCTTCTTTTTAAGAGGAAAGTGAAAAACTTTATTAAAGGATAGCAGAAAAGACACCCCACTCCCCACACCAGGAAGAAGGGGACCCAAAAGGTGAATCCCTGTTACCAAACTTCTGACCCTGCTTACAGTGGTACAGCATTTACAGATAGCTCCCAGGCCACGCCTGAGGTCGTTTCCAGGCCAGTGATCTTGATTCCCTCTGAACTGTGGGCCGTGCCGTTTTTTGTAGCTTTTCACTGAGCCACTTCCCCCACCAGCTGTGTCCATAAACATCAGCCTCCCTCTGTGATCCACAGGTTTCCCCAACCTTTTTTTTTTCCCCTCCCCTCAGTGGCACTGTACCTCTGCAGGCAGTGGGCACATAGCTCACATTTTTTTATATTGCTCTGACTTTCTGTGCTCTGTGGTTAAAGTTTCTCCATGTGGCCTTAGTTACTCGCCTCCCTGAGTAAGTCTGGCTCTGAGGAACTGCTGGCAAGTGCATCCTTCCTCTAACACCACCTTTTTCCTCTTGAGGCTCCTCGATCTCTCTCCTTGACCCACTGATGGCCATGTCTCGCTGTGTCCTCGTGTTGCCTGCACTCTCTGGGTGTGTATCCTTGGTAGCTGTGTATCCTAAACTCTTCTTAGAAGGACACTAGTCACATTGGACTAGGGCCACCTGATGTCCTCATTTTAAGACCCTTCTGAAGACCCTGTCTTTAAACATAGTTACTTTCTAAAAATAGTAGGGGTTAAATCTTCAATATGTGAATTTGAGAGGCAACACACAGTTCAGCCATAATAGATGAGAACCAATTAGGAGGTTACTGTGATAGTCCGTGTGAGAAATGAGAGTGGTTGGGGCCAGGATAATAGTAGCAAAAGTGATGAGGAGTGACTGAATTCCTAGATTCATGTGTTTTGAAATGGAGCCACCAGATTTGTTGATGACTTGATTATAGGGTGTGAAGGAAAAGAATGCAGGAAGACTTCAAGATTTTGACTTGAGAAAATAAAGGATGGATTTTCTATGAACTGAAATGAGACAGGTGTTGGTTGGAGTTGACCTTAGTATCAGTGTAGGTCCTTTAATGGCTTCCTTTGACTTGTTTCAGTCAGCTTTTTTGTTGCTGTGACCCAAAGACCTGCAAGAATAATTAGAGGAGGAAAAGTTTATTTTTCTCACAGTTTCAGAGGTCTCAGTGTGTAGACAGCCAACTCTATAGCTCTGAGTCCAGGGTGAGGCAGATCCTAGGAGAAGTGCATGGCAAAGGAAAGCACCATGGGACATGGCTTCCCAAGGAAGCAAAGAGCTCTGTGCATGGACAAAATGTGAAACACCAGGTGCACCCCCAGTGACCAACCTCCCTCCCTCCTCCAGTACACCTTACATGCCAACAGTTACCACCCAATCATGAGCTTTTGGGGAACACCATATATTCAAACCAAAACAGGCTGTGTAAGGCACGAATAGATCCTAGGCATTTAGCTCTGTAAACTTAATTTAATAATAGGAATAATGAATAATGTTCTGATACTTTTGACTTTGAGGATTTACTATGGCAGGGACAAAGTATGCTCTGGGGCTTAATACTTTGTATACTGTTGTTAGCAATTTTCCTACTAACCGTAAACTAAGAGGTCCTTGGTGCATAGATGAGCAATGCAGTGTTTTTCATAGATACCTGCCATTATAGTAATCCCTGAGACTCAGACCCATGCGCATGAAACACGGCAAACTGACTCATCATCTTGATAATAAATGCACAGAAAAGTATTCATTGTCTGATAGGGGCAGAAACATGCTAATTTTAATGATATTTTATAAGCTCATGGGTTCATGTGATGGGTCAAGTTGTATACATGGATTTCCTAGGATACCCATTACCAAATGAGGAGAGAGTGAAGTACTACAAATGGTTTTGTAGTTTAAGGGGTTCTTCTATAATACCATGAGGATCCCTGAATGATATAATTTGCACCAAAAAAGGTATATATGGTACGGTGCAGCAGTGTATAGAGACATGTTAAATACTTGAAATGTGAGATGTAGCCACTTTGTTTATTAGCACTAGCATGGCTATATTGTTTACTTTCTTTCTCAGCTGTTGGACTTCCTGATTCTTGTTAGCCTTCTAGACACTTTCCTCTCTGTCCCTCTTTGGTCACAGTTCTGTATTTCTTATGAATCTGTATGTCTTAACTGAAGAAATTTCACTACTCTCAACCCATTCGGTTCTTACTTCTATCCTCTATAACTAAATTTTAGAACATTCTGAATTGGCATTTGAAGGCTGGATATGTCTTTTTATATCTGTAAATAACTTTTCTTATTGCAAGAGTAGTCTCTGTGCTTTGCATGAGGAAAGCATACAGGTTGCTGAGTGAAGATTACACAACAGTAGTTAAGCAAATTGGTGAAGGACAAAGCCACCCATCATCACATTACCAAGAGGTAACACAATGTGTGAGGATTCTAGGTCCTATGACTTACTATCTTCTATGAATGTTTAAGCTCCAGTCCAATATCAGTTTTGTAGTTAAGGGCCCTTTCTGATGAACTGAGGACTCTCTCCCCAGAATAATGGACAGATTCTGAACAGCATTTTGTTACACATCAGTTAAAGGTTTTATGGGTTATCTAAGACCCTCCACGGATGCCAAATAAGAGCTTCCATTCCAAGCTGGAATATCTATCTGTATGTGCCAGGCACTGTCACAGGTGCCAGGGAAACTGCAGTGCACAAAACAGACATAAAACAAATTCCTGTCCCTTAGAAGCTTACTTAACCTTCTGTGGAGAAGAGCAAAACAGGAGAGAAGGGGTGTTGTTCGTATGGGTCAGCTGCAGTGGAGATGTGTTATAATTTAAAATAGGATGGTCAGAAATGGCCGCCTGAGAATGTGACAGTTGTGCAAAGATGGGAGGGAGGTTAGAGAGAAAACATTGATGAGACCCGGAGGGAGAGCCCTTCATCCAGGGAGGGACGGCAAGTACGCAGACCCTGAAACTAGAGAGGATCCGACTCAGAGTATCTGAAGAGCAGAGAACCCAGTCACAGTGGTGACCTCAGGCAGACTTCTCTGGGGCTTGTAGGTTTCTAATGGGCAGTTCTAGGGGAGTGGTGAAGGTGTCTGGTTAGGGTATGTTCCAGAAGCCTTGGAAGACAAGAAATGGAGACAACAGACTGATTTCTTTTGAGGAGTTTTATGTAAAGAGTAACAGAGAAATGGGACAATAGCTTGAGGGTGAGGGGGTTGAAAGAAGTTGTCTTGTTGGTTGTGCTTTTGTTGTTCAGAAGAGAGATACCTGCCAGTTTGCTAATTAGAATGATCCAGTAGAGAGAGAGAGAAAACGAGAATGCAGGAGGAGGGTAGAGCAACATCCTTGTGGAAAAGCGGGTGGAGTCCAGCACCAGGGGCAAGGTTGACCATGGATTGCGTGGCTAAGGGATGGTGGGGTGCTTGACAGGTGACAGGCTGGCTGAAGTGTTGGGAGCCTGCAAAGTTGTGTGCCTCTGTGTTTATGTGTGTGTGTGTGTGTGTGTCTCTCACTATTTTCATTTTGCTTCCGCTTTCTTAGTAAAACCAAAATCTTCAGCTTACACTGCTTAGATGAAGGATGGCCATGCCAGTGTGTACGGCGGGGGTCAGACATCAGAGGTCATGAGGGAGTAAATGGGAAGGACACAGAAGATTCTCCCCTCTGCTTTGCTTTCTTCCTCTACTGAACATGCCTATTAATGTTATTAGAGTCATCTTAATCTTTCCTCTGAAGCAATGAAAAGAAAAACCCTGGTTTTGAGATCACCCAGGTTCATATAAAGAGCTTTTATTGGTGGTTTCTCATATGTATGTCTCATTTTTATATTAGCAGAGAGGAAAACCAAGTACAGATTGAGCATTCCTAATCAGAAGCTCCTAAATCTGAAATGCTCCAGAATCTGAAACTTGTTGGGTGCCAGTATGATGCCATGAAAATTCACAGTGAAACTTTGTGTTCCATGTACAAAATTATTAAAAATATTGTATAAAATTGCCTTTAGATTACGTGTATAAAATATATACCAAACAAATGAATTTTGTGTTAAGACTTTGGTGCCACCCTCAAGACTTCTCATTATGGGCTGGGGATGTGGCTCAAGCGGTAGCGCGCTCGCCTAGCGTGCGTGTGGCCCGGGTTCGATCCTCAGCACCACATACAAAAAACAAAGATGTTGTGTCCGCCGAGAACTAAGAAAAATAAATAAATGTTAAAATTCTCTCTCTCTCTCTGTCCCCCCCCCTCTCTCTTTAAAAAAAAAAAAAAAAGACTTCTCATTATATGCATGCAGATATTCCAAATTCTGAAAATATCCAAAATCTAAAACACTCTGTTTCCAAGCATTTTGGATAAAGGATACTCAGTCCATGCAAAACATAAAAGACTTACAGATTCTGATGCAGGATTTCGATCTCTTCTGTAGTGATTTTAATTTTAAGGATTCTTAATGTAGGAATTTAAATGTTATTTCTACCTTGTCTTACAGGTTTAGAAATACCAAGTAAGAAATTCATGTATATGATTCTGGAAACTTGGAAAGGCAAATTGCTCATGACTGAAAGGCTTAACATAGATGAACCTTCCAAGTTCTTAAAAACAGAATGACTAAGAAGACAAAGATGGGTCAAGAAGACCAGTGGAAGACTCCCTAGGAGAGAGCCATAGAAAATGTACACTTCAGAAGAAAGATGGGATCAGAGAACTCAGAAAAGGAAAGTATATCATGTATACCCTCAAAAGGGTAAAAAGATTTTTATTCATGTGCATCAGATTACTCCAGTAGATAATCAAATATACGAGTGCCTTGAACGTGAACGAGACTTCTGTGAAAACTTAGCTCTTATTATGTGTGAGAGAACCCACACTGGGGAGAAACCTTACAGATGTGATATGTGTGAGAAAACCTTCATCCAGAGCTCAGATCTTATTTCCCACCAGAGGATCCACAATTATGAGAAACCTTATAAATGCAGCAAATGTGAGAAGAGCTTTTGGCACCACTTGGCCCTTTCAGGACACCAGAGAACACATGCAGGTAAAAAATTCTATACATGTGACATCTGTGGCAAGAATTTTGGTCAGAGCTCTGATTTGCTTGTTCACCAGCGAAGTCATACAGGCGAGAAACCGTATCTTTGTAGTGAGTGTGATAAGTGCTTTAGTCGAAGTACCAACCTAATAAGGCACCGAAGAACCCACACAGGTGAGAAGCCATTTAAGTGTCTGGAGTGTGAAAAAGCCTTCAGTGGGAAATCAGACCTTATTAGCCACCAGAGAACACATACTGGTGAAAGGCCCTACAAGTGTAACAAGTGTGAGAAGAGTTACCGACACCGTTCAGCCTTCATTGTACATAAAAGAGTTCACACTGGGGAGAAACCCTATAAGTGTGGTGCCTGTGAGAAATGCTTTGGCCAGAAATCAGACCTTATTGTGCATCAGAGAGTCCACACAGGTGAGAAGCCCTATAAATGCTTGGAATGCATGAGGAGTTTTACTCGCAGTGCCAACCTCATTAGACACCAGGCAACTCACACTCATACTTTTAAATGTCTTGAGTATGAGAAAGGCTTCAGCTGTAGCTCAGACCTTATTGTGCATCAGAGAATTCATGTGGAAGAGAAACCACATCAGTGGTCTACATGTGAGAGTGGCTTCCTGTTAGGTATGGACTTTGTTGCCCAACAGAAAATGAGAACTCAGACGGAGGAGCTACATTATAAGTACAGTGTGTGTGATAAAAGCTTTCACCAGAGCTCAGCCCTTCTCCAACATCATATTGGTGAAAAACCATATATCTGTAATGTGGGTGACAAAGCTCTTGAGCTCAGCCCCGCTCATGCATCAGAAGCCTCACAAATGTCCTGACCAGGGAAGAAGTTATGATACCATGAAAAATTTAATTACAGATCAGAGCTCATTAGGATGAATCTAGGTGAATCTCAGACTTGGCCCAGAGTGCAAACTTCAGTGGGGACCAGAGAGCCTGCAATTGTAGGAAGCATGAGGAATACTTCACCCAGAAGAGCTGCCCTAACAGCCACTCCAGTGAGAAACTCCACAGGTGCCCTGAGTTTAGGAAAACCCTTAGTCTGAGCTTGATCACCTACAGGGTTTGCACAGGTAGGAAACATGCACTGCATATACAAGCTTTCTTGCAGTACCCAGCCCTCCTCATTGTAAGGGAATTCACACCAGAAAACAGCTTCTTAATAAATGCCTTCAGTGTCAGCAGAGCTTCAGACAGTATGTACATCTCGTTGGACACCAGAAAACCCACCTGGGGAGAAGCCCCAGCAAGTGTGGAAAGGCTTCTAACAGAACTCTGACTTTCTTACCCATCAGAGAAGGCATACTGGTGAAAAATTATATATTTGTCTTGAGTATGGCAAAAAAAGAAAATAGAAAAAAAATCTGAGGAAAGATAAGTGTCTGAATGAGAAAAAGCTTGTCAGTGATCAGCTCTTGTGGTATATCAAGGCGCTCACATAAATACCTTGAGTCTGGAAAAGCCTTGCTAGTAGCTCCTATTTTATTGGGCCCAAAGAACCCATTTTGCAGAGAAGCTTGCCTCATTGAGAGGTCTGATTATAAATTGTGGGTGAGAATCTGTGTATATATAGTACATGTAAGAACTGGTCTTAAATTTAGTTGACCCATGGGGTAGAACTTTAAGTGGAGTCAGTAAGGAAATCATTTTTTTAGATACCCAGAAGCTTGTTCTGGGGAAAGCTGGGGCGGGTCAGAGTAGACCTGTTGGGTAACTCAGGAAAAGATGCTTTTTCTTTTATCTGAACCACTTAATGATTGCTTTATTTTCACTTTTTAAAATTCAGAAATTCAATAAAGGAAAGGACTGTAACCTTGTAATAGAAGATGTGGCATGTGTTACTCTTGGGGGGAAGGAAAATATTGATATATTTTTTTTTTACTCCTTTTTTTTTTCATCGTTGGCTAGAATGGGACTAGTGTTTTGATAGTGACATAGGAACCCTTAACTGGCTGTGAGAAGCTCCAAGAAGCTAGGAAGTAGTTATCCTAAATTAAAAGACTCCCAATAGTTTCCCCTTTGCAGGATCAGCCTCATAAAAAAGCAGAGTACTCAGCTGTAGTGTATATTGAGGCACACCTTCCGAATTTCTCTTTTCCCTAAAATGTCTTCTGGGTTATCATTAGTATTTAAATTTTCAAATTTAGAAATTCATCTCTTTGCAACTCAAAATGTAGATTCCAGGATAATGGTTGTGATGTGGTCAGTGTCTATATTTTTTGGCCTGACTTATTGTTCCTTTCACTGATAGGGCATAGATCCCGTCATTCGGTTCCTGGCTGAATGGCCAGGGGAAGGCTGGAAGGACGGTGACATCTGAGCGAGCACAGAGTAAAAGACTCCTAGTGATATTTGTCAGTGGAGGACCAAGACTGTTTTCACTTGGAGTATCCTGACTCCACAGCTGGTTTTCTTTTCTCTCCACTGTCTTGCTGTTTATAGCAAATCAGGCCTCATAATGATACATCTTTTCGTTTATTTCAGTTCTTCCAAGGGAAGAGAAAAATACATTTTAATCCCAGGGAAAGGATTGCAGTCATCACAATATAAGGTGTGTGTATATATATACACACACATATATATATAGGCTTGGAATGCAGGATTCTAAATGCTATAAGGGAATAAGTAGTTGTTGGATCCATGGGAAGTTTAAGAATAAATACCGTTTCCCATTTAACAGGGTAATAGTTATCTTTAACGGTCTGTAGAAATACTATTATCTGAGGATCTAAAAATGGTCACTTCTCAGCTTTTTTCCTCCCATCAGATTAAAAAAAAATATTTAAGATAGTTACTTTCAAATTCCTACAGTATTTGGGACTCTGCAGGCAGGTAGGTGGTTAGAGTCCTTTGTTTTTGGTTTTCTTAGCGGACCCCTGAACTCCAGAGGGTATTGGCACTGGATTCGTGGAGTAGGCCCGCGGCTGCCTTGTATGCAACTGTAAGCCTTGCTCCTGATGGCGGGCCAATGATCACCATAGTTGTAGGGTCAGTGGCTCTAACTCCTAATGGTAACAAAGCATCTGATTCTAGGACTTTTGTCTTTTAGAAAACATCCTCTAAGTTTTATTTGTTTTTACATGTTTCAACAATGTTTACCGGTAGCTCTTATATCATGAAAAGTTGCCCAGTGTGATAAACATACAAGATGTATTTTTTTCTTTCTCTTTGAGGAGAGTCATGCCTGTCACTAGTATGACAATTGTAATACTTGGTAGTATGGGGTGTATGGCATGGCAGTGAAAAAAATGCGTCCTTATGACTGCTTATTAATTATTAGACCTTGGAGAAGGGACAGAGTTGGTGTCATTAGCAGGGCAGTACCTTGCCCCTTCTCTCAACTAATCTTATTGGTAATTTCTCTAGTCCTTAAATGAACCATGGGCCATCCTTCCAGTGGAGAATTTGGGGTGTGGAACAGGTCTGAGGGTTTAGCCATGGGGGAAAGGCATTGGTGTTATTCATAGAGCAAAACCTGAGGTTGGAGAGGACCACTTGGGAGCCTGTAACCAAAACCAGAAGGTCACTTTTGGGATGGATGGAGGTTCCCTTGAAGCAGTGCCAACCTAAATCTACCTCAGGTAAGTAGTTAGAGTGACTTTTTCAAGATTTCAGACCAAATGAGATAAATTGTATTCAGTCAATGTATTCCTATGCTTACTGTTTTTGTTTCCCCTTAATTCTTAAATAAACATTTGTTGTGAGAAACTCCATTTTTGTCTTCACTATACTCTAAGAAATTAGCATTTACCCTACACTTGCATTGGAGTAAGGCAGATATTCAGTGGTACTTGGGCGTGGTGGTGGTGATAGCCAGTGGGCAGCCTCAGGGATTTCAGGAGTGTTTGAGGCTGAGACAGGAGTGGATCCTGTAAGAGCTATCCTGGGTGCTCTGCTTTTGTGCATTGGATCCTTGTGGCAGCTCCCCCACTGTGTCGTGAAAATAGCACAGGGAGGAGCAATAACTTGAACTGACCATATTTGGGGTTCTGCTAAAATAGAGTAGCAACAAAACTATGTACTTGTGGGTAATTGTCACCCTCAAAATTAAAGCAGCATTTTGAGTTTGCAGTTCCTGGCAGAATCCACATTTTGCTCCACTGCTGCTTGTATTTTATCACTTGTTGAGTTGGAGTGGGGTAGAGGAGCTGGTGCCAAAATGGTATGCCAGGTTTTTGCCCTTGGTGACGCTTTCCCAGGTTGTATCTGTTGACTCTGCCAACAGAATAGGTCTCAGCTTTCACTGTGAGAAGAAGGTGAGGTAACACTGGCTGAACGAAAAGGGGAAGGCAGGAGGGTGAATTTCAAGTGTGTTCCCTCCTGCCGTTCACACAGCAGGGTTACTAGACCAGGCCTACAGCCTTCAGGCTTTTTTCCTTGCTTAAAAACTGATGCTACATCCCAGCATTGAGGTGAGAAATGTTTCTAGCAAAAATACTAGTCATGTCCCTAGAATAGCTGAACAGGAAAGGGTCCCAGCCTGGGAAGTGGAGAGGGAGAGTGGCTCCCAGTGTGCACACTCATCAGGTGATTCTCCACGTTGCTCTTTGAGAAAAGAAACCATTGCAGTGAAGCACCTGCGTCATCTCTGACCATCACACTGCCTTCCATCTTCTCCTGTCACGTTGTCTTTAGTGACCTCTGGAACCTGTCTTGTCTCCTCTGTTGATGATTTCCTTCACTAAGATTTTTCCTGTCTTGGGCTGGGGATGTGGCTCAAGCAGTAGTGCGCTCGCCTGGCATGCGTGCGGCCCGGGTTCGATCCTCAGCACCACATACAAACAAAGATGTGTGTCCACCGAAAACTGAAAAATAAATATTAAAAAATTCTCTCTGTCTTTTCTCTCTTTAAAAAAAAGGATTTTTCCTGTCTTCACATATGCACAGGTGTCCTTTCATTCTCTGTTGAAAAACAAAAATGTTGCCCTAAATATTGCCAGTTTTTTCTTTTTGCCCCCTTTCAGAATTCACCAGCTTGAAACTATTTTTTAGGGCTGGGGTTATGGCTCAGTGGTAGAACGCTTGCCTAGCACATGCAAGGCCCTGGGTTCGATCCTCAGCACCACATAAAAATACATAAGTACTTAAAAAAATAAATAAACTTTATTTTTTATTTTAAGACAGGTCTCACTAAGTGGCTAAGGCTGACCTCAAACTTGGAATCCTCCTGCCTTAGCCTCCTTTGAGGCACAGTAGAAAATAAGCCCAACATTGCAGACCAGTTGCCAATCCCCCCTCCCCTTCTGTACTTAGCAGTACAGTACAGTTGGGTACTGATTCTGATTCCAACCTTTTTTTTTTCTAACCTAACTTTTTAGGCATCTGAAACTTTTCCTTTTACACTATACCATGAACAGTTAATGTAGAGTGAACATTTTTGCCCTCATGCATTATGTAGTAGAATGTGGATTGGTTAATTGAACCCAACACCAGATGTGAAATGCCATTTCCTTTTCAAGTTTAGTTGGAAGATTAGTCTTAAACTAATTTAGGACATAGCATTGTCATGATTGGTGATTCTGGTCTGGGGTAGACACGCAAGCTAAACCAATTAGACTAAGGGAAGACTCTTGTAAACCCTTCCCCTCCCCACCACCCCACACTTCACAGGCACAGACTGGGCAGTGGCAGAAGACAGATGGCCAAGGAGTGTGCCTGAAGAGGCATGGCCTTCCAGTGACACAAACAGAGGAAATCCCTTTTCACTATGCCTCCTCAGGTTGGGTTCGTTATTTCTGACTGAAATTGCCTTGACACTGCGTAAACTCTCATCCAGGTAGGCAGTTTTCCTTCATTCCCTCTCTGTTCTGCTTTCTGTACCTGGACACTGCTAAGTGCTGCTTTCCGTCTACTCGGCTATAAATATATGAGTATAAATACCAGTGTGAGGGCTGGGGATGTGGCTCAAGTGGTAGCGCGCTCACCTGGCGTGCGTGCGGCCATGGTTCGATCCTCAGCACCACATACCAACAAAGATGTTGTGTCTGCCGAGAACTAAAAAAAAATAAATATTAAAATTCTCTCTCTCTCTCTCTCTGCCAAAAAATAATAAAGATATTGTGAAAAGAGTAAAAATATTTTCAGGAGAAGTACTACAAAAATTAAAAATATTCTGATAGAATAATCCCATAGGGTGACACAAACAAGCTTCTAAGAGTCTTGGCAGATAGATCCTAATATGATCTGCATGTAACAGACTCCCGCAGCGACCAGTACCTGCCAGGCCCCCTGGTGTGCTGACTTAATCCAGCACTGACACCCCCAGAAAAGCCCCGGAGCTCTTGGGTGTTCGGCTGTGCAGACACGGACACATGTCCATACACACGTTTCTCCCTTCTTCTCGCTTTTAGCATTTTTACAAGTTATTGCTCCTGCCGCACCCTTTGAGGATCAGGGTATTTAGTTTGTTTCCCTCTTCCCCCCTTTCTTCTGCTAATAGCCAAATTCTCTTGCTCTCTCCATCCTCCCCCTTCACTCTGTTTATCCTGTTTTTTCTCCTCCTCCTTTATAGGCATCACTTGCTGCATCTCTTCTGCATTCTCTCTGTTCACCGTTTCAACTCTTTTCTACGTTCCTGTCACTTTTTCTTCTTTCTTTCTTTCTTTTGTACCAGGGATTGAACCCAGGGGCGCACAGCCACCGAGCCACATACAACTGGGTCTCACTGAGCTGCTGAGGCCAGCTGTAAACGTGTGATCCTCCTGCCCCTGCCTCCCAAGCCCCTGATACTACAGACATGCCACCTGCTGGCACACTTTCTTTATTGAACAGAACTGTATTTTTACCATCTTTTACAACTATTTGGTTTATATAACTCCTACCCCCACCATTCATAGTGTTGCAATTATTGCTGTTCTGGATGACACAGGTAATACCTGCTGTTTACTTTCATGCAGATCTAGCTCACAGTTATTTATACATTTTTGCTGTATAAATGACCACTCCCGTTTTGTGGTAGTGTTACACATGTCAGAGTAGGCACCAAGTTTTTATTTTAAGGTTATGTATCATTTGTGTCAGTTGTAGATATTGTTTCCCACCCTTTCTGTGTGAAATTCACAGGGACACTACAAAGTCACAGGTTAGAAACTGTTGCTGAACTAAACCCAGCAAAAAGACAGCACACCTCACTCCACACACAAATGACACTTGATCTACAGCTATACATTAATTCAAAGATAAAAACCCAAACTAATGAACAAGTACCAAGCAGGACTAGCTAGGGATGGGCCCTCAGGACTCAGGGATATCCACTACCACAGCAAAAACAGAATCAACACAAAGGCTTGGGTACCACACCGACCAAGGGTCTTAATCTGGATTGCTCCCATGCCATTAACATACAGAGTTATTAAGTCTGGACCCTCAATCTAAACCCCTCTAGGACATTTTGGCAACAGAAGGCCATGCCCTAAAAAATTCACAGATAAAAATGGGAGAGAAATTCATTCTAACAGATGCTTGCAACTCAAACAGCAATGCAAAAAATATGAAAAAACAAGGTAACATGATGCCTCCTAAAGTTCACCAGCAATTGACTGCAAAGATACTGAAGTATAGAAATATCAGATAAAGAATCCAAAACAGGGCTGGAGATGTGGCTCAGTGGTAGCGCGCTCGCCTGGCATGCGTGCGACCCGGGTTCGATCCTCAGCACCACATACCAACAAAGATGTTGTGTCCTCCAAGAACTAAAAAATAAATATTAAAAAAAAAAATTCTCACTCTCCTCTCTCACTCTCTCTTAAAAAAAAAAAAGAATCCAAAACAATGATTATAAAAATGACCGATGAATTCCAAGAGAACAGAAAAACAACTGAATGAATTACAGAAGTGAGTACAGTATGTGAATAAGAAATTCAATAAGGAGATGGAGATTTTGAAAAAGAACAAAACAAATCTTAGAAATGAAAGACACAATAAATCAAATAAAATGTTCAACTGAAAGTCTCTCTAATTCTGAAGACAGAATCTCAGAGCTAGAAGACATAATGACCAGTCTCAAATATTTAGACAGCATTAACGAAAAGAAAATAAATAACCATGATCAGAGTATATAAGAACTCGAGGATAACATTAAGAGACCAAATTTAAGAATCACTGAGATTGAGGAGGATAGTGAGATGCAGGCTAATGGAATGGATAAGTTTTTAGAGAAATAGTAACAGAAAATTTCAAGACATTGATACTAAGATGGACATCCAAAAACAGGAGGCATTCAGAACCCCAAATACACAAGATCAAAAAAGAACCTCTCTATGACAGAACCTCTCTATGACACATCAAACATAATTAAAGTGACTAACATACAAAACAAGGATAGAATTATAAAAGCCTCAAGAAAAAACATCAAGTCACATTTAGAGGAAAGGCAATCAAAATACCTGAAACTTCTCAGCACAAACTCTAAAATCCAGGAGGGCTTGTCATGATATGTTCTAAGTCTTAAAAGAAAATAACCGTCAGACTGGGGTTGTGGCTCAGTGGTAGCACGTTGGCCCAGCACGTACGAGGCCCTGGGTTCTATCCTCAGCATCACATAAAAATAAATAAACAATAAAATAAAGGTATTGTTTGAAAATAATAATAATAATTTTTTTAAAAATAACTGGCAACCAAGATTGCTATCTCCAACAAACCTATCCTTCAAAATTGAATAAAACCTTCCAGATAATAGTAAAAAATTATTTTGTTTCTGCTTAAGTCAGTACCACAGAAAACACTTAAAGAAGTACTCCACACAGGAGAAATTAAAAAGTCCCAGAGCTCACAAATAATAATAAAAAAATCTCATTTGAAAAATAGCTAAGCAAATGAGATACAGGGCCAAATTAAAAATAAATCAGAATGGCAGAAATTAATAAATATCTCTCTATAATAACATAGATTGTAACTGGTCTCAACTTTCCAATTGAAAAATACAGACTGGCAGAATGGATTAAAAACAAAAGCCAACTATCTGTTGCTTACAAGAGATTCACATTTTAGGCAAAGACAGGCATAAAATTGAAAGTGAAAAAATGGAAATTGATATAATATGCAAACAGAGCCCCAAACAAGCAGGAAGGCTATTCTCATATCCAACAAAGAAGACTTCAGACCAAAGTTAATCAGAAAAGACTAATAAGGTCACTTCATATGGTAAAAAGTACAATCCAACAAGAAGATAAAACAATAGTAAATACTTATGCCCCAACCATTGGTACACCTAATTACATAAAAGAGACACTACTAGAATTAAAGCCTCAGATAGACCCTCGTACAATAATACTGAGTGATTTAAACATTCTTCTCTCACCAGTAGATAGGTCATCCAGACATACACTCAGTAAAGATTCTTTGGAGCTAAGCAAAGACTCTTTTGGACCTATTATAAATCAAGTAGACTTAAAAGATCAATAGAATATTTGATGCAACAAGAACGGAATACACATTCTTCTCAGTGGCTTATGGAATCTTTTCAAAAGCAGAACATAGTTTAGGTCACAAAGCAACTCTTATCAAAGAAAAAGAAAGATATAATTTATTGTATTTTATCTGAACATAATGCAATGAAATTAGAAATCAACCCAAAAACACCCTACAGAAAATATATAAACACATAATTGAATCATACACTTTTAAATGATAATTGGGTAATAAAAGAAATCATAGGGGGCTGGGATTGTGGCTCAGCGGTAGAGCGCTCGCCTAGCATGTGCGGGACCGGGGTTTGATCCTCAGCACCACATAAAAATAAAGGCACTGTGTTTTTTTAAAAAAGGAAGAAAAGAAAAGAAATCATGAGAAAATAAATTTGAATAGTGATACAACTTGCCAGCATCTCTGGGCCTAGAACCTGGTTCTAAAGAGGAAAGTTTATAGATATGAGTACCTACATTAAAACAGCAGAAAGATCCCAAATAAAAAACCTAATGATGCATCACCAGGTTCTTGATAAAAGAAGAATAATCCAGTTCCATAACCAATAGAAGGAAGAAAATAAGATCAGAGCTGAAAACAATGAAATTGAGAATTAAAATAAATGTATGTAAAGGGTCAATGAAACAGAGTTGATTCTTTTAAAAGCCAATTAATAAAATTAGAGATGACAAAAGAGAAATCACTACAGACATCACAAAAACACAGAGGAACATTGGGGACTATTTTGAAAACTTATACTCAAATAAATTGGAAAACCTAGAAGAAATTGATACATTTCTGGACACACATGATCTGCCAAAAATTGGAGCAAGCGGACACGGGAAAACCGAAGCAGACCATTAACTACCAATGAGATAGATGCAGTAATAAAATGTTCTCCAACAAAGAAAATTCCAGGACCAGATGAATTCTTGACCGAATTCTACTTTTAAAGGAGAATTTTAAAGACCTTTAAAGAAAAACTAAAGCTAATGCTCCTCAAATCATTCCATTAAATAAAGTGTTGGAACACTTCCAATTTTATTCCATGAAGCCAGTATCTCACACACACACACACACACACACACACACACACACAACAAAACTAGATAAGGAAACATCAAGGAAAGAAAACTACAAACCAATATCCCTGATGAACTTAGATGTAAAAAGCAAAAAATACTAGCAAATCATATTTAACAACAAATGAAAAAGATAGTCTAGGGTGACCAATTTGGTTTTATCCCAGGGATGCAAGGATGGCTTAACATAACAAATCAATACATATAATTTAAAGCAAAAATGGAATTTGTAACAAAAAGCACTTAGCCATCTCAATAGATACAGAGAACGCCTTTGAAAAAATTCAGTACCCATTTATGATAAAAGCATGGAAGAAACTAAGGACAGAAGGAACCTACCTCAACATCATAAAGACTGAGTATGACAAACCCAAAACTAACATCTTAGTGAATGGAGAAAAACTGAAAACATTTCCTTTAAAAATCTGAAAAAAGACAAGTATGTCCACTCTCACTACTCTAAAAATTGTAACCAGAGCAATTAAGCAAGAAAAGGAAATTAAAGGGATAAAAATAGTAATGGGGGAAATCAAATTATCTTGTTTGCAGATGATATAATACTATACTTAGAGGATCCAAAAAGCTCCACTAGAAGATTGCTAGAGCTACAAACCCAGTAAAGTAGATAAAAAAATTAAGACAAAAAATTTAATAGCATTCCTATATACCAATAATGAGTCACCTGAGAAGGAAATCAGGAAAACAAATTCATTTACAATAGCCTCAAAAAAAAAAAAAAAAAAAAAAAAACAACCTAGAAATAAATCTAATCAAAGAGGTGAAAAATCTCTACAATGAAAACTGTAGAACATTACAGAAAGAATTTGAAGAAAACTCAAGAAAATGGAAAGACCTCCCATGTTCATGAATAGTAAGAATTAATATTGTTAAAACAGCCTTACTACCAAGAGCAATATACAGATTTAGTGCAATCCCTATCAAACTACCATTGATATTCTTCATATAACTAGTCTCTTTAAAGTCCTAAAATTAATAAATGACCCAGAATAGTCAAAACAATTCTAATCTACAAAAAGCAATGCTAGAGCCATCACAATCCCTGAATGCAAAATATACTACAGTGCTAGAGTAACAAAAACTGGTACTGGCATAAAAACAGACATAGACCAAGAGTCCAGAATAAAAGACACAAACACAAAGAGATGCAGTCATCTGATCCTTGGCAAAGATGCCAAATATATATATATATGAAGCCTTTTTAACATATGGTGCTAGGAAGACTGATTATCCATATGTAGAATGAAACTAGACCCTATCTCTCACCCTGCACAAAAATCAACTCAAACCTGATCAAAGACAGGAAGTAGAGCAGAAAATATGCAACTCCTAGGGGGGAAAAAAAAAAAGCAGGATCAACACTCCAGCATTTAGGCATAGGTTAGCGACTTTCTCAAAGGACAGCATGAGTATGGCAGCATAATTCACAACAGGCAAGAACCAGCGGAGGTGTCCATCAATGGATGAATGGATAAAGAAAATGTGGTGTTTATATACTGTTAAGGTCTGTAAATAAGTCAAAAATAACACCTGGTATTTTGCCAGAGAAATGTTAGAGTTCGTAAACAAGTCTGGATGGTGCCTGGCAAAATGTCAGAGGGAGTGGTTTGAGAAGGAACAAAAGCGAGCCATTAAGTGTGGAGATTCCTTATTGGTTGACTGATGTATCTAGTTTAGGCTAATTAAGATAAGCTGTGCAAAATGTATAAATAGCTCTGTTGTCCTACAATAAATGGCTCCCATTCCTGCTGTATCAATGTACACAAGTTATTCGTCACCCCCCGGTTATTTTGCTGCAGCCGGCCTGCGGCAATATACAATGGAGTATATTTTATTTGGCCACAAAGAAAAGTGAAATTATATCATTTGTAGGAAAATGAATGGAACTCAGGACCATTATATTAACCAAAATAAGTCCAACTCAGAAGGCCAAAGTTTGTACCTTTCCTCTCATAGGAAGAAGCTAGAGAGGAAAAAGAAAAAGAAAGGTGGTGGTGGAGTTGATAAAAATCAGAGGGAATTGGTCATCCAGGGCTTGACTGAAGGAAGCGCTGGAGCCGAGCTCCTCAGGGAGCAGAAGCATGGTCAAGACCTCCCATCAGATTGCTGCTGCTGTGTAGGTGCCTTTGAAGATGAACAGGGTTTCAAGAGGCAGTGGTGGGCAGAAGGACCTCCAAAAACGAAGATGAGCAGACGTCACAGACTCTAGAGCTCAGGCACGTCCTGGAGACAGGAACCAAGTGTGCCTGCAGCGTCTGACAAGCACTGAACCTTGGACAGCCGTCCACACCTGTGTACTAAAAACTCAGCACATTGTAGTGACTACATTCAAAAAAAAAGAAAAACATTTTTTTCTCAAGAAGTTGGCCATAAGATATAAGTGCAACAATTAAAAAATTACTAACTGCCATAAGTAAAATAATTTCAGTTACATTCAATCTGTTTCAAACAGCTTCGACACACTTGAATAAGAGAATTTTCAAAACTTTGGATGGACTCAATATCCTTAGTCTATTTATTCTAAGAAAGATATTTGAACAAAATGATGAAATTTGATACTTGAAGTAACCAAGAATCCTTTGAAATAGGTGGAGGGTAATCTTTAAGGAACAAGGGGGCCGCTTACAAATGAAGTCTGGTGGGCATTGCCTTATCTCTCTAAGACACTAATGGCCTGTCCTGAAGTCTTCATGCCGAGTCACATTCACTCATGATGATGTAGAGCTGACTGTGTGGTAGAGTGGGTGTGGGTAACATCTAGAGAAATCACCAACCTTGAGGTCGTTTCTGTGTCATCTATTTTAACATGCTTCCTAAAACACAGACACCAAAACTGTCTCCTTAAGGAAAGATGTATCTTGGTTTTGTTGCTATGCTAATATACATTAAGTCTCCTGCAAAGACACTGATCCGGTGTCTCAAAGAAAATATGAAGATGCAAGTAACAAATGTGAGCAGAATGGGCTAAAACACACAATTCTGTAGATGCATTTAGGGTTGTGAATTCCCAAGCATTTATTACCTCAAATGCTGTCTTGACTTCATATCTTTGCAAATGGTTCATGTAAAGCAGTTGCTTAACCATGAATAGACCTTTCATATGGCTCTTTTTCACAGTTTAAAATAACCCTAAAGCAACATTTTGCAATGTTTAATTGCTTATTGAGATACTGAGTTATAATGGATCACAGAATAGTGTAGATTAAACAATGTGATTTTAAAGAGTGAATTAAGACATCTGGGAAATCGTGCTGACACCTACATCGAGCTGTTCTATGTTCCTTTCTCACTCTAAGGCAACCCACCCAAGCACACTTGAAGTCGGCCAGCTTTCTGTGCCTGGTTCAGGAAGTCACAGGGTGCTCAGCAGTGGGTCCTCGCTGCTGTGATGGCAGACCCCTGGGTAAGCGTTCTTAAGGTTACTGACTCACAGAACAGTATGGTATTTTTCCTAAATAAATGTCTAGGCCTTTACCAGTGACCTTGTGCACAGGAAGGAGTGAAACCTCCTTGAATGGGCGAATCCCCAGGGAAACCGCGGGCTCCTGGCATTGGAGCCCTGGTCCTGACTCCCGAGCTTGCCCCTCTTTCTGCTGCCCCTTCCCCTATAATTTGATGGTCGCATTTCTTTCCTCGCGCTCCCCTGCTCTTCTCCCTTTTTGTCGGTTTCCTTTGCCATTTCTGCGAAGCTCCCCTCTCTGCCCTGTGCTCTTTGGTGTCTTTCTCTTCTGCAGCGACTTCCCTTCGCAGGGTCCTTTCCCCTGTCTGTTATTCAGCCCTAATCCCCACTCCGGTGCGCGCCACGCAGCTTTTCTCCTCTGCCGTCCTGCATCCTGACACTGTCCCCCACCTCTGCTTTAGGTGGCTCCCTGAGTCCTTGCTAGGTCGAGGCTCACCCTCTCATCCTTCACCAACCCTGTCGTAAAAGCTTTTTTAAATATCTTTATTGGTCGTTGGTGAAATGTTTTACTTTATTCACTTTTACGTGGTGCTGAGAATGGAGCCCCGTCCTCGCCCAGGCCAGGGAAGGCCCACCCCCGATACACACAGCCTCGCCCCGGAGGAAGCCTCCGCACTGTGCGGAGAGAACGGGCCTCCGCGCTGGGTCTCCGTCTGGGTCCGGGGAGACGGGGTGGACTGACGACGGCCCTCTTTGTTGGACGTGGTCATCCCCCGGCCACAGGACGGCGCCAGCCTCGGGGTTCCGACGGTCTCCGAGTCCCTCTGCTCACTCTCCCCGCGACCCCTTCTCTGCCTCCCCTCTCCCCTGGCCCCGTCCCCCCGCTGCCGGCCACGCCACCGACCCCGCCTCGGAGGACCCTGCGCCTGTGCCGGCGCCGGGGACCGCGTGTCTCCCCGGCTCCCTCCGCCCAGGGACGCCCTGAATCCCCCCAAACCCAGGTGAGGATTCCGCTTAGGAAGAGGACAAAAGGAACCCGCGCGCGTCAGCGTCCCTGGGACTTACGGGGGAGGCTCACTCCTTCCAAAGTGGGGTGTGTGTGGGTGTGTGTGTGTGGGGGGGAGTGTGTGTGTGTGTGTGAGTGAGTGTGAGTGTGTGTGGGTGTGTGTGTGGGAGTGTGTGTGTGTGTGGGGGGGAGTGTGCAGTGTCCCACCTGGACTCCCGTGCGCTGCCGCCAGCTCTCGGCGGCTGTGACCCAGGACCGACCCTCGCAGCGGGGGGCAGGGACGGTTCCTCAGGGGTCCGGGCCGGGAGCAGCAGGCCCTTTCCGGGGCTGAGGTGGAGCGGTGTGGCCGAGGCGGCAGCGCACAGGACCCCGGAGGGGGAGAGCCAGTGCACGCTCCAAGGTCCCCGGAGCCACCCTCGCCCCCCGCCGCGCCCGTTGCCCCTCCGCGCACCCCACTGCTCTCGGCGCCCCCCGTCGCCTCCGTCGGTCGGGCCGTGCGCTCCCGGTGACAGCGCGGCGGGCCCTGGGCAGCGCGGCAGCCGCAGCCCACACGGAGTGGCGCTCGTGCCGGGAAGCGGCGCCGGGACGCCCTCCCAGTTCCCGCCCGCAGGGGGCAGGTCCTGTAGGTACGACGGGGCAGGCGGCCGGCAGCCGCGTCTCTGTGGCGCAATCGGTTAGCGCGTTCGGCTGTTAACCGAAAGGTTGGTGGTTCGAGCCCACCCAGGGACGTGCTGCGGCGGGCGCCGGCCCCCGGGGCCACTTTTCTTACTTCCCAGTCGGCCCTCGAACCCCACCAAAACCCGGGGACCCCGCAGGCTGGAGCAGGCCTTATCTGAAGCCTGGTTTCCCGGAGAGGCCAGCTCCTTCGGTTCCTGGGCTAATAGATAAGTGCCAAATAGGGTCCACCGCAGTCCGACTGCACCTTTAGACAGGCTGTGTTCGCACGACTACCACCCACCCAGCCAGTTCCACTGATGGCCACGCTCAAGTCAACCCTCTGAAGGGAATATTTGTGATTAAAATTAGGTTCCACCCGGATAATCCAAACTCCCCACCTCAAGATCCTCGACTTCATCGTGTCTGTCTGCAAAGTCCTGTACAAAGTAACATTCACAGGTTCTAGGGATTCCACCTTTTGAAAAGGCCTACTTCACTATGCTGAAAAATAGATATTTTTGAGGGAAATTTAAGAAAGACTAAACAAATGAAAGATCAAGCCAGTAATTGGAAAATTCAATGTATCATAGATGTCAATTCTCCCCAAACTGATCTGTAGATTAAATACAATCGCAAAGCCACAGCAAGATTTTCTGTGTAAACTGACAATGATTTTATGGAAATGCAAACAGCCAAGTCAAGATGAAGGAAAAAGAACAACAGTGGAGGACTTTTGCATTAATTTACAGTAAGGACACATTGAGGTCTGGGGGTAAAAAGAGATAAATAGACCAATGTAGCATTAAGGGATCATTCTTGACAGATACATTGACAAGCGTGTTATTTTTTTTAATATATATATATATATTTTAGTTGTCAATGGACATTTATTTATTTATATGTGGTGCCAAGGATCAAACCCAGTGCCTCATGCATTCCAGACAAGCCTGCTACCTGCTGAGCCACAGCCTCAGCCCCATGACAGATACATTGGGTGTCACAAGGTGCCTGATACAATTAGAGGTGCTGGATTCTCAAAGAAGTCATTTTTGTGGGCTGGGGACATAGTTCAGTTGGTAGAGGGCCTTTCTCGCATGCACAAGTCCCTGGGTCCAATCCCCAGCAAAACACACACACACACACACACACACACACACACACAGTTTTTGTGCTAAATAGAACATTTAATGGTTAAGTAAAACTGTATTCATTGTATTCACCAAAGCATTCATTGAAAAGTGATTATCACTGTTGGCAAAACTGGAGAAAGGTCCTTGTCATACAGTATTTATTGTCTCAATCAGTTTGAAGAGCCATTTAAAATTTTCCTATAAAAAATTACAATATAAATGACACTGGAGTCAACAATTTCAATCCAAATACTTCTATACACATACTCATGGATGTTCATTACAATATTTCTAAAATAGAAAATAATCAGAGACAACCTAAATATTTATGTTAACAAATGGTTAGAACTTTAATGATACAAACAATGAAATTCCACACAGTGGTTAAAAGATTGGAGATCATCAAATTGTACTACTGCATGCCCCCCTGCAAAATGTTATAATATTGCTATCTATATTACTATATCTACATACATAGTATATAGATAATATAGTATTTATTCCATTTATTCTAAGAAATGTGTTTTAGCAAACTGTTCTAGAATAGTTTCATCAGCAAAGAACATCTTCCCCTTTTAAATTTTTAATTGCAACAATAATCATGCATATTTATGGAATGTGATAAATACATACACAAATACTATTTGCAATGATCAAATCAGAGTAATTGGCATTTTTATCTCCCTAAACATTTATTGTTTATTTGTATTGGGAATCCTCAAACTCCTCTCTTCTAGTTCTTTATAAAATATGTAATAAATTGTTGTAAACGATTGTCACCTACTGTATTGTAGAGCACTTGAATGTATTCCACCTAGCTAACTGCATTTTGGTCCTATTATCAGACCTCCCTCTGGCTCCCCTTCTCCCTACCCCCGACCCTAGTCTGTATGGACACTATTCTACTCTGTTCCATGAAGCCAATTTTTCTAGTTTCCACATGAATGAGAACATGTGGTCTCTGTCTTTCTGTGTCTGGCTTATTTCACAAATGTAATGTCCTTCAGTTCTATCCACATTGGGACATATTTCATTCTTTTCTATGGCTGAATAACAATTGTGTATTTATGTCATTTTCCTTATGCATTCATCTGTTCTTAGACAACTCCTGATTCCATTTCTTGGCTATCATGAATCATACTGCAGTAAATATGAGGATGTGTTATCACTTTGACATACTGATTTCTTCTGGTTGGATACCTGTAGTGGGATTGCTGGATTTTATGGAAGTTCTATTTTTAGCTCTTTGAGGGACTCCCATGTCATTTTCTATAATGGTTGTATTAATTTACATTCCCACCAACAGAGTGTAAGTTTTCCTTTCTCAACATCCTTGAAAACATTTAACTTTTTTCTTTTTTTTTTAAATTTTATTTATTTATTTATTAGAGAGAGTGAGGAGAGAGAGAGAGAGAGAGAATTTTTAATATTTATTTTTTAGTTCTCGGCGGACACAATATCTTTGTTGGTATGTGGTGCTGAGGATCGAACCCGAGCCGCACGCATGCCAGGCGAGCGCGCTACTGCCTGAGCCACATCCCCAGCCCCTAACTTTTTTCTTTTTTATTATCACCATTCTAACTGGAGGGAGAATTCTCACTATGGTTTTGATTTACATTGCCCTGATGATTAGTGATGTTGAGCATTTTTTTCATATATTTGTTCACCATATGTAAATCTGCTTTTGTGAAATGTCTGTTCGGGTCATTTGCTCATCTTTTTGCTGGGTTATTTGCTGTTGTGATTTTGAGTTCTTTATATACTCTGGATACTAAATTCTCAAATAGTTTGAAAATATTTTCTCACATTTTGCAGGTTGTCTCTTCACTCATTTCTTTTGCTTTGCAGAAGCATCTTAGTTTGACATAATACCACTTTTGCCTGTTTTGAGGATCTAATCCCCCCCCAAAAAAAAACAAACAAAAAAATATTGCCTAAACACATTGTGAAGTATTTCTCCTGGCCTGAATTATATCCCTGACCAATTTATTTTTGAGATGATTTTCTAACTTAGCATCCTTCTGCCTCAGTCTTCTTAGTAGCTGGGTTTCAGGCATGTGCCACTGTGATGTCCTCTGCTTTCTGATGGTTTCAGGGTTCACACCTAGGCCTTTGATCCATTCTAGTTTATTATTATTCTTTAATGCGGTGCGACACAGGGGTCTAGTTTCATTGTGGATGTCAGTGCCGCAAACTGCCCGGCCCCGGGCCGGCTGAGTCCCGCTCCTGCTGCCGAGCACTGCCTGCGGCACCCCTGCTGAGCGATCCCCTGCTGAGCTGTCAGTGCACGCGGGCTTGCAATCTTGCAACCCGGTTGGGCACAAAAACACAAGCCAGTCAAACTGAGACAAAGTTTTATTTAGAGAGAGGCCGTGTGCGTTCCCTAACAGGTGGGTCCGCCACGTGTGTGTCTACCTGAGCCGGGGGGTTTCCACTTCCCCCGGAACACCCTCCTACCATCCTTTTCCAACCAATGGGAACTCTCCCATTACAAGAGTGACATGAGTAACCTGAGTCCTGAAATTGGGCCCAGCTGGACAGCATGAGTCCAATTACCATATGAATGTGAATTGCTGGCTAGCAGTCAATAAAATCCAAAGGTGCCTGTATCAATATTTTTGCTGTGGCTCCTAACATCTGCCCCCTACTGTTTAAATAAACAACAGGCAAATGTGGCTAGGGACCGTGCCTGTTAGGTATGTCCAATTCACATATGGTTCTTACCCGTCATGGGAAAACTGACCTTATTGCGTCAGTCTCCTGGCTTAGGTTGATACCACTGTAACCGAATCATACCCGTCACTGACTACCGGTCCAGTATATAGCCATACCTGTGTAATAGGCCTATGCACCAGTGGGGGGGTGAGGTTCTTGCCTCACCTCTGTTGGCCCCCAAATTTAACCTTGGTGCCAGTGGGGGGGTGAGGTTCTTGCCTCACCTCTGTTGGCCCCCAAATTTAGACCATCACTAGCAGAAGGGAGAAAGACGCAGAATTGCCACGACACCAAGCCAATTGAAGGCTCCTATGGAAACACTGGTGACACATCGGCTAAGATATTTAGCACTACCAGTTCGCTGTATCAACAAATAGAACACAATGCATACAGGTGATACATAGTCCAGACAAGTTGTGTAAGCAGTTCAAAGTGGAGGAGTCTATCAATATGTCCATTTCCTCCCAAGGTAAATTAAGTCCTTGATTGAGCAGTTCAAATTGGAGGAGTCTATCAATATGTCCATTTCCTCCCAAATTAAATTAAGTCCTTGATTGAGCAGTCTTATTGAGTTATTTTGATTGATGTATCAATTTATATAGTTTATAGTGATAGCTATCATAAAAGTTGTAGTTTGGTCTTAGTCTTCACCGGCACTGGGATGGAGATGGGAATTATGGCCATGTTGCTAAAGAGACATTATCCTGAACAGAATTATGAAATATAATGAAAAGGAAAGGTGAAAGTAAACAAACATATCTGTTAACCACCTTTAAAAACAAAATTTAATAACAGCTGTTTACCTAAAGTAAATTAAACCATATAAGTCACGTGACTAAAATTTTTTTTTTTTTTTGAATACTTGTATCTATATATACATGAGCGCTCCTTATAAATGAAATATGGACATACACACATACAACACAAAACAGCATACATAACATAGAACATATAAGACAATAGTAAATAAAGGCCTTGTAGCTATAGCTAGGTGAAATCTCCATTGCAATGTTTAAAAACTTTACAGTTAAAAAAAATAAATAAATAAATAAAACACAGTCAAAAAAATAAAACTGATCAGAAAAACATTAACCTAGGTTTGTATGAGCTTAAAAAATAAGGTAAAATAAAATAAAATAAAATAGAACTTTATGATGTGGGAAAAATGCAAATAATAAAATAGATATTGAAAAAGGCACCGTGGTAAATCACTGTCGCAGATGCAAGAATAGCCAGGCTGGAACTCTGGATATCAGCTGTTATGGATTTGAGTCAAATCATCTTCTTTTTCTGTAGAAATTGTTTTAGTTAATCTCTCTGGAATCCAAATTGGTTGCTGTTCCTCCTGTGGAAAAACACAGACGGAGCCCCGACTCCAGACTATTACTGGGTCCGGACCTTTCCATTGTCCTGTTAGAATATCTTTCCAAAGTACCTTAGGCTTATGTACATTTTTCGGATACATATGTCTTTCCGCAGCACTAAGTCCTGATGAATCCAAATTTAGAAAGTTTAGAGTAAAAAGGGTTATTTTAAGTTTATCTTTGGGGGATATATACCCCTTACTAATTCCCTCCCTTTGCTTTAATAAGTACATTTTTATAGTTTGATGAGCTCTTTCAACTATGCCTTGTCCCTGTGGGTTGTATGGGATTCCTGTTATATGAGTAATGCCAAATGATGAGCAAAATTGTTTAAAAGACTTGGAGATGTAACCAGGACCGTTATCGGTTTTTAATTGTTTAGGAACACCCACAGTGGCAAAATTTTGTAAGCAATGAGCTATAACATCTTTAGTTTTTTCTCCGGGATGAAGGGAGCCCATCAAAAATCCAGAAGAAGTATCAACTGTAACATGTAAATATTTTAATTTTCCAAATTCTGGCAAGTGTGTGACGTCCATCTGCCAAATATGGTTAGGTATCAGTCCTCTAGGATTGACTCCAAGATTAACTTGTGGCAAAAATGTCACACAATTTTGACATTGTTTTATTATATGTCTGGCTTGTTCTTTAGTTATTTTAAAACGTTTTTGTAAAGTATTAGCATTGACATGGAACCTTTTATGAAAATTTATAGCTTCTTCTATTGTGGAGAAAATATGTATGTCATGTGTAGATTTATCTGCTAGTTCATTACCCAAACTAAGGGCTCCAGGCAATCCTGTATGTGCTCTGATATGTCCTATAAAGAATGGATCCTTTCTATCCCAGATTAGACTTTGTATAGCAGAGAACAAAGAGAAAACAGTAGAGGAAGGAGAAATCCTACCAGCATCTTCAAGAGATACGATAGCATTAACTACATACTGACTATCAGAAAATAAATTAAATGTAGAATCTTTGAACATCATAAAAGCTTGCAATACTGCATTGAGCTCTACCTTTTGAGCTGATTGTTTGGGTACTAAAAATGTAAAAGTTTGATCAGGAGTAACTACTGCTGCTGTACCATTATTTGACCCATCAGTGAATATATTTGGAGCATTTATGATAGGGGTTTTTCTTGTCATTTTTGGAAAAACTACAGGATGCTTAGACCAAAAGGACAACAAAGGATTAGATGGCAAGTGATTATCAAATGCAACACTAGATTTACACATGATTATTGCCCAAGTATTTAACTCATTAGCTAACTCATCAATTTGATCCATAGTATATGGAGTAATAATTTTATTGGGAGAAATCCCAAACACTCCTTTTGCTGCTTTTATTCCTTTGAGTATTAATTGCCCTACAGCCTCAGGATATCTAGTAAGAATAGTATTAGGAGAATAAGATAAATGTATCCATAATAATGGACCTTCTTGCCAAAATACCCCTGTAGGAATATTTTTTGTCGGTAATACAATAAATAATAAAGGCAAACTTATATCAATTCTATCCAAATGCATATTTTCCATATATGTTTCAATGATTTTTAATGCCTTTCTAGCTTCAGGCGTTAACATGCGGGGTGAATTTGGATCTGATGGACCTTTTAAAATATCAAATAAAGGTCCTAATTCTCCTGTTGGTATGCCTAGATAAGGCCTTATCCAATTTATATCTCCCAATAACTTTTGAAAGTCATTAAGTGATTTGAGTTGATCTACTCGTATTTGAATTTTTGGTGGACGGACCATGGTTGAGGATAATAGAACTCCTAAATAATTAATTGGAAGATTTAATTGTACTTTATCTATTGCTATTTCTAGATTATAATTTTTTAATAAGTTTGTAAGCGTGGCATAACATTCTAGCAATGTGTTTTTATCTTTATGTGCCATTAACACATCATCCATATAGTGAAATATCTGTAGTTCAGGGTTTTGATTTCTAAGTGGCTGGATTGCTTTATCAACATAAATTTGGCACAAAGTTGGGCTGTTAGCCATCCCTTGAGGGAGTACTTTCCATTCATATCTCTGATCAGGACCTTCATGATTCAGTGCAGGGATAGTAAATGCAAAATGTGGACTATCCTCGGGGTGAATTGGAATTGAGAAGAAACAATCCTTAATATCTATAGCTAGAACATGCCACGTTTTTGGTAAAGCAGACAGTTGGGGAATCCCTGATTGAGCAGGTCCCATAATAACCATCTCATTATTAATGGCTCTTAAATCTTGTAATAATCTCCATTTACCAGATTTCTTTTTAATAACAAAAATGGGAGTATTATGGGGAGATACGGAAGGTTGTATATGTCCTTCCGCTAATTGCTGTTTGACCAGATCATGGGCTACTTGTATCTTTTCTTTAGTTAGGGGCCACTGAGGAACCCACACTGGTCTTTCTGATTTCCAAGTAATTTTGATTGTCTCAGTGGCCCTTTTTGAAAACCCAATCCATGTTTATCTATCTCTTGATCTACTTGAATTGGTGCTGTTATATCTTGTTCTTGATCTCTTAATCTCTTTTCTTTTTTAAAGCCTTGTTTTGCCCTAGTAGTGGGCGCGTTAGGATTGACGTTATTTGTTAATGTCAATCCTAATTGATCTAGGACGTCTCGTCCCCATAAATTTATGGGGAGATGGTCCAATACATAGGGCTGTATAGTTCCTTCACATCCTTCAGGATCCCTCCAATCTAATACCATTGCACTTCTATGGGGATTAGTTGCCACTCCTAGGCCTCTAAGCGTTTGGGTCGCTTGCTGTAATGGCCAATGCTTAGGCCATTCCTGGCGAGATATGATGCTGAGGTCAGCGCCTGTGTCCAGCAGTCCATTAAAATCATGCCCTTGAATATTTAATTTTAGCATAGGGCGAGAATCTAAATTTAAAGATAGCATAGCCCAATCTACACCTGTGGAGCCTAATCCCTTGGAACCTCTTTCTACATTACAACTGGAAAATTTATCATGTAGGCTTGGTATTATTAATAACTGTGCTATTCTATCTCCTGATGAAATTACTGATATACCTCTTGGAGAACTAGCTATGATTTTTATTTCACCCTCATAATCGGGATCAATTACCCCAGGACTTATCATAAGTCCTTTAAGTGTAGAAGAACTGCGTCCTAATAATAAGCCTACTGTTCCCTGGGGAAGAGGTCCTTTTACTCCTGTGGGAATGATTTGAACTCCCATCTCTGGAGTTAATACTGCTCTGGCAGAGGCACAGATGTCCAACCCTGCGCTCCCTCTAGTCTGTCTGATGAGGGATCTGATGGATAATGCGTCCTGGGCACCACCTTGATGGTGCTGCTGGGTTCCTCCATTGCCCCGTATATTTGTGGTTTTGGGCCCCGGGGCATTGGGCCCTCCAATTCGTTTTTTGACAACGGGGCCTGATGCCTTTCTCCACGATATCGTGGGTAGACACTTGGTCTTTGTCCATTTTTTGATAACGGAATACCCTCTATGGTGGTTTGAGAATGGCATTCATTAGCCCAATGTCTTCCTCTATGGCATCGTGGGCAAATACCCGGGATTCTACTCTTTTGATACCTAGCTTTGTTAAACCCTCCTCCTATGGGGCAATTTCTTTTAAAATGCCCTTCTTGATTGCAATTATAGCATGTTTTTGGCTTGGTACTTAAAGCCTGTTTTACTTCAGCTGCCATGACTTGTCCTTGTTCATTAATGTCTCTACATAATTTAATATATGTGTTTAAATCTTCCTGTTTCCACGGTCTAATGACCTCTTTGCAGCAACGATTTGCTTGATCGTAAGCCAGCTGTTTTATAAATGGCATTGCCTGTTCTGTATTTTCAAATGTCTCAGAGGCTGCTTCAATAAGTCTAGCTACAAAGTCAGCGTAGGGCTCATTAACTCCTTGTATTATCTTAGATAGTTGACCTTGAAAATCCCCTTGTCCCTTCAAAGTTTTCCATGCCTTAATTGCATTTATAGCGATCTGAGCGTATACGCCAGGATCATATCTGAGCTGATGCATCTGCTCTTGAAAATCTTCTTTTCCCAGTAACATCTTCAGGTCTCGTTCAGGGTAACCTGCTTCTGCATTTCGCCTAGCTGTCTCCTTGCAAAATTCTTCATTGGCAATTTTCCATAATAAATACTGTCCTCTATTTAGCACAGAATTACACACGTTAGCCCAATCTGCTGGTGTTAAATTCCAGCCGGTAATAGATTCGACCATACTGACTGTGAAGGGAGCGGCCGGGCCGTAGGCTGCTACAGCTTCCTTTAATTGCTTTATTATTTTGAAATCTAAGGCACGGTAAACTCGTTCTTTTTCTTCTCCCTGCTCAACTACAGGGCATGCTAGTTTTTGGGGTCCTGCCTCAGGATTCCGTTCATCATCTATGGAGGCAGGTAAAGCTGTTGGTTGAACTATGCCCTCTGGTGGTGGAACGGAGTTAGTAGCAGCCTCCCTATCTGATGACCGTTTTTTCCCTGAGCTTGCCTTGTTCAAATTTTCTTCTATCTGACTAGCTTGAGAGACCTTTTGTTTTGCTTGACCTAATATGTTTTCTGCCATGGCCTGGACCTCTAACAATTTACTTAACAGTTTTTCGGTTTGTTTTTTACTAGATTCTAATCTACTATAAAGGTAACGTAACCCAATAAGATAGGATAGAAGAAAGCCAAAACAGAATGAAACAGAAACGGAGAGGAGGAAAATGATTATGTCAATTTTCTCTCTCTCAGGGCCGAATAACTTCAAACCTTGAGCTAGCCATTTATCCCAACTGGTCTGGAAAAATTGTAAGGCTAGAGAGCCTGAAATAAGAGCAGAATAAATCAAAACAGAAATACCCATTCTGTCGCCTTTCCTTAGGGGCGAGCGATATTACTCACCTTTAAGTTTTGGGCGTTCCCAGTACAGGGCCACCAAAATGCCGCAAACTGCCCGGCCCCGGGCCGGCTGAGTCCCGCTCCTGCTGCCGAGCACTGCCTGCGGCACCCCTGCTGAGCGATCCCCTGCTGAGCTGTCAGTGCACGCGGGCTTGCAATCTTGCAACCCGGTTGGGCACAAAAACACAAGCCAGTCAAACTGAGACAAAGTTTTATTTAGAGAGAGGCCGTGTGCGTTCCCTAACAGGTGGGTCCGCCACGTGTGTGTCTACCTGAGCCGGGGGGTTTCCACTTCCCCCGGAACACCCTCCTACCATCCTTTTCCAACCAATGGGAACTCTCCCATTACAAGAGTGACATGAGTAACCTGAGTCCTGAAATTGGGCCCAGCTGGACAGCATGAGTCCAATTACCATATGAATGTGAATTGCTGGCTAGCAGTCAATAAAATCCAAAGGTGCCTGTATCAATATTTTTGCTGTGGCTCCTAACATGTCAGGTTTCCCCTAGCTGAGAGCCTTATGACTACATTAGTTGTTCCTAAATGGATGGGGTTCACAGTGAAGGAACCACACATCGCTTCTGGACTGGAAGCAGGGGCTGAAGAGTGGCTTGGATGGCCTGGGAAGTCCTGCTTGTGCCAAGCAAAAGGGCCAGCCTACGTGGCCTGCCAGCCACTCCTCTCCACGGCCCTTGGCTCCAGAAGTGCTGGTCTCTCTTCTGCTGTCAGCCCTGCCTCCAAGATTCTTTTGGTTTCATGCCTGCTCCTGGCTGGCCTGAAAGCTGTCCCACGGCCTGAGACAGGCCAGGAAAACCACGTGGGCACTCACCAGACTTAGTACAAGGTTCTGGACTCAGAGTATGTGTTGCAAAGAGCCCGCTTCTTTTCCTTCCATTTACTCAGTCTCAGTGAGTCTGGGAGTGAAAGACACAATAGCCCCAAAGCGGAAGAAAATCATGCATCCACAGAAATCCAACACTTGCCTTCCTCATAAGGGGCAAGAAATCTTATTCTGGGTCTCTATCTGCTGAAACTCACACTGACTCTAGTGGGGAATGAGCACGTCCAAGGCTTACACTAGGAGCCCCCCACCCGCCCCCACCCACTCCACTGCAATAATAAGAACTTCAAAGAATGTTTGAGGAATCGTGGGAAAGCACACTGAGGAAGAGTGGGTGCAGGAGTAAGTTCACACGGTGTCCAGGCCTAGCCTATGTAAGCCCTCCCTTCAGTAAGATCTCCACTCTTATGCCAGGAAATGTAGGCTCCCAGCTTCTTAGCTGGAAACCAAGGGTGGGTTCATGATTGAGAAAGTTTGCTCTTCTTAGACAGTAAATCCACTCACACTTGCAGGTGTCCTTCATCTTCTATCATGGAATTCATGCAATAAGCTCCCAACACATGCACACTAGAGAACCATGTGGAAAAATATGGGGAATAAAAGAAGTGGTAAGCCATCACACCTGGACTCTTAATGAAGGTGCTGTCGTCTAGATCTCAAGCATTACCATCCAGGTGCCATTGAGATGGTGGGGACTTTAGGAGGTGGGGTCTACTGGAAGGTCTTCAGGTCACATGGCTTGCCATGAAGGGATTGATGAACCCCAGGAAATGGTAAACCCTTTTGATGGCTCACATTTTTTTTTTTTTTGGAACTCGGGGTCAAACCCAGGGTTTTGCAAATACAAGGTAGATGCTTTGCCACTGAGCTACATCCCAGCCCTCACCTTGATACTTTAAAAAAATTATTTCCTGGCCTCTAAGGGCATCAAGTCTAGAGGGACTCAAGATGAAAGTTCCTGGGTAACCCATTTTCCTCCATCTGACTCTCAGCTTGACTGGCTATAGGGTGGGCTATGCTCGCTGGAGATTTGGAGTGCAGCTTGAGATGCTGGCCCTTGAGTATACTGATGCCACCAGCCTGGGAACACATCCACTCATTCAAGAAACTCTCACTAAACCCTTTTTTCTTTTTTTTAACTTTCTCAGCTGTGGGCAACTTGAGGGAAAGAAATTTCTTCCTTGTCTTAGCATCTATTTACCTAGCCCAGGTGCCTACAGGGACTGGTAATTCTTTTTTTTTTTTTTTAATATTTATTTTTTTTAGTTATTGGCGGACACAACATCTTTGTTGGTATGTGGTGCTAAGGATCGAACCCGGGCCGCATGCATGCCAGGCGAGCGCGCTACCACTTGAGCCACATCCCCAGCCCCAAGGGACTGGTAATTCTAAAGAAATGTGGAAAACAGCTTATCAAATCCTGATGCTGGATTTCTCTGGTACTTTGGAAGGCACAATGACCTGAAGAAACAATCCACATGGAACAAACTCACAAAGAATGAACACAGAAGCAAGGACACCAAGTTCCCAACATTATGGTACTAATACCACACAGATGTTTGTGTACTAAGTCTGAAAGGACAGAACATGAGCTATGAGAAATGTCATACCAAGCTCACCATAGGGTCATTTTTACTTTCCCAATAAAGCACACCTTCAAGTAAGATCATAATGTCCATTTTACAACCAAAGAAGTGGATGAATCCACTTCACTCCAAAAAACAAGGATAATTACATTAATGGGGGGTGGGGTTCCAAGAACTAAAGAAAAAGCACAAGCAAAACCAAATTATAATTACACTTGACAAGGACTTCCTGCTGGATAATAATATTTTAATCTGAGACTGAATATAGACTTCAGTGTATTGTGACACCCAAGTTTGCAGTTCATTTTGATGATTCATCCTGATTCTTTGAAGTAATCAGGGCTGCTCTGCATGTATTTGTGAATCCCTGAGCCTCAACACACATGTAAGTGCACTCGAGAGATCTTTGATCCCAACTTCCCTCCAGGCTCTGTCCTTTACAATGGTTTGCCCCAACACTCTATCTATGAAGCAGTCTGAACTATAGGAGCAAACCAGACTCGTTCAGAATTCTGCTATGCCATTTTCCAAATTTGACCTTGGGGAGACATGAAGACTGATCCTCCTGCTGCCAGTGATCACAAATCAGCTCCACACTGAGAGCACTCCATGTCCTGCCCTAGCCCCACTCTATCCCTTATATGCTTCTACCATGATGCTCATCTTATTCCAGTGATCTGTCAGACTCTTACCACCAAGGTCATTATCTCTCATTGTCACTGTCTCTCACTGTGGTTTAATAAATGTACTAGATAAATGTTCTAGGCTAAGGAAGGAAACAGAGAAAGAAAAAAGGATCTAGGTTGGATGAAGGCTTTGAGACAAGGAGGTGGAGTGAAGGTCAGTGAACGTAACACAAGATGAAAATTGAAATCTGCCAAATGACTCTCACCCTTAAAAATAAAAGCATTTTTTTTTCCTATAAATACATTAGGGAGGAGGTTCCTAATCCAAACATAACCCAGTAATTCATATCTGTTTTTCTAAATAAAATGATGCTGCTCCCTTATCTGTATTCAGTAAACAGAACAAGACTGCCTGGACCATCGATTTCCACTCTAGCTACATATAAAGGCCATTCCTGGGCCAAGAAAGTGGAATTTTAAGGGACCCTACGAAACAAGAGGAAGGCTACCAAATCAGCAATAGTCAAAACCATCCTAATAATACGAATAAGGTGTTGGAGGCAGGCAGTTACAGCAGTTGGGCAAAAGAGGAGGGGAGGCCCACAAAACTTCCATGTCTGGGCTTGACCCGAGCCTCCTGGTCTCAGAAACGGCTGCCAACGTTGGCCTGGGTGTCGGTGTCATTCCAGCACGAGGTCGACAGGAAGCAGAGCGGCCGCGGGAGGTGACCGGCCTCCCCGGCCTCACGAGTCCCTGGCCCGGGAAGGTTCCTCCGTACTGTCCGAGGGTGGTGGGGCTCCAAAGATTCTGGCCAGGAGCCCTCGGTTGGAGCGGGCCTGGTCCTGGACTGTGGCCAGGCGGGCCCGTTCTCGCCCGCCCGGCCGCGCGGCTTTCCGGGCCCTCAGCTCCTGTTCCGTGGGTCGCTGGGCAAACGCCCAGGAGCCGTCGGGGCGGCCAGGATCCCCGTCGGCGGCCAGGAAGCGCTGTCCCCGCTCCACACTCCGGAGATAGAAGTCCGTCTCGCGCTTGGCCTGGGCCACCTCTGCTCTCAGGCGCTGGCGTCGCACCTGGCGCTCAAAGGCCAGGTGCTCACTGAGGTGGGACCAGGTAAAACGGTGCAGGTACTGTAGGCGACAAGACAAGGAAAGCTCGGGGGCAGGTCGGACGGAGGGACGGGCGGGTGTGGGCGGGCCGGAGACCGGCGCTCTCCTCACCTTGAGGTTCCACAGGTCGTACCGGAAGGGGCTGCGCCGGCGGGTGCCCATGGGGGTGTTGTGCAGGCTGGCCGCCACCCGCTTGGCCACGCGCTTGTCGCGGAACTCCACCCAGCCCTCGGTGTAGTCCTTGCTGTACCTGGACCGCTTCTTCCCTCCGGAGGCCGCCGCCGCCTTCTTCTTGCGTCTCACGAACTGGTCTGCGCACCCCAGGCCGAGCAGTGGTCAGCGCCCTCTCGGGCAGGGCTCCGGGCCGCGCCCTCCCGCCCCGCCGCCGGCCGGGGTCCCGCCTCCCTGCCCGGCCAGGAGGGAGGACTCGAGGCGCATCCGCCCCGCGCCCGCTTCCCCGTCTCACAGCCCCTTCCCTCCGGGCTCAGAACTGGCCCAAGTCCCCGCCGCGACTTCTGGTCCGTGCCCGTAAGGGGCGAGTCGGCGCGGGGGCGGGACTCGGAGCCGAACCCCCGCCGCCCAGACCTGGGCACTCACCCTCCGCCTGGAAGAAAACGCGCCCGACCTCCCCATAGGCGCTGAGCAGGTTGCGGACGTGCAGGGGCCGGAAGCGCGGCGGAACGTGGCCCAAGTACACGATGCCCGGCACCACCCGCTTCTTGCTGCAAGCTGCTTCTTCGCGTTCCTCCGGCTCCTCCTCCGCCTCTGTTTTCGGGTTTGGCGCTTCCAACGGCCCTTCCTCCGAAGTTGCCTCGGCCTCCTCAGCCTCCATGCCGAGGATACGTGAAGCACGACAGCCGTAAAGCGGTGGCTTCCGTTGGCGCGACCAAGAGCCGAGCTCCAAGCCGGAAGTTACGTAACAAGACAGCCGTAAAGCGACCGCTGCCGTGACGCGAATTGTGCACGACGGCCTGTGGCCTGAGCCGGCGACTACAAGAGGGACTACGGGTCAGCACAGGGGGCTGGGTCCTAGAGGGCAGAAGTGAGAAGCAGATTCAGGGCGAGGCGTTGTGAATGTTTTGAAAATTTGTATGACGATTAGAGAACTTGCTTGACCCCTATTGTGCAATGATATTTATCTGTGTTGCAAATTCCTGCGGGATGCACACACGACTTGGGCCTCAGCGCTCGCTGCCTGCGCTCGGGACTGGGACGCACCTGAATACTGCCTGCTCGGCGCCCTGGCAACCACCACCCCCACGACCCTGGCCCTCGCCCTCTGGAGTGCCTCGGGACCATCAGTGCAAACCCACACTCCCAGAGGTCGCAGTGGTCAGACATGTCCACAGCCACAGTCGCAAGAGTGATCTCTGAAGCACTGGTACTTTAGAGAAGAATCGAAAATGCTCTCTCACAAGTTCCAATGTGACAGAGGGTCGTAAAAGGCCATCGAATCTCAGTCAAGTCAAGCAAACTTTGCTTTTCCCCTCCCTCCAAGGACTCAGTCTGTCAAGCGTTAGCAGTCTCCTTTGGGAGTACCTGGGGAACCCCGTGCGGGTGTGTTTTTGTTTGTTTTGGCTTTGGATTTTTTTCATCTTATAGATACGGACCCTAGAGAGCCCAGGGCGAGATTGGAACCTTCCAAAATATAGCTCCTTCGAGCCGGATTCGAACCAGCGACCTAAGGATGACCACGAGTAAACACCTACAGTCCTCCGCTCTACCAACTGAGCTATCGAAGGGCACGCTGGGGTCCTCCTGCAGTATAGTTTAAATATTGCATTCATGGTCTAATTTTTGACTATTCCACCTTGAAAACACGTGAAGAGGAGGAAGTTGTTGAGGGTATTAGAGATGTTCTAAAAGTGATCTGGCACTAGTGATTATACAAGAACACGAAAAACTTATTCCCACGAACTTCAGGATTTCTGCTTTTTATTGCACAAGTGTTTCATGTAACTCTTAAATTGCCACCAATTGTCCAAGTCGCTCCCTTGAGTGTAATAGATTGGACCATCCTTGGCACTTCACCTGCTCTTCCGTCTGCTTAGCAGCCTCCTTCCGCTGCTGAAACCGAATGATTATAGTAAGGTTTTCATAAAAATAGGCAGCTAGGTTCAAGACTCGCCATCTTGAAGCACAGTACTTCCCAATTTATTTGGGAAACTGATGCACCTTTCTGAAAAACCAGGAAAATTAGGGTTCAACGCCAGTTACAGACACAAAACATGAGAGGTGTTTTTTGTGTCGTTTAGGAATTGGGTATCTCATTCTATATCGCCCAGTTGTAATGGGGAAAACCAGCAAACACAGCACGCTCTTCACCTATAGGAGAAGTGTAAATATCCCTTTAGAGGACGACTGTCAGCTTTGCCTTGCTAACACGCACCAGGGGGGACATTTAGCTTCCCGGCTCCTGAACGCTGACGGGGAAAACAGGAAGCCTATGAACAGACTTGTCTTTTATGAAGTTCATGAGTTAGGAAATTTATGGAAACACTGTATTCTTAATTTATCTACAAAAGATCCTCACTCATTAAAGTTCTTCATAACTAACGTCTGGGGAAAATACATTTTCAAAAGATCCTGTTCAGTGAGTCTGCAGCGCACAACTAATATCTCATGAGTTTCCAGCCCGCTCCTCTCCGTGGGAGGCAAGAACACCCGGCCTGGTGAGGGTCTTCTAGAAATGCACGTCGTCACCGGGTGCAGAGGGACGAGGGTCCCGGGGCGA
This sequence comes from Urocitellus parryii, assembly GCF_045843805.1. NCBI lineage: Eukaryota > Metazoa > Chordata > Mammalia > Rodentia > Sciuridae > Urocitellus > Urocitellus parryii. Next base: position 153,475,634 of record NC_135538.1, on the reverse strand, counting down.
ATCCAGCGGCACACCCAGCCTGCTCCTGGCAGGCGCAGACCGTCCCCCAGGGGGCGCCCTCCGCGCCAGCCCTGAACCGCAGCGGGTCCCCAGGGGCTGTGAGCTAACGCCTTTGGTTACCCGGAGCCTGGCCCCGAGTGAGCCCCGAGTGACGGGAGGGTAGCTGTTAAGGTCTGTAAATAAGTCAAAAATAACACCTGGTATTTTGCCAGAGAAATGTTGGAGTTTGTAAACAAGTCTGGATGGTGCCTGGCAAAATGTCAGAGGGAGTGGTTTGAGAAGTAACAAAAGCGAGCCATTAAGTGTGGAGATTCCTTATTGGTTGACTGATGTATCTAGTTTATGCTAATTAAGATAAGCTGTGCAAAATGTATAAATAGCTCTGTTGTCCTACAATAAAGGGCTCCCTCTCCTGCTGTATCAAGGAACACAGCTTATTCGTCACCCCCTGGCTATTTTGCTGCAGCCGGACTGCGGCAGGTAGCAAGTGCCTGCGGTTACAGAGCTCGCGCGACATCTCCCTGCACAGCCGCCAGCCGCACTCCCAAGACACTCACTTGTCGCCACTCCTGGGCCGTGGGCATCTGGGTGGAATGCGGGGTGCTGCCCCTTTTCGCCCTGCACACCGACCTTTCCCAAACAGAACGCGGGGAGCTGGGGACACGTCTCGGGTTTGCGGAAGGATCCGGTGGGGGCGGTGGGTGAGTGTGCCAAAGGGACTGAACGGACGGGGCTGCGTCTGGGGACGAAGTCTTGCTCCAGTGAATGTTCGAAATGTAGCCTTAAAATTCTTCAGAAAGTACCAAGGTGACTGAGAACCCAAAGGCCGCTGCAAATCCTAACCTCCCACAAGGAAGGGGTGCACTCTCCAGACGGGAGGTGAGTGCAGACTTGGTAGGAAGGCTACCACCGCTTCCACTCTGGACATTGCTTAAACACATAAGCTGGAGAACCTACTCACAATTGCACAAACAGGTTTAGTTGTTTCTTTTTAACCTAGATCAAAACTCTTGTCCTTCGAGCCGGATTCGAACCAGCGACCTAAGGATGACTATTGTCAGACTCCCTACAGTCCTCCGCTCTACCAACTGAGCTATCGAAGGACTCATGGAGGACGGTGGTTTAGGGTACTTAAAATAATTTGTGCCCTGATGATTTCTGCTTTCCTATATAAAAAGTATAAACACGTTTAAAAACAACATTTTCAGACAGTGAAAATAGCCCATAGTCCACGTAATGATCCCGATAAGGGGTTTCAGGGGCCTATGGGTATGTAAAGTTCTTTGGGCGGTATTCCTAAAGTCATCAAGCTCCCTGCATATTTATCTCAAAACAAACACCCTAATGAGACCCCGTGTCCTCCTCTTCTGTTTGTAATTGATACCGGGGGAATTCGCCCCGATACCCCACCGTCCTGGGGGAGTGCCTCTCTTCTTTACCGCAGACTCTGGGTTTGCCGGCCTGGAAGCGCCTCTGCGCTCCGTTCTCCCCAGCGCCAAGGTCCTCTCCCTGCGGAGACGTGCGGCCGTCGAGAACACGAAACCCTTACAGGAAACGGACGGAGCTCGAGGTTGGGATGAGCCAACTCCAAGGCCAGGGGCTGTGTGTTTTCTCTCCCGTTTCCCTCCTGTGCGCCCTGCTGCCCGGCTGCTGAGGCCGTCGGGTGTCCCCGGAGGGCCGAGACCCCAGGTGGCTCGGGACACCGAGAAGGGCGGGGGCCGGCGGGCGCAGACCCTAGGGCGCTCGCTTGGCGCTTGGCGTGCGGGAGGCGGCGGGATCCAGCCCGCATCCTGCGGCGACTCACTTCCGTCGCCCCGCGCAGAGGGGAGCCCTCCCTCTAGAGCCGCATCCCCGAGTTGGCGAGTTCGCTCATCGCGGTGGAGGCCACGGACCGCAGCTTCTGTCTTCTACAGTCCTGCCACAGACAGGGATCCCTTTCCCTCCATCCTGGGGGATCTCCTTTCCCTTATGTCCTCCGGGATCTCCTTTCCCTCCGTCCTCAGGGATCTCCTTTCCCTCCGTCCTCAGGGATCTCCTTTCCCTCCGTCCTCAGGGATCCCTTTCCCCTCCGTCCTCCCGGATCTCCTTTCCCCTCCGTCCTCCTGGATCTCCTTTCCCCTCTGTCCTCGGGGATCTCCTTTCCCTTATGTCCTCCTGGATCTCCTTTCCCCTCCGTCCTCGGGGATCTCCTTTCCCTTATGTCCTCCTGGATCTCCTTTCCCTCCGTCCTCGGGGATCTCCTTTCCCTCCGTCCCCGGGATCTCCTTTCCCTCCGTCCTCAGGGATCTCCTTTCCCTCCGTCCTCGGGGATCTCCTTTCCCCTCCGTCCCCGGGATCTCCTTTCCCTCCGTCCTCAGGGATCTCCTTTCCCTCCGTCCTCGGGGATCTCCTTTCCCTCCGTTCCCGGGATCTCCTTTCCCTCCGTCCTCAGGGATCTCCTTTCCCTCCGTCCTCGGGGATCTCCTTTCCCCTCTGTCCTCGGGGATCTCCTTTCCCTTATGTCCTCCGGGATCTCCTTTCCCTCCGTCCTCAGGGATCCCTTTCCCTCCATCCTGGGGGATCTCCTTTCCCTTATGTCCTCCGGGATCTCCTTTCCCTCCGTCCTCAGGGATCTCCTTTCCCTCCGTCCTCGGGGATCTCCTTTCCCTCCGTCCTCGAGGATCTCCTTTCCCCTCTGTCCTCAGGGATCTCCTTTCCCTCCGTCATCGGGGATCTCCTTTCCCTCCGTCCTCGAGGATCTCCTTCCCCCCCCCCCCCGTCCTCGGGGATCTCCTTTCCCCTCCGTCCTCCGGGATCTCCTTTCCCCTCCGTCTTCGGGATCTCCTTTCTCCTCCATCCTCGGGGATCTCCTTTCCCCTCCGTCCTCCGGGATCTCCTTTCCCCTCCGTCTTCGGGATCTCCTTTCTCCTCCATCCTCGGGGATCTCCTTTCCCCTCCGTCCTCTGGGATCTCCTTTCCCCTCCGTCCTCGGGGATCTCCCTTTCCCCTCCGTCCTCGGGGATCTCCTTTCCCCTCCGTCCTCGGGGATCTCCTTTCCCCTCCGTCCTCGGGATCTCCCTTTCCCCTCCGTCCTCGGGGATCTCCTTTCCCCTTGTCTTGCCGACCCGAATTCGGGTTCCCCCAGCGGGTTGCAGATTTCTCCCCACACGACGGGTCTCTCACGTCTGGCCTGCGGAGCATCAGCCGGAGTCCTCACAACCGTCCACCCCTCCAGGCCCTGGAGTCAGCCGGCACCGGGGCCTCGGGCTGCGGCAGGTGCTGGACCACGAAGCTGCCCAGGGTGTGGACAGGGTTGCGGAGGGCGCCTGCCCCAGTGGAACCCGCGGCCTTCGCGGGGATCTGCGACGGGGGCTATCTACTAAAGGGCCCCCAAGGCCCGAGCGCCACCTTTGGAGAGAAACTCGGAGTCCTTTTTAAGCCCCCCAACTCGCTTTCTTTTTTTTTAACCAAGAGGTTTATTGGGGGGCTGCCCCAAGGAGAAGAAAAGGAGAGGCAGAGAGGAGAGAGAGAGAGAGAGAGAGAGAGAGAGAGAGAGAGAGAGAGAAGAGAAGAGAAGAGAAGAGAAGAGAGAGAGAAGAGGAAGAGGGCCGAGAGAGAGAGCAACCCCAACTTGCTTTCAAATGAGCAAGTTCACCCCGAGCTGCCCGTTACCCCTGCCGCTGTCGCCCTGGTGGGAGCGGTTTGTAGAGCGCTTCAGGCGGTGACCTCGGACCGCTGTCCCGAGAAGGCCCGGCCTCCACGCTCTTCAAGGCCCCGCAGACGGTTCCGCACACACCGCGTCCAGGTGTCCTCCACTTAAAGCCTGGAGCTGGGCGGCAGAGGACGGAGGAGACGTGGCCAGGCGCAGCATCCTCGTGCGACTCCTGTACTGCGACCCAAGATTCCTTTGCTACGGCGATCATCTAACGCTCCTGTTGTCGAGGTCTCTGGGTCTCTGAGATTACATTTTTGAGAGAGGAATTAATACCTTTTAATGAGATTGGCACAAAATTAGCAAGTGTGTCCTGTTAAGTGAGAGCTCTGCTCTGGAGCTCATTCCCGAGGGGGAGGACACTGCGCCCGTCTCCCTGGTGATTCTTCCTTCCCGTGATTCTGGTTTCTCTGCAAGCAGTGACTGTCAACTCCACTGGGACTCGAGTCGCAGGCGGCATAAATATTTCTCAAGGAGATTCGTAAATGCACCACACTTTTCTCAGCCGCAACTGAAAACCACCCTGATGTCATTTAGCTGAGAAGGACAAACGGGCCCCTAAATCGCCAGGCCGGGCCTCTGGGGTGAAGGGGTCGGCAGGGTGCCCGGGAGCCTGAGCCATGCGGGCTACTGCCACCAGGGGGCGCGCGTGCCCGCCGTGCGGCGGCTCCGGAGGTCTCGTTGCGTTCCCGCTGTGGCCGGGCGGAGGGGCGGACGCGCGTGGGAACTCCGCCCACCGCCGCTCGGACCAGCTTGATCAGAGTTGGAGGATTTTCCGGGGACTGAATCACTTTAACGATGGGGTCAATATCGGATTAGGGTTGTTTAAAAGTTGTTGCAAAGAATAATTGTTTAAATCCGGGGAGACTCCCGGACACCGAGAACGTTTTGTACGGGTTCAGCGAGCACAGGCTCTACGGAATCCGCCTTCCGAGAGTGGGGATGGCGATCGCGATCGCAAAACGTGAGCTCCTTCGAGCCGGATTCGAACCAGCGACCTAAGGATGCCTGAGGAGCGCCCACTACAGTCCTCCGCTCTACCAACTGAGCTATCGAAGGGCCACGCTGGCGAGCGCGCCGCCGCGGGTGCCAACTCTGCGCCGCGCGGCTTCACTGCGTACGCCCTTGTGTCCTGGGGCTCCTGCACCTTTTCCAAAGCCTCGGAGATTCTAAGCTGTGCACCCGGGATCCAAAAACCAGCCCGGTCCGCCGCTCACGAGTTTGCAAAGGAAAGAAAATAAAATAAGGAGGCCCAGGAATTGAGAAGAATTTAGCACTGGCTTTTCATTGTGATAAATTTAAATAGCCAATTTTGAACTCCACTTATAAACAGGATTTGAAATATTTCCATCTGCAGTTTCAGCGAGATGATTAGTTGGAGGAGGAGGAGGAGCAAGAGAAAAAAAAAAGTTAAAGCTCAATAGAAAAAAAGAAGAAGAAGAAAAGAAACTTAATAGCATACTACAATGTACCTTCATTGGCGTTTGTCCCTGTAGATAAACCAGATCGTTACACTTTTAACTCGGACAGACCCCATGAATGTGGAGCGAAAACAAACACTTCTAATGTAACGATCTTAACACATGTCCCATCGTCCTACATATAGGACACTTATAAAAACATACAAAAAATTTAATACAACAACCATAAAACTGCTCCTCTTCAGTTTTATAGATTTCTGATATTTAAGATGACAGAGCAATGGGTTGACACACATAGGAACTAGTTAATTTTGTTTCCAGTTTCTGTAACAGTCTGAGGCTCACATTCTGTCTTTGCTCTCTTGCTCAGGCTTGGCAAGTTTTCTATGACTGAGCTCCACCCCCAACCCTACTGGGTTTTGTACAAATGTAAAAATTAATTAATGAGAAAATGATACTACTTCTTCCACTCAAATCCTCGAATTGCTTACAGAAGCAAAGGAGTAATACTTTATCTTTCACGAGGCTCCTGTGTGATAGGCTTGAATGAAAATTCATTTTATCTTTAAACTCTAATATTAATAGATTAGGTTAATTTCTCTTTGCTTCAATTTAGGTCACTTTCCAAGAGGTTACACCCCAAAATCTAGTTGTGTGTACAGAAGATCTCTTGAACAATACTTTCTAAAGATGGCCGAGTTAGTTTGTTGCATACTGCTATGGGTTTCTGAGCTGCATAGACTGCTACCCTTTGGGACAGCTAGCTCAGGTAACTGCTCTTGGGTAGAACACTTCCTACTTCTTTGATCTGTGGCCCAGCCTGGGACAGGTTTCCAAGTCTGCCCTAGAAGCAGGATTAAGTCCCTGAATTCTTGTCTCCTTTTTGGACCTCTCAAGACCAAGTGCTTTGATAAGGTGATTGCTGTGTGGCAGTATCATGATGCAAGGAAGTAATTAAGATTAAATAAGATAAAAACTCTGGAGCCCTGATCCAATAGAATTGAGTTCTTAAAAGACACCAGAGTTCATGAAGGCTTTTTTTGTCACTCCACTAGAGAACATAGCAAGAAGGCAGGTATCTGCAAGCCAGGAAGAAAGCCCTTGTCAGAAAACAAACCACTCAGCACTTTGATCTTGGACTTCCCAACCTCTAGATCTATGAGTAAGTTAATTTCTGTTGTTTAAGACTCCCAGTCTGGGCCTTCTATTATGACAGCCTTAGAAGACTTCTAAGACACCCCCAAGCCTTTTTACCTCTCTAATCAAGTACTCCTCTGCAATTTAAAAAAAAGTGTCATAGTGCAAATCAGGTTGGCTGGCAAGTCCAGGCCTTGGTTTTGGAGATGTTGCCATGGGTCTTGGATTCAGCAAGAAATTACATTTTTAAGTATTTCAGTCCTTTAAAAAAAAAAAAAAAACAGTGCAGCCAAGGGGACTAATCTTTGTGAACCACAAACCCAGTAAATTAATTGACACGAGGGCAAATTAAAACTGGCAATATTGTTCTATGTAGGACATCCCTGTATTGTTCTCACAGTGCTCAAGCACAAGTCACAAGCATCAGGCAGAGGTTACTGGGGGGAAAGGGAATCCAGGCTTATTAAAACCACACAAGGGTCTGCATGTCCTTCATGTCTGTCTGTCTTTTCAATAGCAAATAGAAAATCCATAAGGAATAAATATAATGTCTTTATTTTCTTAGATTTTGCTGGAAAACACAGGTGATTTTTAGATAACCCAATTCTATCACCATCATTATTTTTTCAAACTGTCACTCCTACTTTATTCCCTAACCCCAAAGAGTTAAAATAAAGCTGAAGATCTAATTTATGCTAAATCAGCCCATTTATGACACCTTTTTTCTATCTTTTTTCATTTTCTTTTCCTTTTATTTATTTTTTCCTGTTATTGGGAATAGGGTAGACCTCCATTTACTCTTTTAATTTTGACATGGTACAATAAGCAAGACAGTGACAAATTTTCCAAAGTTAAGGACATATTGGTTTCATTTCAGTCACAGGTCTTCTGCTGGGTTTGAGGAGGTGGGGTGACTCAGAAGGACTGTATGGGTGCAGGTGCCAATGGTGCTCATATAATGGCCACAGCCAGGAAAACTAATGAAATTGCTATCCAACGAGTCCTATCGTCCTAGGTGAGAAGGCTTCTACACAAAGCTGGGAGCAGCAAAGTGGGGTGGTGATAGAGGTCTAAGAAAGAAGAAAAAAGGAAGAGGGGAGGAAGGGAAAGGTAGGGGAAGGCAAATGATTCAGAAAATAGGTGAGAGCCTTGTAACCTACATGTGTTTCTATCTGGCCTTTCCAAATTGAGTGGCTTTCTTTAGAAGGAAAATGTTTTCAAATTTATTTGAATGGAATCTCATGAGGGAAAGCTGGAGACCCAGCAACTTCTAACACGTGTACTTTCAAAAGAGATGCAAAGAGAGAGATGGATTCTTAGCACACTGTGGGCCTCTCTAAGCAGCACATGGCAGGCAGCTTTCTTGAAGGCAGGGATCATGCTGGATTCATGTTTTCATTTTGAATATCTACAGAAAAGGCCCTTAATAAAAACGTGTTCAATTGATTTGAAAGACCCCTGCTCTTCTTTAAAGGAGTCTTGGGAAGCAGTCAAATCTCAATGTAGTCTAAGAAAGTTACTTCTGCGGTCAAATTAATCCATTTTAGGTGGACACATGATTCTCAATTTCAAGGTATATATACCACCTACACCTCCAAATTCTAGGGAGTCCCTCCACCCAATTCAAAATGTACAATTTCCTTTGCCTAACTATAGATGCCATATATCTAAATAGGTAAAATATGAAATAGTTTTTGTTTTGTCTTTATTTTATGAAATAGATTTTAAACTGGATATAACATCTCACACAGAGCAAGTGAGATATTAATAATATTCCGGTGTTGGTGTAAAGAAAAAAGTAAAGCTCCTGTGGAAGGGAATGGAGAGCAGGTAATTTGTACTCTCAGGGATGGGCACTCTTTCAGGGCAATACTAATGTTCTGGGGCTCTGGCAGATCCCATGGGGTGGAGACAGCAGAATCAAGTTTTCACAGCAACATAACTATTGTTTTCATCTGACTCCCTTTGCTTTGGTCATATATTAGGTGGATTTGGCCTTCCCAAAGTTAAGGGCGGTTGAAAAATGCACTAGCCCACTTAGTTTTATCTCTTGGCATGCGTTTTTCAAGCCTGCAGCTTGACTTCAGAGTTTTGACTGTCCTTCACATTCCCATTCGAATCTGCCAGAAATCCCACGGACTCAGCCTTCCAGATAGACCTAGAAATTCAGGCATTTCTTACCTCTTCTCTTGCTACCACTGTGATCTGATTCGATCCTTTTTGTCACCAGGAGTCGCCTAACAACTGGTTCTCAGAGTTTGTATTATTATCGCCTTAAAGTCTGTTCTTAACTCAAGAGCCAGAAGGGGCAGGATGGGTGAGGGAACTGGAACAGAAAACCTCAGTGGGTCAGAGAGAGGGTCCTGGGTCATGTGAGCACTTGAGGAAATGGGCTCCGGGAGACTATGCTCAGAGCCAAGCTGGCCACCTGTCTGGATGCCATCGTTAGAGCAGATTCTTAGATCCTGGGGGCATTTTGTGGTCTAACCCAAGTTGGTGAGATTGGGAGGAAAGAAGGAAAATGTAGTATGCTAACAACCAAAGGTAATGCTTGCGTTCTTTGTGGTTCATTTCCTCTTATCTAAGAAGCTCAAATAAACAACCAGATAAAATCCAATATTCTCAATTTGATCCCCGCCCAAAAGAAAGTTACGTATTCTTCTAATACTTTGGGGAAAAGGACTCACCGCAAGTGCCCGGCTAGCTCAGTCGGTAGAGCATGAGACTCTTAATCTCAGGGTCGTGGGTTCGAGCCCCACGTTGGGCGTCTAGCTTTTGGTCCGCTCTCCCACGCTTTATCATTACTACCGTTTGCCTACTGCCTATGCTTCAGAAGAGTGTAAGTCGCTGCAGTCAAGCAGGTCCCAATTTTAGAGCAGTTCATTCTCATGGAATGATGGAATCACCGAAACGGTAACAGCAGACTGACTTTTCCCGCCAGCTCTGCAAGTTTTGCAGAATTGTTGTCTCAGCGCCCCCTGGCGGAGACGCGCCTCCGGCCTGTTGGCGATCATAACACCAGACACCTGTTAAACTCACTAGTGTCCAAGTTCCACACGGTGCACGTTCTGCAGGTTTGCACTAGGACGTGGGCTCTGAATGGACGAGTTCCTCGGGTATTTCTGAAGCACAAGCACCTCCAGAAAGGGTTATGATGTAGGAGAGGCATGCAGAAATGTTGGAAGGATGCAGATGGGGCCAACAGTCCAAGCAAGGAACAGTGTGATAGCGCTTCCTGCGGTTTTGAGAAATGGTGACTCACGTTTCTAGCCCAAACAGGTGTCATTATGGACCAATGGGAGATAAGTTTCCTGATACCACAACCACAGACGTGCTTTCAGTTTCTTACCACCATAGGTCAAGGGCACGATGGACTTTTTCTTTTTTCTTTTTTTCTTTTTTTAAGTTTGATGGGTTTTTAAAAATTTCTTCTAGAATAGAAAAATGGACAGGATCTTTTACATATATACAAATAAGCACACATGTACTTGACAAATAGTAATTGTGCTTGGAGGCACGGTGATATCTCAATACACATATATAATCAATATGTAAATGATCCCATCAGGACAATTGGCAAATCGATTACATCCAACAGTTATCTTTCCTTCCCACTGGGAAAGTTCAAAATCCTCGTCACTGGCTGTCAACCACGGTTACCCTGCTGTGCGTGTAGCTGTTGTTGTTCTCCTAACAAACTGCACCCCCGACCTGTCAATCTTCCTCTCTGCAGCCGCCGGCCCCCCAACCTCTTAAAAGATAAACTGTCTTCCGGTCTTCCATCCCTTCCTGGAGCCCTGAACACAATGCCTGCGGTTTTCTTTTCCTGTTCAGCCACCTTGGTGCTTGCTCATTGGCTGCCTTCGCACACTAGAGGCACATACAAAAGTGAATGTGTGTGTGTTTTCCAATGGTCACTTTGGGGTAGACGGAAAGAAAAGCCAAGAGAAAACCTCGCTCGTCCCGCGTGACACAAGTGGCCACCGGACGTCGGGTGGGGCTTGGGGCCAGGGACTGCTCCGGCCCAGCCAGAGCAGGGATGAAAACTTGGGCTCGTCCGGGATTTGAACCCGGGACCTCTCGCACCCTAAGCGAGAATCATACCCCTAGACCAACGAGCCGCACGCCTGGGGCTCCCTCAGCGGCCCATGAATCTAGTCCTCGGCAACTGTCTGCAACGTCGATTCTCCGTCCATCCGTCTGTCCTTCCTTCTCTACATAAAACCAGGCCAGCGAAGGACCGGGCAGCTCTCCGAGACGCGGTACCCAGGAAACCTCGCGCCTCCCAGAAACACGCAGCCTCTCTGAGAACCGAGGGGATCCTGGTTCCTCGGGGGCGCTGACCCAGCCTCGCAGGAGGAAGCGGAGCTCGTTGAAAGCGCGGAGTCCGGCGTGGTGTGGCTGGGTCGTCGCCCGCCCCAGATCCAAGAGCAGGGTCCGCCAGGTGCGAGGAGCCGCAGTGGCCTCGCTGCCAACCTGACCCTCAGGGACCGCGAGGCCACAGGAGAGCCTCTTGCCCGGGAAGGCGCCAGACCGCAGAAAACTCGGGGCACCGCAGTGGGGATGCGCGACGCGGCGGGTGTCTGCCTCGGGCCCTGCCTGGGGCTGGGGAGACGAGGCCGGCCGCGAGGGAACCCAGGGGCCGAGCCGAGGGCGGTCGGCCTGCAGCTGCGCCCGGCAGGCGGCGGGCCGCGCGGGCAGCGGGCTCTGGGCAGGCGTCAGGCCCTCGGCTCCCGGCAGCCGGGCGCTGCGCAGCTCCCTCCGCTGGGGAGTCCCGCCCGCAGTTGGGGGCGACATCTCGCCAGTGGTGCCCGCGAGGGCGACCGGAGTGGCGGGAGCGTCTCTCCTTCGGGCTGCGTCGGCGCCTTCGGACCCTCTGCTGGCAGTGAGTCTACGGCCGACCCGGGGCGCCCTGCTTCCTTAGGAGGGGCCGACAGAACCTGACTTCGAATATGGGTTCCGGACTTTTCTGGACCGAGGGCTTGGTAGCGGCGGCGGCAGCCTGTCAACCAACAGTGGCCCCTGGACAACGGGTCTTTGATTCTCCGTAGAAAAGCGATAGAATTTACATGTAAATGTCAAAAGGGAAGACAAGGAAAAGGAAGGAGCTGGCCCGTACGGGGATCGAACCCGCGACCTTGGCGTTATTAGCACCACGCTCTAACCAACTGAGCTAACCGGCCGCTGGTAGCCCGCGCCTCTCGCACGGGTAATGCCGAGGTTAGTCCTTTCTCCCGCTACCGAAGGCTTGGCGCGTCGGGGCCGGGCTCCCGGCTCCTGCAGGCCTCGGCGCAGCAGTCTCGGCCCCTCGCCACACGAGCTGCAGCGCCGCTCCCAGGCCTGTTCTCCGGCCAACACCACCCGCGGCGGGGCAGCACGCACCGCCAGTGCTGGTGCGTTCCGCTCCGCCTGCACCTCCTCGTGGGTGTTCTGTGTCCAGTTCGTTTGCTTCGGGCACAGAGCTCAGAAATACCTCGCTGCAATCCCGGCCCTCGCGCTCCACACCGTGTGTTCGCAGTGGTTGAAAGAACGCCTTAGGAAATGAACGAGCCGGAGGGTGCTTTAAGGTCCAGCGGTGGGACGCGGTCCAAAGCTCTCCCTGTCAGAGCAGGGCCGGCAAAAAAAAGAAAAGAAAAGAAAGCCTGGAGATGCCGGGGATCGAACCCGGGGCCTCATACATGCGAAGCATGCGCTCTACCACTGAGCTACATCCCCAGCCCTGAGTGGGGCCGCTGCAGCGCTCCCCAGTTCTCGGATCGCATCCTTATCTCTTCCCCTGCAGCGAAGATCTTGCACAGCGTTAGAGGGGAACATCTTGATCTGGTTACCAAGGCAACCTTCGTCCACCTTCCACTGACCCTGTCAATCCTCAAGTGAACTAATAGGAAGAGAACCAACTGAAGGCAGCCGAAACCAGAGCAGTTCCTCTGTCCCTCGGTCCACCTTCAGGTCCCACTGTGCCTCTCCAAAGGGATTCAGCAAGGGACCGGCTCACTTTTGAAAGTGTTTTATTTGGGCCGGAACGTGGACTATTGGAGCTGAAGGTGGGCATTCCGTTTGAGTAGGCTGAATATAGTGTAGTAAATGTCCATACACGTAGACTATCCAGTTCCAGGAGGCAAACAATTTGTATTAGCCATTAAATGAAACTGGATTAAATTAACTGGAATTACATCTTTATTCTTCACTATTCTAATCTCTAAAATGTGTGTTGGCTTCCATTAGCCTGAAAGTCTTCAAATACTTAAACACAGCTACGGAAAATAGAATTCATCATTGAGAGCTCATTCTCTGTGGTCTCATATTTTTGCACGTCCTTCTATCAGGAACCAGCTTCCATTTGTTCTGGATTACTTTTTCAAGGCTGAGAATGTATCCAACACCTTTGGAAGACAGAGATATGTCTCCAGCTCCCTTGTGAGGGATGTTTATTGCACGTTGTACAAGAATTGAGATCCCCAGGTTTGGGATTCCTCTCCTGCAACACAACCCACTGCAGACACAGGTATCATGTAGCACTCTAGATGTTGCCTCCTGGGAATTTGAGCTAGAAAACCCAATCAGAAATGCTAGTTATTTGGCTATTGCAATCACTGTTAATAATAAACTGTCCTGTCTCTCGCCCTGGAGGCTCATGAATTCTGCCAACACCCACAACACTGAAGCAGGTTAATTTAAGAGCTTGCCCATTGGGTAAAATCTGGCCCTTCTCAGTTCTTGGCACTCATCAGTCAATCTCTCCTCTTCCTTCTCCTAGCTTCCTTACACTGGTGAGTAGTAACCCAAACACCCAGCTAAATTCCAGAGCTAGAAATCTGGGTGCCTCTCTACAGAGACACCCAGAGTGACCCCCCTGGTTACCTCTCCATTCCTCACATGCAATCCACTGTCAGTCCACCTGTTCATATTCAAGAGAGAGGCATGCAGGAAATTTTGTGAAAATATGAAATATGTTCTACTTTCTATGTCCATCCTACTGCTCAATGGCTCTTAACATCTGTTGCAGGCATTATGGCAATTGTCTTTTTAAATTTGTTTAATAAAACGGACAGCTGTTCCTGCTCACCCTAGATAAACCTGATTTCTAGGCCTAAAATAAAGCCATCTATTTTACTGTCAGGAAACCTCCACTTCCAGCACCCACCCACTTCCTACTCAGTTATTCAAAGATTGATAGAAGTTTTTGTGAAATTCAAATCTTATCTGATTTTTCCCTAAAGTTCTGTTTTTGTTTTTGTCTGTGTTTTAGTACTGTGAATTTAACTCAGGAGCCCTCTTAGCTTGGAGACAGGATCTGCCTAAAATTGCCTCCTGTCTCAGCCTCCCTAGTAGCCACCCCAGTAGCTGCATTACAGGCACATGTCATACCCCCAGCTAGGTCTGACATTTTCAAAACAAGATAAAATTTTATCCTTTGATAAGGAAAAGACAGTCTTTGCTATACTGGCTTTGCCTCTAATGGTGATTTCCCCACACCCCCTTTGCTTCTTAAACTCCATCAAACAGCTTACTCTATGGCTTCCTGACCTGTGGGAGGGAAAACAGGAGTCTTTCCTAGTTCTCCCCAGCAAAGATCGTGCTGAGAACAGTGGGGTAGTTACTCAGCCATGAATGGGCAAGCAGGGAAAGGACAACAGGAGACTGAAAGCCACTGGAAGCCTTATCTGACTGACAGGCCATGGAAGACTGGGCCTGATCCGTCAAAACCTCCCCCAGGAGGTGATTGCATGCACTTAAGTAAAACTGTTGTTTCAAGATTATGTCACACCTTCCCAGACAGCCTGGGCCCTCCCTTATTACCCAACTGTCACAACCCTCAATTGCCTTGGCAATTAAAACATCAAGACCCTCACAAAGAAAGTTTGCTGAGAACTGTTCAGCAGGAAATTGAGGCAAAAACGAGCAGATTCAATTTCCTTTAAAATTCCAACTCTGAGTCCACCATATCCTCTTCTCTCTTCCAGGTTGTCCTTGCAGTTTCTGTGCTATCAATAAGTGAAGAAGTGCGGGGCATGGAGTATGCCTATAATGCCAGCCATGCAGAGCATCCTAAATTGGAAGCCAGCCTCAGTAAATTCAGTGAGACCCCAAACAACTCAGTGAGACTCTGTCTCAATTTTTAAAATAATAATAATTATTATTGTTATTATAAAAGCTGAGGATATGACTCAGCAGCTAAGCAGTCCTGGGTTAACCCCTGGTGAGTCAAGAGGTGAATTTAGGCAAAACTCTCTGGAAACTTCCCTGGGACCCCTAATAAAACTGGAGAGCAGGTGGGGTGCACCTTCCTTCTCTGAGAGGACCCATTCTCCCTTGAGAGTGTCTCAGGGACCCCTCTTCCGTTTCCTAACCCTCCAGGAAACTCATGCTTTCTACTCTTATAACAGTGGTCCACTTTCGCCTTTGGAATAGAAACTCTGAACATATGCTCTGAGGCTTATTTTTAAAAGAACATGTTTTTTCTCTGTCTTCTCCTCACTCCCTCACCCTAACAAGATTAGAGAGACAGTGTTATCTTTTCAAGAGGAGGATCTATGAAGAGAGCCCTGGGCAAATTAATTAACAATTCCCTGTCTGCTCAGGAGTTGCTTCATTAATAATTCTTTAGGATGGGCAGTATAGGCCTGGGCTTGGGAACATTAACATTTCAGTCTCTCAGGTGTGGTTTCTGATTTCTCAGACTCAAATCGGACTCCATTTTCCCCATGAGACCCGATTCCCTAGCTACACTATTTTCCTTTGAATCTGGCTTCAATAAAGCCTGTCTCATTCCACTGTTCTTCCCACCCCCATAGTCCCACCCCTCCCTTCAGTCCTCTCTGCACAATCCAAAGTTCCTTCATTCTGTACTACCACCCCCCAACCCCCACCCCCGCCCCATGGATCAGCATCTGCTTATCAGAGAAAACATTCGGCCTTTAGGTTTCTTGGAATAGGCTTATTTCACTTAGCATAATATTCTCTAGTTCCATTCACTTACCTGCAAGAAAGGATTATTTCTTTGTTCTTTAAGGCTGAGTAATATTCCAGTGTGTATATGTAATACCACCGGTTACCGTGAAATCTGAACATTAGAGAAGCACGCTGAGGCAAGCATATAAAGCAGGGTTTATCAAAAAGGGGTAACACAGACTTCTCTCGGGAGGGAGAAGAGGCCATAGCTGGTGTCCTGGTATCCCAAGAAGGAGGTGTTCTGCCCTTTTTGTATGTCCTAGGCTTCCTCTCTTCTCTGACCTTTCCCCTTACCTTTCTCCTTCCTGTGTAAGTGACTAGGTCCCAGGACTGCTTGCTAGGATGGTCCAAAGGTGGGGAACAGGTGGGCTGAAGGGGGAAGGGCAGGATGGAGCAGCCCAGGACACATTAATTAACAATTAGCTCCCTGTAGGGAGGGGCAGTTCCTGGGACAGGTGACCTTAGCAACAGGTTGGATCAGGGACAGATTCTAGATAAGGATGGAGGAAGGGCTCTGAAGGAGTTAACATCTCAATCCCTCAGGGGACAGTCTCCTACTTTCTGGACTCACTCAAAATTGGCCTGACTCAATCTGACCTGATTCAATTTACCTATCTATACTGACTGACTGTTAATTCTGACTCCAGGTGTGCCACATTTTCTTGGTTGGTTCCATAGTTTAGCTAGTGTGAATTGAGCTACTATAAACATAGATGTGGCTGTGCTGCAGTCCAGCTGCAGCAAAATAGCCGGGGGATGACGAATAACTTGTGTACGTTGATACAGCAGGAATAGGAGCCGTTTATTGTAGGGCAACAGAGCCATTTATACATTTTGCACAGCTTATCTTAATCAGCACAAACCAGATACATCAATCAACCAATAAGGCATCTCCAAACTTAATGGCTCGCTTTTGTCACTTTTCAAACCACTCCCTCTGACATTTTGCCAGGCACCATCCAGACTTGTTTACGAACTCTTAACATTTCCCTGGCAAAATACCAGGTGTTATTTTGACTTGTTTACAGACCTTAACATGGCTGCAACACTGAAGTTGCCCATTTTAAGTACTTTTATAAAAACCAAGAAGTGGGATAGCTGGTTCAAATTGTGGTTCCATTCCAAGTTTTCTGAGGACTCTCCATACTGCTTTCTTAGTAGTTGCAGCAAGTTGGAGTCCCACCAGCAATGTACGACTGTACCTTCCCCCATCCTTGCCAACACTTTTTTATTGTTTGTATTTTTGATAATTGCCATTCTGACTAGAGTGAGATGAAATCTCAGATTAGTTTTGATTTGCATTTCTCTAATTGCTAGAGATGTTGGAACTTTTTTTGTTGATGGATTGTTTCTTCTGTGAAGTGTCTGTTCAGTTCTTTGGCCCATTTGTTGGTTGGATTATTGGGGTTTTTCGGTGTTAAGTTTTTTGAGTTTTTTATATATCCTGGATATATTAGTGCTTTTTCTGAGGTGCTTGCGGTAAAGATTTTCTCCCATTCTGTAGGCTCTCTCTTCACATTATTGATTTTTTCCTTTGCTGAGAAGAAGCTTTTTAGTTTGAATCCATTCCATTTATTGATTCTTGATTTTACTTCTTGGGCTTTAGGAGTCTGGTTAAGGAAGTCAGGTCCTAAGCCAATATGATGACAATTTGGGCCCACTTTTTCTTCTATTAGGCACAAGGTCTCTGGTCTAACTGAGTCAGGGACACCTGGCGCTACAGATCTCTCCCATTATTTATAGACAAGCAACTCAGCAGGGTGGCTGTCTGCCTAGAAAGGCTCTGAGGGTTTTTCCAAGGACAAGGGTCATGCCCCTTTCCTTGGAACAGGCCTTGAGGTAGAAGCTGCTGTTATTTATTTATTTTCAAAAGTGGAGTCACATCAGTTCCTCACAGCCACCTGTCCTTTGTCCTGGTGTCAGTGGTCACCTAAAAGAAATCTGGTTGGGTGAAAGAAAAACGACAATAAAATGACCAATCTCTAAATGAAGGGCTTTTAATGTGCTAGGCAGCGTGCTAAGAAAGCACTTTGGAAGGACTGGGGCTGTATATCTTAGTGGTATAGCACTTGCCCCTCACATGTGAAGTTCTGGGTTTGATCCTCAGCACCACAAAATTCTAAATAAAGATACTGTGTCCATCTACAACCAACCAAACAAACCTTTAATAAACAACAACAAAAAATAAATACATAAGAAAGAAAAATGGAGACTTGGAGCATCGCTTATTGGTAATGTGAGTGCTGAGAAGGCCCAGGCCCTGGGTTCAACCCCAAGCACCAAGAAACCAAAAGCAAGTGAGCACCTCAGGGTTTCCTAATCTGGGGGTTGGTGAAGTTGGAGGCAGGCAGGCAGGAATTACTTTTTTTTTTTTTTTTTTTTTTTGGTACTGGGGTGTTAAGGTCTGTAAACAAGTCAAAATAACACCTGGTATTTTGCCAGGGGAATGTTAGAGTTCCTAAACAAGTCTGGATGGTGCCTGGCAAAATGCCAGAGGGAGTGGTTTGAGAAGTAACAAAAGTGGGCCATTAAGTGTGGAGATTCCTTATTGGTTGACTGATGTATCTAGTTTATGCTAATTAAGATAAGCTGTGCAAAATGTATAAATAGCTCTGTTGTCCTACAATAAAGGGCTCCTACTCCTGCTGTATCAATGTACACAAGTTATTCGTCACCCCCCCCCCTTATTTTGCCCCAGCCTGACCAGCACTGGGGATTTAATCCAGGGGCACCTTACTACTGAACCACAACCCCAGACCTTTTTTTTTTTTTTTTGAGATAGGGCCTCCCACTTGCCATCTTCCTGCCTCAGCCTCCCAAGGTGCTGGGATAACAGGCACCAGCCCCTGCCCCTGTCCCTGCCCCTGCGAGAATTCATCTCCAACCTACAAAGGAAACTTAAAACTGTTGCCGCAAGCTGTTAGGGTCTGTAAAGAAGTCAAGATGGCGCCTGGCATTTTGCAGAGGGAGCAGTTTGTGAAGTAAGGCCAGGGAGCCATTAAGTGTGGAGATTCCTTATTGGTTGACTGCTGTATGGAGTTTATGTTAATTAGGAGAAGCTGTGTGGAATGTATATATACCCCTCCTGTCCTACAATAAATGGCTCCCTCTCCTGCTGTATCAATGTACACAAGTTGCTAGTCACCCCCGGTTATTTTGCTGCAGCCGGACTGGGGCAGCAAGCACAGTAAACACAGTGCAAAGAAGTACCAAGATTTTCTCACCAACAAAACCCACACCTTTTTGTATTCCAAAACGGTTGTTGCCAACAGTTAACAGTCATGACGGGTCAGCGCTTGATACTTAACGCATCAATGAAGACGCACACATGTTACTAGATCACGAGTTATTTTAATTGATAACTTGTAGTAGGCTAGATTTTCTTTGTAATCCTAGGTATTTTTTTAGATACTGTTAAAAATATGATTTCTAAAAGGACTCCATGGGCTTCCTTCTGCAGTCGGAGGGCTCCAGCCCTTGAAACTTAAGATGCCGAACAAGCCATCAGGCCTCCGCTCGGGAGATGCCACGTGCAGCCCAGCGGGCTCTGGACCTAAAGGACCAGCCTGCCCTGCTGAGGCGATCCCAGCGACCCGAGAGCTGACACCGAGAGCGCCGACCTCCGCGCATCCTAGAGCGGCCGGAAGTCTGGGCGGGCGCGCGCTGGGCTGCTCTGGCTGCGCGCTTGGGCAGCGAGAAGGCTTTGGAAGATCGCGGCACAATCCGAGGGGATGCGGAGGGGGTGAGAGGCGTGAGGGCCTCCGCGGGTCGCTGGCCCCGGGGGAGGAAGGGAGGCAATGGGACCAGGGCGGACACAGGACAATGCGTACCCCACTCTTTTCAGCACCCCCGGGGCTGGGGCTCAGGTTGAAGGGTCGGAAACGTCATGACGTAATCAGTCCCTCGGCCCACGTCAGTGCCCCGGATTTCCGGGTAGCCGTGATCCAGTATTGAGATGAAGTCCAGTGGACCTTAGGGAGAGCAAGGAGGTTTGAAGGCCGACCTGTGATTTGCTCTTCGCTGTTTCAGGAATATGTGTCTTTTACAGTGTTTGTAATTTTTAACTGACACGTAGTAGGCGTGCAGGTATGGTACGGTGTGACATTTCAGTCCGTGTCAACATGCATGCCTGGTGATCAGCTGGGGTAGCTGATGGCTGATTTCAGACGTTTGTCCTTTCTTGGTGTTGGGAACATTCAAAGTTCTCTCTACTGGCTATTTGAAAGTTTCTACCAATTGTCAACTATAGTGTCTGCGCTATAGAATATTGGAAACCATTCCTGCAGTCCAACTTCTCCAGGAATATTTCTGTCTAAAAAATCCTATTAACTTCCTTGTCCAGAAACAACATCTCTTCAAGATTTGCATTGCCAAAGATAAGCTAAGATCCTAAATCCCCTGGGATGTAGTGTCATTTTGTCATTACCTGTCTTACTTGGAAAGCACAACTCTTTAGCTTGTAGAAGGCTGTGGATACTTACATTAGATGATTGCCTAATGGCATCTTGTACATTCCTTCATTTACTCAGAAACACCCCATTATTGTTTTGGATGGGTCACAGTTGAACTTAAACCACTAGTCCTTAAACTTTTCAACATGAGGAGACTTGTAGGTCCTGATATTACAGATCTGGGACTTATTCTGGACTTTACTAATTTATTTTGACCTCAAGGCAAGTTACTTAATTTCTGTTTGCCTCTTTTTCACTAAAGATCAAGTTAAACGGGGAGGATAATATTCCACAACATTGGGTTGTGGGATTAATATTATGCATGAAAACACTGGACACAAAGTTATTTGGTAAACAATAGGCACTTTTAAGATTATTAAAGTAAAAAACCCTAACATACCTGGTTTGTGTATGTGTTTTAATTATTTTCTGATTCACAACTCATTCATTAAACATCGACCACATTGCAAATGCCCTTACTCTTACCATCAGACTTCTCCCTACTTCTTGCCTGACCAGCTCCTGTTTTCCACTTGCTGTTCGGGTGTCAACAGGCTCCAGGAAGCCCATCCCTTCATGTGTGGCAACAGTGTTGATGGTGCGCAGCCAGGGCTTCTAAGAAACGGAGGGAATGTAATGGCCTTAGTTTATTAGAAGGAATAAGAAAGGGGAAAGGGAATACCTATCAAAGGAGACAGGGGGTCCTCTCAGAAGGGACAGGGACTGTTGTCCCCTCCTGTCCTCAAGTTTTATTAGGAGTACCTCCCATACCCCCCACCACCCTTTCCAGTGTCTTCAAGGACATTGAGACAGTTTTGCCTCTACTTCCTGACTTCTGAATCAGTGGTTACCCTTTGAATAGCCCTCACCTGGTTCTGTGAGGGTCTTGATGTTGGCCTATCACAGTGATTGGAGTGGTGACACAGGGAGAGTCTTGGAGACTGGATTGCAAGAGAATCGGAGACCTGGTCAGGAAGGGGTATGTTTTCTTAAGTCTGAGGCAGGTTTTAACATACAAAGCCCCACCTTCCAGGTGCTTATTTGTCAGCTAGAGCACCCAGCACCTTTTGGAGGCCCTCTACGATCTTCCTGCTCTCTCCCTCCTGGCTGCGGAGCCAAGTTAACCTTTGGGCTCTGCAGTCCAACTTAGGACAGGAATGTTGACCCACTCTGAGCTTCCCGAGCACAGCCTCTTAGGTCCTGACCTGTGTGGCAGAGAAGGCAGGGTCAGTGTGGTTTGCTAAGTAGAATGGATCAAGAATAGTTAATAAAGGAAAGTGACAACATAAAATGACAAACTAACATCTGTATCAATTCACAATTAGAAAGCAAAATATAGTTAGTAGTCTTGTAACTCCAATTTTGAGACATCTGCTACTGGGCTTTAATAAAAGCCTCATATGAAGTAACCCGGCCCTCCATTTTTCAGGTGCATTATTTTTTTCCCCAGTTCAGGTGCACGTGCACTCTCCCCCCACCTTCAGGTAAACGTGTATTCCCCCCCAGTTCAGGTACACTTGCACATGCCCCCAAGTTCAGGTAAACTTGCACTCTCCCCCCCCCCCAGTTCAGGTACACACGCACTCCCCCCAGTTCAGGTACCCGTGCACTGCCCCCCCAGCTCAGGTACACATGCGCTTCCTCCCCCGCCAGTTCGGGTACACGTGCACTGCCCCCCCTGCTCGGGTACACATGCACTCCCCTCCCCCCAGTTCGGGTACACGTGCACTGCCCCCCCTGCTCAGGTACACATGCACTCCCCTCCCCCAGTTCCGGTACACGCACTCTCCCCAGGTTCACGTAAATGTGAACCTTTTCCCCCCTCAAACGTCAAGTGGCGCTGGAGGCATCACTACGCGGGGTGGGAGCTGCGGGACCGCCCTCGCCCGCGCCCTCCCGCCCCGGGCGTGGGGTGAGAGGCACACGTTAAAAGAATGCGCCAAAAGGCGAGAAGCTGTTTCCGCCCGGTTTCGAACCGGGGACCTTTCGCGTGTGAGGCGAACGTGATAACCACTACACTACGGAAACGCGCTGTCTGGCCTGCCTCCGCGCCCGTGTTCTGCCGTGCTCCCGTCACCGACGGAGCCAGCGGGCGACCCGCGTAGGGGAGTAGGGCAGGATGGCGATGGAAGCAGAAGAAGCCCAGTTCTCTCGCTCCACAAAAAGACCCCAACGCCAGCGAGTAGGGCGTAGTCCGGATCCCAGTCTCTCTCCCTCCCTCTCTGTCATATAAATAAAACATTTTTTAAGGATGGGGATGTGGCCGTCTTGGACGCTCGCCCCCCCTACGTAGGCCAGGTCAGTTTCCTACCAGCGAGGGGGCCACGAACTGGCCGCGCGTCCCTGCGAAGCGCGGCCCGGGGGCTGCTGGGACGTTCGGGAGGAGTAGACCTGGCGCTGGTCTTTTGCTCCTCGGCGCCCCCTGGGGGTGCGGAGAAGGAAGGAGCAAAAGGAACTCGTACACCCCGAGCCAGCCAGGAGTCGAACCTGGAATCTTCTGATCCGTAGTCAGACGCGTTATCCATTGCGCCACTGGCCCGCACGTGCTGACTCCCTCGGCCGCGCCCCTTCCTAAAAGCAAGGCCGCGGTCTGGCTGCTGCCGAGGGCTGCACCCGCCAACGGTCCAGGCTCTCAGCGCTGGGTCGCCGGCCCCTCTTGCCACCACCCCAGAGGGGCCGCGAGACCCAAGCCGCGTCCACTCTGCCCGCCGTCCTTCCACCCGTGCATTCCATTCCACCGACGCGGCGGCTCCGGGCCTCAGGTGGAGCCTAGAGGAAAACGTGCCACCTGCGCCCTGGGGAGACGGTGCGGGGGGACGGACCGCACAGCGCCAGGCGGCAAGGGAGCGCGGAGCCTGGGGAGACCCGGGAACACGACGGGGCCGGGAACCCGGAGTCCGCGTCGGCGGCCTGATTCGACCTTTCTTTCTTTTCTTTCTTTTTTCTTAATCTCTTTATAGGTCTTTAAAGTTTTCTTTTTCAAAGTTCCCTAAGCAGAACTGAGCTGCGCCCTCTCCCTGCGCAGTGCTCGGGGCCGTCACCTTCCAGGAACGTCGCCGCCACCTCTGCCCGCGCGGAGGCCTTCAGCGGACAGCGCCTCCGGTGCAGGGTCCAGTCCTCCCGTGGGTGGGTCTGAGAAGGGATCCGTCCCCCGCCCAGGGAGCGCCGTAGGGGGGCGGAGGCCACCAAGCAGGACAGGCTCTGCCTCCAGTCCCTGCGGTCTCAGCCACCCCCGGAATCGCCTTGGGCGCCCTTTCCGCATCAGCTCGGGGTGGACCTGCTCGTGGACCCGCCGCTCGGCTGGTTCTGTTCGCAGACCTCGGGGCAGTTCGGTGACGTGGGACTGCAGCTTGGAATAATACCTTTAAAACACAAAGGAAAAAAGGGTACACGTACACCATTTCAGGAGGAACCAGCTATGTTGAAATGTCATCAACATGTTTTAGGTTACCCCATGATGCTGTGCTCCTTTATTGAGGTACTAGATGAAAATATCTAGCCCAAGTGCGGGAGGTCTGATAAATACTTAATTTAAAAGCAGTGTTGACTATAAGTGATATTTTAAGAAGCTTGCAACAACTGTATTGTGATGTGAAAATGCTTGTGTTTTCCATGAAGGCTGAAACACCACTATGGTTTGTTTTCTACATCCGTAATGGAAGAAAACATGCAATTTCAGTAACGAGTTATTCAAAATAAACATTTATTTTCTTATCCAGCTTCACAGTGGTCTCCCCTTTAAAATCAAGAGATTTTTATTCTGAAGGGGGACCTGGGAACATGGAGAACAGTGCTCCAAACACAGCTAACTGGTTGCCCGGGGTCCTCTTTTACCTCCTCAGGGACCTAACATGGGGAGGCAGGGTCCAGGACATCTCTGAAAGTCAGAGGTCCCATCCTGTATCTCCAAAATGGCCTTACTCCAGCTGGCCGGAGGTTCTGTCCACACTTTTCTCAGTGTTTGTCCATGGAAACCTCCTTTTGTTTTGCAGATTTTGAGGGTCTTTCTCAAATTTCCCAGCCAGATCCACAGCAAGGTATGGTTTCACCTTGTTCTCCTGTGTATGCTTTTTTGACAGTTCCAACTCCAAATTTCAGACTTTCAGTCTTTTCTTTAGTGATTGTGTAAGTCAGAAAAACAATCCAGAAGAAAACCGAACCAGTAGGAGATTAAATCCACGAACACAATATACTGTATTAAGTACATTCACGCGCATGGTAGGAATCGGCTTACATGCTCGGCCAGTCTGACAGAAGGTCAACAGGCTGGAAACACCCAGACAGAAGCTGATGCTGTAGCCTTGAAACAGAATTTCTTTTTCCTCAGAAAAGCCTACTTTGTTCTTAAAGTCTTTCAACTAAATAGATGAGGCCTACCTACATTACTGAGAATAATCCCCTTTATTTAAGGTACTTGATTGTAATTGTTAACCACATTCACAAAACACCTTCAGAGAAACATCTGGATCAGTGTTTATGGCCTAATCAAGTTGACACATAAACTAGCACAGTGGTGGACTCTCCTCTATGCTCCTGTTATTTCTGATTTGCTTCCAAGTGTTCAGCAGGCAGCACTGTCTGCCCGTGCTGTTTCTTGACCTCACTGTGGGCAACCTGTGACACAGGGCCTGCACCTATCCAGTGTCATGGGTGGAGCAGAGCCTATGTGTGGTTTTCATGGTCCTTCCTGGTCAGTGGAACCTGAATGGAAGGTCGGGTTCACACCCAGATTTTTGTAAAAGGATCACTTGGACTCAGTTTTCTTCCAAGACTTAGCTCTGGAGTTTAAACAACTTAATTTGGCTCCTTGAAGTCTTCAGCTGTCGGTGAGAGGAAAACCCAAACCACATTCTATTTGCCGGTGCTGTCTGGTGGCCTGCCGCGGCTGGTCAAAGGTGTGGCTGTGCTGTCGTCGCCCTGTTCCTGAGCGCATAGAATGCAAGCCCCCTAATGTCCGATGGTCATCATAGACTGCTAAACACCTAGGTGCGCCTCTCTTCACCATGCTGTCGGTGGACCCTCAGTCCTACGATGAAGTAGGTGGACCCTCAGTCCTTCCATGAAGTCGGTGGACCCTCAGTCCTTCCATGCTGTTGGTGGACCCTCAGCCCTTCCGTGAAGTCGGTGGACCCTAATCCTTCCGTGAAGTCAGTGGACCTTCAGTCCTTCAATGAAGACAAGGAATCGGGAAGGGCCGGGAGCCTCGGGCGTGGACGCCGCGCCCAGCGTCCGCTCCCACTCACCGCCGGCCGAGCGCAGCCTCCCCTCGGGAAGCCACCCCGGGGCCGCGGCGAGGGCCGAGCTGTGGGCGCCTCGCGGAGCGGCCCGAGCTGGATGCCCGGGAGGCCTTCCGTGGACGCAGAGCCGGGAGGACGCGGGCGGGCAGCAGCGCTCATCGCCCACGACCGTGGCCACGCGGAGTCGTCGCGGGTCCTCAGCTCCCGCCGGGTCGGGTCAGTTGTCGGCTCGGCGCTGGGTGAGTGGACCTGGCCGGCTCCTGACCTCGCAGATGGCGCGAGGGGAGGCAGAGTCTTCAGCCCAGGGACGAAGGCCGCGCCCCGGTGCGGCGGAGGCCAAGTCCACGCTGGGTCCGGCGGGTCTGGGCGGCTCCGGGACCTCGGAAGCGGGAAACGCTGCAGGAGCGAGAGCCTCCCTTTTCCCTCCCAATCTGGAGCGCGGAGGGCGTGCTGGCTCCGTGGCTTAGCTGGTTAAAGCGCCTGTCTAGTAAACAGGAGATCCTGGGTTCGAATCCCAGCGGGGCCTCTCCTTTTGCGCCTTCAGAAACCAGGGCGATGGACTGCTGTAAGTTCCTGCACCTCGTTTCCCACCCACCCAAGCGTTTTGTGTGGATCTGGGGATGGTCTCTCGTTTTCACCAAAAGAAAAGAGGCAAAGTGAATTTGTTGTTGTTTTGGAACCATTTTCTCCCTTTCTGGCTTTACGACATGTGATTTCTATTTAGCAAATACAAAAGGAAGCAGGGAAAGCAGAAAGGAAAGTCACCAAATTTAATCTACGAGCGACATGGTAACCTCTGATTATCCTAGTTGCAATCCTGGGGAATTCCCAGACTGTTATTTAGAAAAGTCAACCTTTGCAATGACCGGTATGTCTACTGCTGAGGTCGCTGCAGCTGTGACAACCCATAGCAGCCCTAAACACGCTGGGAGTACCCATTTTGGAAGGTTGTACTGTGTCCTGAATTTCCTGAATAGGAAAAATCAAAGCGAGAACGAGTACGTGTCACTGTGACTTTAGAAAACGTGTCCAAGAGAAGCATCCATGTGATTGTCTATCACAGAGCCACGCACACACACACCAGAAGGGGCAGATATGAAGGAGGCCTAGTACCGAGAGAGAGAAAGGGAGAGAGGAAAAGAAGTCGGTTTGACTCTTATCAGAGACTCTTCACAAGAAGCACACCACAGAAATGGAAGTTCCCTGAGAAAGTGGGCAGCCCTCTGCTCCTCTGCCAAGGGCCAGCCCCCAACACCTGGCAAAGGAAGTTGCACTACCCTGGCTTTTGCCTTCAGAGCACGTGTTTTATGTGGATTATCAAGGATTGAGGTATAATCGCCTGTCCAATCTGCGGAAACAAAGTGTCTCTGTCCTTTAGGAATGACTCAGGAAGAAACTTTACTTTGGGGGAGAATTTCTGCTCCCACCCTGCAGCTTAATTTCCACTTTTCCTTGTTAGCATCAGGCCACAGTGGAAAGGCAGACTCTCTTTTTTTTAATGGAAAGCATGTTTATTTTTATGTGGTGCTAAGGGATCAAACTCGGTGCCTGGCTAGCACTCTGCCACTGAGATACAGCCCCAGAATCTCTTTTTCACTAAGTCTTTCTTCTGCTTATGAAATCCTTTATCCCAGACTCAGGCCTCAGACCTCCCTCAAATAAGGACACAGGTCACTGATGCAGATATCAAACTACACCATGGCTTTGCCTTGTTACCAAGCCCGCCTTTGTTCCACCCCGATACTTCGGGCTTATGGAAATCAATTTCTTGTCATCAAAAATAGAGCTCAGAAACCATTGGAGAAACTATCAGGTAGTAAAAGATTGTTCAGGGACTGCTCTGCTGGGCCAATATAGCCAAACAGCTTGCCTTATCCTTAACACTATATTCTTCTTCTTAGCAACTGTCAAGAAAACTACCTACTATGACTTTCAGATTGGCTTCACTTAGTAGCTGCTGCTACATGCCAATCAGAGTTCATTGGCTCCCTCAAGCACCCAAAGTGCCAATGAACTTTCTTTTGTAAACATCTGTATAGATTTCTCTGTTCGAACAAAATCTCCGACCTTTCCCTTGTTCTCCATGCATACCAGAGGTCATGCTGGTCTGTGATTATGTGTCCTGGATGCATCTTATTCTTTGTTCCCAAACAAATTCTTTGTTCCTTTATTGGAAGTCCTCATTATTCTTGTTTATCTCTGACAGGCTCTAGGCTCCGGGGTCTGTATAGGGATGCTTCCAGACAAGTTTCTCTCAACACATTGCATGGTCTCTGCCATTGAGGTAGTGGTACTGGCTACAGAAGTTACAGAATATTCCAGTTGAGGTGTCTCACTCTCTTTCCCAAAAGCCCATAAGTCTTCCTGACTCTTCAAATATTGATAAACCATGAAAGCGATTCGTGTGCAGAAGTGTCAAGGGTTTGCAATCAGATGTCTGCTTATCCACTCAGCTGCTCCTTGTTGAGGGCCTGTTATGTGACGGGCACCTTGTTCCTCACACATGGGTTATGAGTTCTGTCCTAAAGAGTGGTGTGGGGATCAGAGAACTCGATGTTGATTGCAGGAGAGTGGGATGTGATGCCACTCAGAGTACAGGGACTTTCCAAATGCATAAACTGCGTTTGGACACTCAATACAAACTGGATAGAGGTGGAAGGAGGTGGAGAAGACTTCATGGAAGAAATTACAACCAAACTGAGCCATGAGAGAGATGCAGAACTGAGCAAGAAAGTAGGCTGTGGAGGGGTGGAATAGATGCTGTGGCAAGAAGCCACGGAGTACAGCTAAGTGGATGCCCAGTTCAGGTGAGTGGAGGCCATTAGGAAGGGATGTGCTCAACTCTCCCAACTTTTCATTGTCTGGAGATGACCACAGGCTCTTGGGCATCCTCACCTGCAGTCAGATAGATCTGACAGTTGGTAAGTGCCAAGTGTTTCATGCTTTCCTTTAAAAAGACCATGCATTACCAGAGCACTGCAGATGGCATCTGAATTTACAACTTGTGGTCGACAGGGCCTGGACCTGGGCTGCTGAGGTTCTGCTACGGCAGATGGAGCTAGAAGGGACCCCGTGCCCTATCCTGTCCTGGGCAGCAACTTTCATCTCTTTGCTCTGCATCTGCCACTGTACCAGCTGGTCTCCTCCTGGGGGCTGTTCCTGTGCTGTGTACAGGCCTGGCCAACAGCAGTGTGATGTTTAATTTCACGCCAGGTTTAAGGGTACCAGGGTCCCCAGATTAAATATCGTTTCAGGGTTTATCTGTGAGGGTTTTCCAGATGGGATTAGCATTTGAATCAGTGGCCTCAATAAACTAGATTGCCCTCCCCCAACCCCCGCTGTTCCGGGCTTCATCCAATCTCTGGGGAGCCTGAATAGAATAAAACCCCTCTCCATGCTCTCACCCACCTCGTCTCCATCCCTTCCTGCCTCTCTTCCCCGGCTCTCAGGCCTTCCTACAGGAACTCAGCTACACCACCTGCCTTCTTAGTCCCAGCTTGCAGAGGACAAATCCTGGACCTTCTCACTCCCCATACCCGTGTGAGCCAGTTCTCTATAGGACATCTCTCCCCATCTCCGTTTCTCAACAGATGATAGATATTGGTTCTGTTTCTTTGGCAGGTTCTAATATAAAAGAGTACTTCATTTATGACAAAATAAAATTACCGTTTCTCGGGCATTTATTTTTGGCTGGCATTTGTACAAGCACTTTATATGTACTAAGCCAGGCAATCCTCACAGCACATTTATGAGGCAAGGTTCAGTTATGTTCTCCATGAAAAGAGGAGGGCACCTAACACAAGGGTGAAGAGTCACTTGCCTGGGAGACTGTGAAGTGGCACAGCCTCTGGCTGAGCCCAGCAGCCTGAATTGGATTGGACCCAGGGGCTGCCCTCATCCGGTATGACCCTGAGGGTTCATTTCCTCCTTTCTCTTATGCTGTCAAGGCCAAAGTGGAGTCTCAGAATCCCATTCGTTCAACCAGAATGTTGGTGTGGGCGGAAATGGAGCTACTGGTGTCCAGTCGGGTGACAAGGGGAAATCTCCATTCCTTTGTTCTTTTCCTGTCTGGTTGATGACAATCTAAAACATACCAATTCACTTTTCTTTCAGTATATGGATCTGAATTTTGAGGAATTCCAGAAAAAAAAAAGGGGGAGAGGACAGGCCAATTTTGAATATTAATGATCATAAAAGAGATTCGCCGTATATTTTGCCTATGAAACCTGGTAGTAGATTAAATTTTCTTTTCTTTTTTTTTTTTTTTTTTTTTTGGTGTTGAGGATTGAACCCAGGGGTGCTCTACCATTAAGTTACATCCTACATCCACAGCCCTTTTTACTTTTAGATAGGGTCTCACTAACTTGCTTAGGACCTACTAGGATGCTGAGGCTGGTCTCAAATTTGCAATCCTCCTGCTTTGGCCTCCTGGTTAAATTTCCTTTGGAAAAGGGAAGAGTGAAGAGAATTCCAGTCCCTTGAGGTTTTTGATTAATTGGGGCTTTGCAATAAGTTCAAAATAGGAACAATGAATGTGCATGTTTGTAATTGTAGCTATTAATGTTCAAGATGAGCAAGTTGGATGTCAGAAATTTGAATTTGGGGGATATTTCTGGAGACTTCACTAAATATGAGCTGCATATTTAAAACATGCTCCTTGGGTCCTGTTCCTGATAGCTATCAGAAAAGGCACACATACTTCCAGGGGCAGGATCCTATATACTTATTTGCGGAAAGCTGCTATCCCTTTAATAGACTGTTAGAAAACCTGCTACAAAGTTGTTTTTCTTTTTGTTTCGGATAAGGCTCCTTGGAGAAACTCATGAGGACTAGACTCCATGCTCAGGAATGTCCCCCTCCCCTTCTTTCATTTGGGCTTATGATCTTAAACTGAGTTTGCCAACCTTTTTGTGAGGCAAACCTCTATATGAGACGACAAATCTTACCTATATGAACATCTAGAGGTTTCCCCAATGAAAGTCCCTCACTTTCTTTGTTCGGAGAAAGCACTACTTTTCAAATTATCTCGAACCCTCTACCTTCTTGCTGCAAATAATACGCCAGTCTCCGCGCTTTTATCTCCTTTTTGGCTTATGGGCTTTTCACTCATGGCTCTCGGCCATATTCTGAAATTGGTGTAAAATTAGTGGATTGTCAAACTCTTTTGACCTGCAATTTGTTCCTGCCATATCTCAAATTCTTGCACAGCTTGGTAATGGAATATGTAGGAAGATGTGCTTTATAGTGGCTACACGTGAGACCCAACCTGTGAGCCACGTGGGGGGGGCGGGGGGCAGGCCAACTCACAGCTGACCTCTATGCAGCAATTAAAAGCACTTGGTCTGGACTTGACTTGGGCTAGATGTGCACAGGACATGGTTCAAAATCATGGCGCCAAAGGAATGAAGTAAAATAGAATGACATCTATAATACATAGTGAATTATGAAGATTAAAAATGCATGTATCCTCTAATCTGGCTCTCCGATTGCAGAAGTTTGGTCATTGCTAAACTTTTTGTTGCCAGATGTATTTGATGGCTTGACAAGCTTTGAGTATTTGTTTGACATCACTAATCTTTCTGAAACTGCTGAAGACATTACAGCCAAAGAAAGAGAACAGAATGTATTGCATATGCTGCACCAGATTCTCACCCCTTTCTTAATGAGAAGACTAAAATCTGATGTTGCTCTTGAAGTTCCTCTTAAATGAGAAGCAATTGTTTATGCACCACTTTTGAAGAAACAAGAAGTCTTTTACACAGCAATGGTGAATCGCACAATTGCAAATATGTTTGGAGTCAGTGAGAAAGAAACAGTTGAGCTAAGTCCTACTAGAGGACCAAAATGGCAAATTAGAAAATCAGTAAATTACAGCACGATAGATAATTTTCCTAATGAATTGGAAAAACTGACCAGTCAAATGCAGCCAGAGGTGGACAGAGAAAGAAGCGTGGTGGAAGTGAATATCCCTATAGAATCTAAAGTTAATCTGAAGCTGCAGAATATAGTAATCAACCATACCTGACTGAATATCCTATAGACCCTGTTACACAAGAGTTTAAGATTGATGAAGAATTAGTAACAAATTCTGGGAAATTCTTAATGTTGAATAGAATGTTCCAGAACTTAAAAAAAAAAAAAAGTCACAAGGTGCTGCTTTTTTCACAAATGACAAGAATGTTGGACATTTGGATGGATTACTGCCAACTTAGAAATTTCAACTTTAGCAGGTTGATGGGTCCATGTCTTATTCTGAGAGAGGGGAAAATTTGCACAATTTCAACACAAGTCCAGATGTGGTTAGCTTCTTAGTGAGTACACCAGCTGGTGGCCTGGGCATTAATTTGACTGCAGCAGGTACAGTTATCATTTATGATAGTGATTGGAAACCCCAGTCTGATATTCAGGCCCAGGATCAATGTCATAGAATTGGTTAGACAAAGCCAGTTGTTGTATATCGATTTTTACAGCAAATACTATTGATCAGAAAATTGTGGAAAGAGCAGCTGCTAAAAGAAAACTGGAAAAGTTGATCGTTCACAAAAATCATTTCAAAGGTAGTCAATCTGAATTAAATCAATCTAAGAATTTCTGAGATCCCAAGGAATTAAAGGAGTTGTTAAAATTTAGAGATTATGAAAGGGAAGTCAAAGGATCAAGAGAAAAGATCATTAGTGATAAAGATCTTGAGTTGTTGTTAGATCCAAGTGATCTCATTAATCAAATGAAGGCCTCAGGACCCATTAAAGAGAAGACAGGGATGTTCAAGATACTGGAAAATTCTGAAGATTCCAGTCCTAAATGTTGTAAATGAAAGCTAAAGAATGACTTTTAAAAGTTCTTGTTTACAGCTAGTAATTTACTTATTGGTTAGGAAATTCAAATTGTCTATTATTTTTTCTTTATTATATCATTTTACATAATGTAACTAGCATCATTGCATAGTTAATAGATCATAATTTTCCGAGCCTTTCTAAGAGGGAAATGCATATTAAGTTTAAATTCTCAGTTAAAATTTGAGACTGGTTAGTACTCTTGAGTCTGGTCTGATGTGTACTCAACCATTGCCAGATTTATAGAGTCTTTCTGTGAAGTTTAGTAAACATCTCTTTCTCCCCTTTCTTTTAGCAACATGGTTCATAGGTTTAGGGTACTTCCGTTATGGAGTAGGCTTTGATGGGGGGAGTGGGGGGATTATTCTTTCTGTTCTTTAAGTAACAAATTGTTTGATTTTAGAGTCTTTAAATAGTTGGTCAAATAAATGTTCATTATAAGAAAAAAAAAAAAGTGCTCGTATCCAAACCAATTAATACATCTTCTGCAAAAGCTTTGGGAAGAAAGCGATGGCTTTTCCAGTGATCCCTCATCGGCCTGGGGAAGTGGGGTGGGTGGGGGGAGACCCAGAGAGGATGCTGTAAATAAAGCAAAAGGGCCCCAGGACCGCAGTGATGGCAATAAGCCTGGATCTGAAGAGGAGAGACTAAAGGGAACAAAGATGAGATTTAAACTAGTTGTCGAACTCTCTTCCAAGCTCAGGGTACTTTAGTTCCAGAGCTTGAATAGTTAAAAACAAAGAAACAAACGGGAAAAAAAGATTGTAATTCTTTTTTAAGTAGAGCAAGGAGGAAAAGGGAATTGTCAGGAGTGGGATTCGAACCCACGCCTCCAGGGGAGACTGCGACCTGAACGCAGCGCCTTAGACCGCTCGGCCATCCTGACGTTGCTGCAGCGGCTCCTCGCGACTCACTTCTGTCTCTGCCGAAACGAACTCATTCCTAAAACTCACTTTTCCTCCTTTTCTTAAAATTCTGTTATGCTTCCATTAAAAGCAAAACCGCTACTTCCCAGACCGACCTGAACCGGGCCGGCGGTGCCGAATGGCCCGGGTGCCGCCCCGCGTCGGCGCCCCCGCGGTGCCCGCCGGGCGAGGGTCGCGGGCCGAGGCGGCTCCTCGGGCTGGGCGTGCGGCCGCGGACCCGCGCTTCCCGGTGTGGACGCGTAAAAGTTCAAACTGCGAACACGGCGCCGCAGAAACGCGAGCAGCTCTGCGCGTCCTGAGCCGGGGCAGGGCGCCGCCACCAGCCCCCACGGCCGCGGGCTCCCGAACACCGTGGGGTCGGGGCGACCTGCGTCCAGCGCAGTCCGCGGCGGCGGTCAGGGCGGCGGGGGCGGAAGGTCGCTGACCGCTGGCCCGGGAGCGGCGCTCCGGCGTCAGACAGCAGCAGATCCACCCACCCGGGGCCGCAGGGTCTGAGCCACCTTCCAGAGTCTCCGCGAGTCCCGACGCCGGGGCGCCGCGCTCAGTCCCTTAGATTACGCTCGAGTTTCCGGGGGGCTGCCTGGACGCCAGTCCTCAGGCCACCCCGCTGCCCCACCGGCGTTCTGCCCTCGGCGTGGCCCTGAGGCCTGCTGACACGAAAACCGCTCATCGGAGAGGTGACCTGTCACTGCTCCCAGGTCGGCGTCCTGTGACCCTCTAGGACGGCGGCTTTGCCCTGCAGAGGTCTGAAACACCCACCTTCCCCACCCTGGATCCATCAAATCCAATATCGGGGCGCACACCTGGCAACTGCCTTTCCTAGGGCCCCACACTCCCCCCAGGTGACTGGGGTCCAGGTTAGAGGCCATGGCTTTAGGGGCTAGCTTTAGGGAAAGTCTGACCATTTCTCTTGGGAATGAAGGTGGATTCACATTGAAAATAGGATCCAAGCCTACAGCGATGCGGGGCTCCAGTCTGAAATCCGTGTAAGACACGGAGCAGAGCAGTGAAAACAGTTTACCACGGACGTGCAAAACCAGGGTGTGCAGGCACCCACCTGAGGCGTCAGACTGAAACCTGGAGATGACCAGAGATGACCACAGCCAAAGGAAGGTCTTCCCTGGAGCCTGAAGAGGCAGAGAGAGGATGGCAATAGTCCCCAGAGAGTGTTCAAACCTGATCATTAGAGTGACCGTATGGGAAGAGCTTGTGAGCACTTTGTGAAAATAAACCCTCATCTCAAGGATGTCCTAACCTTTCTGGGTTCCAGGCATCCAGCAACACTTAATGTCATCATGGGGTAAAGAATGAGCAGAGGTACTTTTAAGAGTTTTTTTTTTTTTAAAGTGAAATCCCCAGAAGAGGAAGAAATGGCAGCGTAATAGTTCATTTGAATTGTCAACTTGATTGGATTAAGAGATGCTGAGGATTAAGAGGTTTTTGGCCTGTCTATGAGGGTGTGTCTAGGAATGATTGGCATGTGCCATAGCCGACTGAAATGGAGAGCCCCCTAAGTGTGGGCAGCACTGTGCCATAGGATGATGGCTTGAATGGAATAAAGTTGTAGGAAAAAGGAAGCAGCAGCAGACACAAGCTCCATTATTGAACAGGTTCTTGATTGCTACTGCCATGGTCAGAGGATATCGGACTCTCAATTCTTTTACTCTCCAAGGCGGATTCTCCAGAAGCCTTTGATCTTGAACTAGGGTAGCACCATGTATTTCTCTTTTTCTGGGGCTTCA
Source organism: Urocitellus parryii (assembly GCF_045843805.1). NCBI lineage: Eukaryota > Metazoa > Chordata > Mammalia > Rodentia > Sciuridae > Urocitellus > Urocitellus parryii. Next base: position 153,441,244 of record NC_135538.1, on the reverse strand, counting down.
GCCTTTGGACGGCACAGCTACTGGTTCTTCCTGCTCTCCAGCCTGCAGATGGCCATTGTGGACTATCCAGCTTCTGGCCACATAAACCAACCTAATAAGTCCCCCTTTCATAATTACACTTCCTGCTGATTCTGTCCTCTAGAGAACCCTGACTAATACAGGCAGCTTCATGGAAAGATTCATTGACCTGGAGGTACTCTGCCTTTCCCCTTTGTATTCACGAAGTTGTTTTGCATGAATGGACCCACCACAAGGTAATGAGAGAGAAAGAATGGGAATTTGAGATACATGAGAATGAATATATATTCATTCGCACATATATTTACATACACATATGTATATATACAGTTTTTTAATGAAGAAGCATTATGGCTAAAATATGGAGGGATTTGACTTCAGAAAGATCCATGTGTAAACCTCTGCCAATTACTGTGTGACATTGACCAAGTTAATTTCTTTGAACTCCAGGTGCTGCATCTGTAAAAATGTAGGCTATTTTTTAGGTATATGGGATAGTATATGCCAAGTCCTTAATTCTATGCTTGAAAACCCTAATGATAGTTACTATTTTCGCTGAGATCTTCTACCCCAAGTAAATGCTAAACATTTTGAAGCACACTTCTCTATCCTCAAACTTCAAAATGCCCATGAATCACCTGGGGATGTAGTTTAAATAGGGTTTCTGACTCAGGAGACCTGGGGTGGGGCTCAAGAGTCTAGCAGGCAGGCCCAGAGCCAACATGAATAGCAATACCCTAAAGTGCTGTCTGTGTCAGCCAGCCGGACTTCTGGGACAAGCCTCGGAGGCTTTTGGGACAAGATCAGTTACTCTCATGAAGCAGGAAAACTTGGCAAAGGGTCATAAGCATTCCAGTCAATAAGAAACACTGTTTTAAAGGTAGCAGAATACAACAGTTACTAATAGGGCATTATGTAAAAATGTGGACGTGTAACAGATGTGATTCTGCAATCTGTATTTGGGGTAAAAATGGGAGTTCATAACCAACTTGAATCTAATGTATGAAACATGATATGTCAAGAGCTTTGTAATGTTTTGAACAACCAATAAAAAAAAAAAAAAAAGAAACACTGTTTTAAACAGATGCATCCAAACGGACCAGCCGGGCCATTCTCCATCTCTCACCTGGGCACCGAATCACTGGGGATGCACTAGTTAGAATACGGCTCCAGATACATTTAAGAAAGTTTCAAAATAACTGTGGCTAGAGTGAGGCAAAAAGAAACATATGTCTCTTCTGGAAATACCAAGAAGACTCTGCTGGTGAAACTGTCAGGTGCCATCTCAGTGCTGGCCAGTTGCTCACATGGCCATATCTACGATGAGTCCACAGGACCAGCCCAGAATGCACAGAAGGGAGCCCAGGTGTCTGCCTTTGAAGGCATGGCCCTGAGGCAGCCTGGCTCTCTTGCCTTTCACATTCCACTCACCAGCCCGCAGTCTGTGGACATACCTAGATGCTAGGGTCGTGGGGACATGTTGGCTGTATTCCCAATGACCATGCTTCCATCCCAAATCTGGGAGACCTCGCCATAGGGGAGAAGGCAAGAACAGACTTGAGTGACATCTACCTCTTTGTCACATGGCATAAAAATAAGGACCCTCAGTCTTAAAAGGAGGCATCAAACTGGGCCAGTCTGTCTTTCAGTTTCTGAGTGCATGTCACTCACCTTCCACCAATTCACATGGCCTTCTTAAATCTCCTTCTGTGTCTCGCATAGCTACCACATTTACACCAGGAAGCATTCACACTGCTGTGAGATTCATTCCCCAATAGGCAATTAAGGTCCGTTGAAATTTAGAAGAGGTCTTTTTTTTTTTTTTTTTTTTTTGTACCTGGGATTTAACTCAAGAGTGCTTAATTGTGGAGCCACATCCCCAGCCCTTTTTATTTTTTATTATGAGACAGGGTCTCTAAATTGCTTAGGGCCTTGCTAAGTTTCTGAGGCTGGCCTCAAACCTGCTATCCTCCTGCTTTAGTCTTCCGAATCCCTGGCATCACAGGCATGCACCACTGTGCCTGGCTTAGATTTTTTTTTTTTTTAAAGGAGGATAAATCCAAATTTTGGCAATGTTCATATTCATGTGATGAGATTTGGGGATATTTTTAATTTTAAGATAAATTTTCATGGTTTTCAGGAAAACACATTATTTACATTGTTAGATGATAAAATGAGGGGAGGAGTGAATGAAGCTGGAGGTGGGTTGGCAACTGTGCTCTCCTGAGGGCGACGGGAGGAGGCCAATGTGCTGCATGGGAACAGAAGAGACTGAGCTGAGCTGTGCCCGGAGCCAGGAGGAACTGCTGTTGGCCCGGGAGAGGGAGGTCCTAAGTCCTCTTCTCTTTTGAACTGAAGTCTGGGCTCAGTTCACTCCCAGAGACAGTTACACGGAGGCAGACACCTGCCCCAACATGTCGTCAGAGCTGGCAACTGGTCGTGTGAAATGAAGTCAGTTATCATTTTAGTGTATTTCACCCTTAGCCTGATCTTTAGTGGTGCGATGGAACAACTGTTTCTGTTTTAGAAGAAAAATCAAATCTTGTCATCCTTGGGTCAGTAACCTGTGGAGGTGGAAGAGGGCTCCAGGGTACCGCTGAATCCTAGTGTCACTGACAGCCTCATGTGACTAAGGCCCACACTGGTGAGGACAATTCCCCGCTTCAGAAGGGTCACAGCTGTGAGACTGGTCATCTTCCTGTTCCTGTCCAGAGCAGCATTTCTGACAGATGTGCCCCTGAAGAGGAAAGACTGGCAGGTCTCAGATTATCACATAAGTTCTTCCTGAGGAGGAGGCACAGAGAGAGGACGGGAGTGCATCACGGGGACCAAGGACATGGTGTCCCCTAAGAATCCACCACCAGCTCAATCCTGGGCCCTGGGGACATTTTCCTTGAACATCTGGGGGAAAGGGAAGGAAAAGGAGTCAGAGATTGATTAAAATCCAAGATCCTTTTCTTTTTTATCTCAGAGGGGAGTTCCTGTGGCAGCCTGGTCTATTCTGGGTAAGATATAAACATATATATATATATATATTTAGTATAGTATATATATTTAGTATAATATATATAGTATAGTATATATATATGATATATATTTACAGAATATATATTATATATAGTATATGTAGTATATATATACAAATATAATGTGTGTGTGTATATGTATATATTGGGTTGTAGTTGGACCTTTATTTTACGTGGTGCTGAGGATCAAACCCAGGGCCTCACACATGCTAGGCAAGTTCCCTACCGCTGAGCCACAACCCGAGCTCCTAGTCTGGGTAAGTTTTACAGATACATTTTAGGATGTTCATTACTTATTAAACCAGCAGTGCAATTGCTTGAGTTTCCTAAGTGTTTAAAAGACATTTGGACTATGTTTTTCTCTGAATTTAAAAGTTCAAGTTCAACATGAATGAATGCTTTTAAAACAGAGAGGAATGTTCTCCTGGGAGGAGAACCGTGTGGGGCAAGTGGCTGAAGTAGTGTTTGAGTACGGGACCAACAGGGCTGGGATAGATGGAGGGAGGAGCCTGCCATGGTTTGAACTTGACCCTTAGTGACCCTTAAGGTCCACAAAGCTGCATTTCTGGAAGGCGGTGCTGAGGATGGAGCCCAGGGCCTCATACATGCTAGACAAGCACTCTGCCTCTAAGCCACATTCCCTAGTCCCAAAGTCATGTGTTAATGGAATTCGAGAGGAGATCAGGACATAAGTAGTCTGCCCTTATGAGTGGATTAATGCATTCAGGAATTAATGGATTGATGGGCCCTCATGGGGAGTGATTTTGCTAAAAAATCAAGCGCTCTGCCTCACCCTCATTTAATACAGCATGTCGCCCTCACCAGATACTGGAGCCATCTCTGGGACTTCCCAGGCTCCAGAACCAACCGCCAGGTAAACTGCTATTCTTTATAAGTTGCTTGGTCTCAGGTATTTATTATAGTAGCAGAAAATGGACTCAAAGCCAGGCGGGGTGGCACGCGCCTGTAATCCCAGCAGCTTGGCAAGAGGATCGAGAGTTCAAAGCCAGCCTCAGCAACAGCAAAGTGTTAGGCAACTTGGGGAGACCCTGTCTCTAAATTTTAAAAATACAAAAAAAAAAAAAAAAACATCTGGGGATGTGGCTCGGTGATTGCGTGCCCCAGAGTTCAATTCCTAACCCCCAGTCCCCAAAAGAAAATGGACTCAAGCAGAGCCCATTTTTTTCTGGTTCCCCAGGTGCAGACCCTGGTGTAGGTCAAAGGAAGCATGGGTTCCTCTGCTTCTCGGGTCCCTCACTGGGCCTAAGAGTCACCTGAGCCAATGTGTACTGCCTTGGCTGTGTGTCCAAGGAGGTTCCTGGAGCCCCAGAGCCTGCATTAACTTAATCTGTCCTCTGTGCCCTGCAGGACCCTCAGTGCAGTTTGTCTTGCACAGCGATACCAAGGACACCTGCCTTTGGATGCTGGCCTGGCTGGCACCTACTGTGTGATTTAACCAAATCACTTCATTCCTTCTGTCTTACTGTTCTCACCTCTTCAAAGGAGGGATTGGAGTAAACAGTCTCTTCCAATCCTAAACTTCGATTGTATTTTCCTCTTGAACCATTCCCAGAGCAAAACTTCTGTGGTCTCCAGGTTTATAAGCCCATGTAGATTCTTTTAAAAATAATCTAGTCATGCCTGCGTGGAAATGTGATTATGTATATATTGTTCCTCTGGTGTTTACTCCCAAATCAGCAGGAGAATGTTAAAGCCAGGACGAAAACAAATGGAGTGGGGCCGGGAAAGTGACAAGGTGGGTAAAGGGGTGCCGGGGGGTGACGAATAACTTGTGTACATTGATACAGCAGGAATGGGAGCCGTTTATTGTAGGGCAACAGAGCTATTTATACATTTTGCACAGCTTATCTTAATTAGCATAAACTAGATACATCAATCAACCAATAAGGAATCTCCACACTTAATGGCTCGCTTTTGTTACTTCTCAAACCACTCCCTCTGACATTTTGCCAGGCACCATCCAGACTTGTTTACGAACTCTAACATTTTTCTGGCAAAATACCAGGTGTTATTTTTGACTTATTTACAGACCTTAACAAAGGGGTAGACCAGATTGCATTTAGCTTGAAGTTCAGTGAGTGTGGTGAAATTCTGTCTGGTTTTCAGAATTTCTGCCTGCGCGACAATGACTGGTTCTTGGGCACGATCCTCGTTGAGGTTTACAGGTATTGAAAATTTAGAAAAGCTGGGTTTTAGATTAACCATGAGAAATGGAATCTGAAAAAAAAAAAGAAATGGAATGTGGTGCAAATGGAATGAGATGATTTCCCACATTTGGTGAACCTTCAGAGTTTCACATCTGCCCCTTTGGGCAGCAGGCTGGATGAGTGACATTCAGATCAGAGCCTCTGTTCCTGGTCCTCCCTGGGGCAGGGAAGAACCACCAGGGCTTCACACGTGGGAGCCTCCCTGGGGCAACAGTTTCCACAGATCATCATGCTTTAAAAATAATAATAAATAATAATAATAACAAGGCACAAGCCATAAAAATTTCCCAAGCCTTCTTCCTCTCTGGAAAATGCTGATTTACTTGGAGAGGTGGCTTCCCTCCCCAGCATCAGGGCCGTTACTCTTATGGTAGTAGAAGTGGAGCCACCAGCCGAACAGGAACCAGAGGAGGAAGCACTGGGCACTGTGGCTTTTGTAGGCAGTTGGACCCTCGGGGAGCAGCCCCGCCCCCTGCTGACCTGGGATCACATACAATGGCTCTGCTCTGGCCGGCTGCATCCCCACCCAGGTTTCTTTCCTGTTTGGTTTCACTCTCAGTAATTGTGATAAAGAAAGGTAAGAGGCTGCCTTCAGCAATTACACAGACTTCTTTATTAGGCAAGGACCCAGGGCAAGGCTCTCGCTGGGAGCTAGAGACACAGTGGAAATGGAAGGCGGCATCTGGACACAATTGCAGGCCTTTGGCAAGACAAGCCACTGGCAGGAGCCTGCTCAGGGGACCAGGGGACCAGGAGAGGCATGGTTATCCCAGTTGCACCGAGCACCACGGTGCAGCCTTCGGGGCACCCCCAGGACAGGCAGCCTGTGGGAACTGGCTCGACTGGAAATGGGTGGTGACTGGCGCTGACCAAAGGCGTGTGTGGGGCTGGGACACAGGTGAGGACTGAGGGGGCACGAGGCTGAAAAGTGTCTATAATGTGGCGATGTCACAGAAGAAGGGTCTACATCAAAAAGAAGAGCACGGGAAACGTGTGCAGTCAACGAGGTGAGTCAGGTCTGACCCAGGCCAGGGCCAGTCAGGAGGGTGCCCAGAGAGGAGCAGGGCCCGAGGCTATGCACAGGCCTGAGTTTGGTGCAACTGTTCTCTCCTGTCACACCTTCTGTCCAATCCCTCACCCCTGCTCCCCTAAGCTCCTCCCCTTCCTCCTTTCCCACAGCTCCACCCCCATAAAAGTAGGTCCTCCATCCTGTAGGGCGGAGCTTGAAAGGTGAGACACAGACCTGCAAGTCCAGGGGCCTCGTTTCCTTCCACCATCACATCCCCTCCAGCCTTCTTTATGGATGTTAGCCTAGGATCTTTCTTTCCCGAACCCCCTGAGCTTTCTGCTGGCTTCAAACCCGTTCCTGTATTCTGGACGCCAAGTGTTTCTGCCACACCCCCGTGTGGACCTGTCCTCCCTGCGCTGTCCTCCCCCCAGGTTCCAGGGTGAGCACTAGAGCGCGCGGGAGTCAGCTCTTCACCCCCCAGTCCTGGTGCCCACACAGACTGGGGAGGCCCTGCTCCCTGCTCCCACCAAAGGGCTGCCAGGTGGGGGAGGTGGCTGAGCCGGTCATTCCTTAAGGTGCCCCTCGGCTGGGCTGGGAAGAGATGAGTTTAGAACGGAGAGTGTCTGTGTCCCCAGAGGTAGAGTCCTGCCCCACACGGGACAGTGGGATGTCCCGGGAAAGGTTCTGGGCTTCAGGGATGACTGTCACCCCCTCAGGCCCTTCAGACACTGGGCAGATGGTCAGGGGCTTTTTCCCGCAGGACCACAGGCAAAAGAAGGGCCTGAGGGGGCCAGAGAAGGAGATGCCAGGGAAGGTGTAGATGTGCGACCCGTCAGTCATGTTGTAGAAGGCGATGTCTCCCGATTCGTAGTCCAGGAAGATCCCAACCCGGCGAGGGGGCCCTGCTAATGGGAGAGGGGTCCGAAGAGGGGTGAGGGCCCAGTATCCATCCCCATAGAGCTCCACAGCCCAGAACCCGTTGTCAGGGGTCATGGGGTCAAACCCCTTCTTCACCACATTCTCCCGGCACACGCCGATGGCCCAGTCGGTCCTGTCCCCCACCTCCACCTCCCAGTAATGCCGCCCCTCCGTGAAGGCCTCTCGGCCCAGCACACACGGCCACGAGTCAAATCTCTCTGGATTCTCAGGCAGCTTCTGGCGTGAATCCTCCAGTCGAACAGATTTTGCGTCTTGGTACAGAAAAAGGTGAGGGTGGGCTGTGTCTGGATCCAGAGTCACATCAACTAGAGACAGAGAGTGTGACCGTCAGTGGCAGTCAGTCACAGGACCTGTCCTCCCTTCTCCAAAGAAACAGCAGTGGGCTAATGTGGTGGTCTCCTGTGCAGGTCTGGAGACCTGTCTGGCCTCCCAGGTGTCTGCTCCCTCTGATCAGCAGCCACAGTATGGTTAAGGGCTGACTGTCCCCAAGGAGACACTGTAGGATCTGCGGCAGTCCGGCTGCAGCAAAATAACCAGGGGGGTGACAAACAACTTGTGTACCTTGATATAGCAGGAGTAGGAGCCGTTTATTGTAGGACAACAGAGCTATTTATACATTTTGCACAGCTTATCTTAATTAGCATAAACTAGATACATCAGCCAACCAATAAGGAATCTCCACACTTAATGGCTCGCTTTTGTTACTTCTCAAACCACTCCCTCTGACATTTTGCCAGGCACCATCCAGACTTGTTTATGAACTCTAACATTCCCCTGGCAAAATACCGGTGTTATTTTGACTTGTTTACAGACCTTAACAGGAAGGGCCTGGCATCCTAGCCATCTTCCAGGGTTCTGCTAGGGGCTCAAGGAAAGTGTCACAGCCATGTACCATCGAGGTCCCCTTCCTAGCCTCCTCACTAAGTGAATGTTAATGTTAATGTTCTCAAGTCCACGTCTCACAGGACACTGAATTCCTGGAGTGGGACCTGGAGAAGTCCTGAGTCACTGACCTGCATGCACTGCCGCCTTTTTCCAATCTGCAAAGAAAGAGAGACTATCAGCAACTGGTTTTGAACAAGAGTGAAAAAACTGGATGAAATAACAAGAGGCAGAACTTACTGAGCTCTTCCAGGAGTTTCTCTGGAAAACAAACAAAATCACCTCAGTGGCTTTTTATAATGGACTTGAGGGAGGGGATGGGACTGGTACAGGGGACCCATAAAGAAGGAACTGTTTAACTTACAACTGACTGCCTGACTACTGAAATACCACCAGCCACCTACAACGGGGCTTTGTTCTGTCTTGTTTTCTGAGAAGTAATCAGGAAGTTCCTACTGGCTTGAGATCAGATCTTCCATGATAAGATCCTTACTGGGAAATTGAGTTAGAGGTGGGGTTGGGCTGAGAAAGGGTGGTAAGTAAATTAAGGTCTCAAATGCAAGTTGGAACGGTTTGACTCTGCCTGTGGCCCAAACTTCTCTTCATTGTAGGTATCTCTGATTTCAGAAGCCTTAACATTTCTTCTGACTTTGGGAATTCTAGAATCGAGGGTCTTCCTGTTGGAAGTCGTCCTAATGTGTGGGCATGGACTCAACCTTCCTCTGAAGCACCCCTGGTGAGCAGCCCATTTAGGATCTAGGACTTGCCTGTAGAGCTGAATTTGCTCCTCCTCTCTCTGGATCTCTCCTTGTACAGTCTCCAGATGAAAAATATGGATCCCATGGTGAGCAGCCCTAAGACCACAAGGATGGCCGCCACAGACACCATCCAGGGAGTCAGCCTGGGGGAGATGGGAGCTGAAACAAAGTCCCCAGAGGAACATTGGCCCAAAGCAGAGCAGGTCCCACTCGTCTCCTGATGCCAGATGGAGGCGGAAGAGGAGACACAGTGGGTCCCTTCTATCCCTGCCATGGCACAAACAATCCCTCCAACGCCTCTCTAAGCTTTTCAGGAAGTTTTGATCTTGGGCAAGAAAGAGCAGAGAAGGAGAAGAAGAACCGAGTCATTTGGGGTCAGGACATGTGGACTAAAGGGTTGTATGGACCAAGTTGTGTTCCTACAGAATTCCTACTTCACTGTCAGTGCAGAGGGGGGTTCAGGGGGATGTGGGAGGTCAATAAGGAAGGAGAAGGGTCACTTCTGTGGGTGACGAGCTGGCATCCAGGGACTAGTGGGAGGATGTGCTTCTGGGGCTCCTGGAAGCCTTGAGGAGCCCTGGATGGGAGGGTAAGGGTGGAAAGGGTAAGACCAGAAAAGTAGTCTCCTTATTTACTCAAGGCAAGAAGGACCTTGGTCAGGAAGGCCACAGGCCCAGAGCTTCTCCATCTCAAGTAGATCTCCTAAAATGGAAGGCCTGAGACTACATGAAAGGTAGGTAGAATTTGTGACTTCTGAATCTTTATTCTTCTGAAGAGGCTGGTGGGGCTCCCTCGAGTCAATGGACAAACACTCAGATGGGAAAGAGGGCAGCTCCACCAGGAAGTCACATTGGGGCAGGTGCCAGGTCAGGGAGCCCTGAGGCTGTGTCCACACAGGAGTCAGCACTGGTTCTACTCACCTGGAATGGAAATCCCTACTTCCTTCTCCTGGCCAAGAAGGAGGTTCCGGATGCAGCAGGACACACTGTCCATGGAGTTGTCCCTGAGGGTCACTGAGGCTGCCACAGTGAACAGGCCTTCCTCGTCAGGACTTCTGGACTCTGACGTGGACAGGAACTTCTCTTCCTTGGCAGATCTCCACTGCACCTGGGGCTCTGGGTACCACCCCACGGAGGTGCACTCCAGCTGGACCTCGCCACTCTCCTGAACTTCCATGGTGATGTGAGGCTCGGAGCCCAGAGCTGAGGAGGGAGAAGCTGGCTTAATCTCTCAGTGGTGCCTGCTCCAGACTCACAATTCCAGTTTGAGAAAGAGAGAGAGGCAAAGTGGATTGGGAGTTCCTCTCCACACTTCACTACACCAGGAGGCTAAGGTGTCAGTGAAAGGAATTTCATTCACCTTATCAGAGGAGGGTATCTTATTAGCACCTAGTTTTTGAAGTGTGAGCAGGAAGGAGCTCAGTGGGCAGACCTGGGGGAGCTTTTCAGCCAGCAGGAACTGCCTCACAGTTGGCCTGGACTGGGAGCTCCAGATCTGCAAAAGAGCTCCTTGGTTAGCAGTATTACAAGAAGGGTCTGGGAAGGAGGAGAACTAGCACTGGAATATTGAAAGATGGATGGAAGTGGTGTTCTGCAGGAGAAAGGAGGCTCGCAGTTGACTGTGGATCAAAGCTGAAGCTTCTTTACCCATGATGCTGATTCAGGAATTTTCTTAAATTGCTCCAACCTCACCTTTCCCCACACAATTATGCTTAACAGAAACCAATATAAAGTTGTTTTTCCTACCTATCTAGCTTAATTCTTTAAAAAAAAAATTCCACAGGGTACAGAAAAAAACAGAGCTCCAAAGAAGTAACCTGAAATACATGTCCATGATTGTCTATATTCTGAATTTGTGTGTTTAATAAGAATGTGTATTTTTGTCTTGAAAGGGACTACCACTAGCATCAGATTCTCAGAGATATCTGACCCTCATAAAAGATAACAACAGTTTTATGGCATCAAATGTGTAGGCTTTTATCACCATCCTTAAACTTTAAGATAGTCTTCCCTAAAAATGAAATGAGAGCTGGGTGTGGTGGCTCCAGCCTGAAATCCCATGGACTGGGGAGCCTGAGGCAGGAGGATTGCAAGTTCAAGGCCAGTCTCCACAAATAAAAACTTGAAAAGGGCTGGGGATGTGTTTAAGTGGCTTAGTGTCCCAGGTTCAATCCCTAGTACAAAAAAAAAAAAAAATGAGCTATACATGTTACATATGAGAATATATTTGTGTATTACGCATTTAGATTAGTTCAAGACATGGTCATAATATCTTACGAGGATATCCTAATTTTGCCTTATAATTGACAAAGCAGTTTTTCATGTGTTGTCTAATTTTATTTCATTCTTGCAAAATCATGTGGAATAAATGCTTCCTGGGTTTTACAGTAGATCAGGAAGATTTCCTTGATGCAATCACCACTGGTGAGTGGAAAGTCAGACCTCAGGGCTTACTGTCCTCCAGAAAGTTAACCGCTCTCCTTGGTATTTCACCCAGAATTTAGGCTTGAAGAAAAAAAAAAGAAACTTCTGCAGGTATGTGAAAAGTGTTAGCAAAAGGCCATGCTCGAGGATCTTAGGAAACCAGTCCTTGGAGACTAATCCACAAAGCAGCCTCAAGTATATGGGATGCTCACTGCAGCCTTAGATAATGATGAAAAATAGACACATCTTCAAAATCTGATTCTGGGAGCTGGTCGAGTAATGACGATGGCCTCATATGACAGAATGCTACGGCCATTACATCCTAGGTGCTGATCCTGTCGCTGAGGGAGGGGGCAGCAGGCAGCTGAACACAGGGGAGGGCATTCTGCTTGCTGTCCCCTACAGCTCACGCCCGGCCCCCCAGGCGTGCCGACCCCGCACCTGGAAGGAACCGCGTGGTTCCCGAAGTAACCCGCTCACCACGGGGGTCCCGGGCCGTCACCCCGCTGCCTCTCACCTGCCACTCGGAGGTGCACTATGGCCTCGTCGTAGCTGGCGTTGTCCCTGAACAAGCAGCGGTACTCGCCCTGGTCCGAGGCGCGGACGCCGTAGATCCGCAGGGCCGCGCGCCCCGCGGCGATGTCGTCGCGCCGCAGCGCCACCCTGCCGCGGTACTCTGGCAGCAGCTCCTGCTCCCGCTCCCGCTCCCGCTCCTGCTCCTGCGGCGCCTGGTACAGGAACACGGCGGGCGACGGCGTCCGTCGGAACCACCGCAGCTCCATGTGCTCGGCGCTCACGTTTGGGGAGAGGTGACAGGGCAGCTCGGCGTCTGCTCCCACCATGGCCAGGATGGGCTCCGGGGGCCCCACCACATCAAAGTGAGCTGTCAAAGCGAGCGGAGTCAGAGCGATGAGACTGGGGGCGACGCAGCCCAGGATTACAGGCCCCTGCAGGGCCTCCATGCCCTCGACAAGCTGAGCAGGTCCATCCAGCCCGCTGGACATGGCTTGGGAGAACCAAATGGTGTCTGTTTCATGTCCTGGGACGTTTCAACCCTGCAGGACACAGAGCGAGGAGCAGGGAGACCTACCTGAATCCAGCTTGGGCAGCTGCAGGAGCACGAGGGTGAGCAGACACCTGGGGAGGCAGGATTTCCGGACCACTGTCATCGCTGACCTTTCTGCGGCTGCAGGGTGCTGATGCGCTCATCCAGGAGCTTCGGCCTGGAGAAGAATGTTCAGGAAAAAACTATGGGTGGGCAGCTCCTCAGCCCCCCCAAACCAAGGCTGGAGTGGTCGCAGCTGAAGCCCGCTCTGCCCCCTCTCGCCATCAGCACCTGCCTGCACACCTCCCTAAGCTTGGTCAAGCACTGCAGGGACAACAATCTGGGTCCTGTGGTCCCCAAACTCACCTAGTATTAAGAAGGGACTCGTGATTCATAGAGCCCTTCAATAAGTTGATTATAAAGGAACAAATCTTGGAACCACTGCATTAAGAAGGAAAAGTCTTCTTCACAATACAACAATTTGCTATTTGCTTTTAGAAATGATGACACAGATAAAGCCATGGAGACAAAGGAAATGGAATGGAGAACAAAGAAAAAGATGGGAGGAGATGGAGCAAGAAAGGGGTGATCCTTGAAGTTCAGAAGGCCTACGGCCAGGGACAGAGGAAGGAGCAGGAGGGAGAGAACTGTGCCCTCCCGGGCTCACACCAGGGGACACCTACCAACCCGATGATCCTGGAGGACAAGGCACAGGGAGCCACTGCTGCCAACTGAAGAAGCTGGTCATGGCCCCGGGTGCAAAAGTTAAAAGCCCTGGGCAGAAGGAAGGAGGCGGGCCCTCAGGAAGCCTGCTGCCAGCTGGCCTGCTGAATTTGCTTTGGAAAAAAAGGGTTTCCAGAGAGAGGGGAGCCATGGATCGCCACCCTTCCCTCAGAGAGCGGGATAGACATGTTGAGTTGGACTCAATAAAGCGGGTGGAAGAAAAAGGAAGAGGGCCAAGGAAACATGAAAAGAGACATGAAACCTTCTCCAGCTAATCCTCCTCCTATGCCTAGTGGATTGTGTCCCCTGGCTGCTGGAGGCCTTCAGAGCACCTGAGATTAAGCAGGCCAAGGGCTTAGCACACTATCCCGGCTCAGCACAAGGCAAACTGCTACCCTGTTATTATTCTGTGAGTTGATAAGTGAAGGCAGAAGCCAAGGTGCTTGGCAGCCCTCTCCTTCCTGGGTGCCCACTGAACCCACTGGGCTGGTGGCACAATCCTGGGAGCCAACCTTGACGGAAGGCAGAAAAGTGCCAGCTGGGGAGGGGTCACTCAGTCCCCAGCTCAAAGTTGCCTCCTGCCAGCAAGCCCTTATTTTGGGCTAAACCTGTTAATGTTATGGAAACATTGAAAAATATAGAAAAATGTTTTTATAAAGTGAAAGTCACCCCTAATCCACAAACTAAAGATAGCTTTATGTTGGTGTATTTCCTTCCAGTATTTATTGTGTCCTTATAGAGATGGCAAAAATAATCAAAAAGGTTTTCTGCACAATTCGAAACATCATTAATAGTTGCATGATTGTCAAGATTGTTCTTTTTCTCCCATTAAAATAGTGTACTTTATACATACATAAGGCTTTGCTCACAATGTTGTTAACTTCCTGATAAACCACCTGGTAAGTTTCCAGAAATAGAGCCACTGGGTCATACAGTGTGGGTCTGTTGCCAAAACCCTTCTAAAACGTGGAGCCATCATATCACACTTCAACAGAGTGTCCTCGCCTGATCCCTGCCAGCGTCAAGGGCACTTATCCCAGAGTCCCAGCATGGGGATGGGCAATTTTATCAGATCATCTTTTTATTATGCTATGCCTTCATATGGTAGTGAGGCTGGTCATTTTTCATGTGTTAACTTACCATTAAATATTTCCCAGAAATGAGCTTTTCAGGCCAGTTGCCCATGATTTTAAAGACTGGTCTTGGTGCTGTTTCTTACCAATCTGTGTCATCTGTTTAGAAATTAAAGATTACAACACTGTATTTTGTTTATGATAGAAGTCCTTCCCAGTTTCATTGTTTGCCTTTTATTAGGGTTTTGATTGAGACAAAAGGTGATTTCTTCAGTTTACCCACCACACTTCTAGGAGAATGAGGGTCCCAAACACAAATCTGTGTCACTTTTTGCTTGAAAATCCGGCACATATGAATGTCAATCAGAAAGGAAGTGCTCTTCTTATTCACATTTAGGGGAAATGGATATCATCATAAAATATTTGGGGTAAATCTGAATTCATGCATGTATTATCAATTTTGGTCAATTTATGTTTAAGAATAATTTGTATGCTGGGTGTGGTGGTGCACACCTGTAATCCTAGACAGTTGGAGGGATTATAGTCAGGAGGCTGAGGCAGGAGGATCACAAGTTTGATGCCAATCTCAGCAACTTAGCAAGGGCGTAAGCAACTTAGGAAGACCCTCTCAAGATAAAAATAAAAAGGTCTGGAGATGTGACTCAGTGGTCAAGTATACCTGGGTTCAATTCTGGTACCCCCCCCCAAAAAGACCAAATCCAAAGCAAAACAATAAAACTCTCTGTTTCCCCTGACCAGCAGAATCACAGTCGCTTGGGGGGCTCAGGATATAGCTCGTTGTAGAGTGCTTGCCTTATGCACAAGGCCCCAGTCCCCAGCACCACAGCTGCCACTGTGTTTCCTTGGCATGTCTGTCGTCGTTTGGCTTCCCCTAAAAGTAGACCCTGAGACAAAGATTCGGGTGCAATTAATTTTGTGGGGGGGTGATCACCCAGAACACTGTGAGGAACTGAAGAAACGGGTTGAGAAACTGTTGTGACTCCATTTTTGAGAAATCAGCCTCTACCTCAGAGCAAAGCCTGTCCAAGGAAGGGCTTGGAAAAACCCACCGAGCACTCCAAGGCACATACCCACCTGCTGAGTTGTTTATCTACAAATAACAGGAGAGATCTGCGAACCAGGTGTCCCTGACTTAGGCTAGGTGAGGACCCATAGCAACCCCCTAGTAACCTCCAATCAGCATGAGACAGGGAGATACCTGGGATGCCAGATGACCCCCCAGTAGTTTATGGTGGTTGATAACATGTTGGGAAACCATGTAGTTCAGCACGTACTCTTCTCGTGGCCTAAACCAATCAGTTCAAAGGAACCCCTTCTTGAACTAACCAATCACCCCTACCCAACTTGTTCCTGCCAGTGAATGTGCTAATCAATGTTAAGAGTTGTTGTTTGACTTTCCCACGGAGTGGAATGATTTGCTGTGTGATGTTGTGACACATAGAGTATCCCCCCAAAACTTATAAAATCTCACTGGACAAATGACCGGGGACTCACTCCCTGGGACAGCTGCATCGGGAATGGTTGTGAGTCCAGGCTCCAGCTTGCAATAGACTCTTTTGTGATTGCATCGGATTCGGCTCCTGGAGGTCTACTGGGGTCCCACGAATCTGGCATTACAGGGTCAGGGAAGAGCCAGTAAAGTGCGTGGGCACACTTGGGCTAGTATCATGGGCTCCGTTTTGCTGGAGATTTTAAGTGACTGGGTAGGACTAGTAAACCCCCAAGTCAGAATTGTCATAGAGGGGGAAGAGAACTGAAATCTCGCCACTCACTGGGGACATTCTAGAGGTGCAGGGAGCCATCAGTGTGCATGGGAATGGCCTGCAGGGAAGGAGAGAGAGAATACAGAGAGAGAGGAGGCTGAGGAATGTAAGAGAGTGAGAAGACACCTCGACAGAAATGGGACACAAAGCTGGAAATTGTAAAGTGTCTCAGAAGGACTCTCACTGGTCTCAAATATCAGCTCCAGGCCTGTTCCCTTGCTGTCCACCCAAACACATTCCCTCCCTCCAAATTATCAGCCACAATATGCCCTCAGGCCACTTGAGGAAACAGAAAAGTCTCTTCCAAGAGAACTGCTGGTTCCCAGGAAGAGGTTGAAACAATTAGCCTGGTCCCTTTTCTTTGTGTGCTCTTCAAGGTTGGAAAAGCTATCAAAGGCTTCTCACTTTCACGTGTCCTGAGGCTCAGAACCCTTGGGAGTGTGAAGGAGAGGTAGCCTTCACACAACTGCAGAGGCTTCCTAAAATGCTTATTGTTTATGATAATTGGGAGAAAAGCTCCAGCTTCCAATGAATGAAACTGAACTAATAATGGTTTGTGTTACGATGTGGGAAGGAAGATGGCTGTGTTCATAAAACATACAATGAAGCAACTGTTCCCTTCTGTGAATAGCTGATTGTCAAAAAATGATCAAAAAATCATGAACATGCTTTTTGTTTCAGTTGTTTTTTTTTTCCTTCTTTTTCTTAGAACGCTGCAGGAAGTTCCTTTTGGCTTCAGAAACGGAAGCCCTGGGAAATGGAAGTCCAGGGCCAACTTTGGGGCAGGTAGCGTGAGTGCCCGCAGGCTGGCAGTGGGGTTCTGACTGCTGCCCCATCAGGTGGGCTCCCGGGAGTCCTGAGAGCTGCATGAATCCCACACCCTGTGGAGGGGTCCTCAGAACTGGAAGCAAGAGTCTGACTCTGAGAGAACAGGGAAGAATTTCTTATAAGAGGAAGGCTTGTAGCCGGTGATTTAGGGGATAGTTAAGGAAGCAAGGGCTTTGCTCTGCGTGAATGCTGTCAAGAACTAGGGGAAATTCTAGGACTCGGTGTTCCAGTGCTTTTTATTAGGAAGCAGGAGGAGCAGCTGGGCACAGCGTTGCCCTTGGTAATCCAGCTACTCAGGAGGTGGAGGCAGGAGGATCCTGTGTTCAAGGTCAGCCTGGGCCACAGGTTTTTATTTGAGCCTTTCTCAAAAAGTGTGTGTGGATGGGGTAGCTCAGTGATAGAGCACCCAGGGTTCAACCCATAGTACAAGAAAAGAAAAAAAAAAAAAACCGAGCAAGAAATCCCCATAACTAACAGAAAGATGTGGCGGGGGGAGGGGGGTAGGAGAAGGGAGGGGAGGGGGAAAAACAGGAGGAAGCCAGAGGAACAGCAGAGAAGGCGTAGCTGGAGGGGCCGCAGCTGCTCTGGCTGGCTCAGGGGATGGCTGAGGGTCCAGGTGGTCACTGCAGGAGTCTGTCACCTTCGTCACTCACAGAACAGTCTTTGTGCTTGGTGGTGTGTGAAGCCATGAAGCCAAGTAGGTGGAAAGTGGGGAACCCCAATTCCACTGAGTGACTGGCCAGGGCTGCCTTCCCTTCTCCAGCAGAGCCTGAGCTGCCTTTCAGACCCACAGGCGTGTGCGTGTGTGTGCGTGTGTGTGTGTATGTGTGTGTGCGTGTGGTGCTGGGGATTGACCCGGGGCCTCACATGTGTGAGCATGTGCTCCACCACCCAGCTCCATCACCAGCTCCAATTTATTCCCTTTATTGTCCCTTTCAATTCTGAAAGAGCTAAAATTACATTTCTAGACTACAGGTTTTTAGATTTAGATGATTTTTTTTTTATTGGAAGCCAGCATGAAGGGATTATAAAATCATTATAATCCAAGCACCTGCTGTAACAGGGTTCGTTTGATGCTTTGACTATATCCCTTGCGGCTTTGAATCTTACATGTTTTGTTTTCTTTTTCCCAACCTTCTTCTCCTTGATCTTCTCCTTCCTGATCTCTCCTCCCTAATTTGATTTTCTCTGAATCATCTCTATAAAAGCTTCCTATTCCTGCTGATGGGCAGAATCATAGCCTTGGGGGCAAAGCAATAAATAGTCTTTTCCCTTTTTTCTCCAAACTGTGTCCTTACTATTTGAATGGTTTTGGGGACAAGGACTGAGCTTTTGGCGACACTGCCTTAAGTTTAAATGTCCATGAGGTCAGCTTAACAGGAGTTGACCAGCCCCTGCAGTTGAAGGGCTCCGTGGACAAGGGATTCCCTTAAGACTCTGGGTTTCAGGTAGGCGGGACACGGGAGATGGCCCTTCCCTGCATGTTCTGCCCCCCAGGCGCTGTTGGCTTGAGGTCAGAAGTCACATATGTGGGGGTCTTGTTTCTGAGCGCCAACATGGATTAGAGGAGGAGCCCTGGCCAGCAGTGTTACTAGATGGCTTTTGGAAGGTGGACAGGTGGGTCTCAACGGATGATGTGATAGGTTGGACTGTAGGCCTTGGTCCCCACAGCTCCCGGCACCCGGGCCTCCATGGCCCTCCATGTGGTTTCACAGGGCCGAGGCAGTTCCCCTCCAGCCACATTGCACCTGGCCTTGCGGTTTGCCCTGGTGAAGGGCAGTGGGTGGAGGTGAACAATGCCAGATCAGGGACCCCCTGAGAGATCTTGCCTGTCTCCACCCACCCTCCCTCTCGCACCTAAGCACTGCCCTGAAAGCTGTCTGGTCTAGGAAAGAGGAAGGTGAAACAGCGGAAAGCCTGAATACCCTCTAGACGCAGCCTGTTCCACTTGCATTTACTTGACTTTGAAAATCGCCAACTGTATTTTATTTTTAGCACCAGAGATTGAACCCAGGGCTCTTAAACACTGAGCCACATCCCAGCCCTTCATTATTGTAATTTCCTTTGGTTGTAGATGGACATACTACCCTTATTTTTATGTGGTGCTAAGGAGCGAATCCGAATCCAGTGCCCCACATGTGAGAGATGAGTGCTCCACCACTAAGCTACGTACAATCCCCAGCCCTTTTTATTTTGAGACAGGGTCTCACTAGGTTGCTAATGATAAACCCAGTCTGATTCCCTCTTAAAATTGGAGCCATCTCACCGCAGACATAAAAAGCTAATTTCGGCTTTACAATAAATTACTGCGAATTCTGAACTTGCTTGGAATGCCTGCCTGTGCCGTGCCTTGAACTCACCCCTGCCTGGCTTTCCCTGACCAGACAGCAGCCCTCTCTGAGGCTCTAATGACCTTCATAAATTCTGATGTCAGGGCCAGCGAAAATATAAACTAGCCTTTGTGTTATGCTCGTCAGAGTTTTGCTATCTGTAACCCCCCTTTGTGTAACTTTCTGGGCTATAAAGCTGGGCTGCAGGAAACTGCGGTGCTGTCTTGATCCCGTGGTTTTTGTTGGGAGAGGCAGCCCGGCCAGTCGAAATGATTAGCTTGCTTTAATTTGACTTTAATTGGAGTCAGTGGTCTTTTCTTTGCGTCCTGGTCTAACACTAAGGCTGGCTTTGAATTCTCAATCCTCTTGCCTCAGTCTCCCAAGATAGGGGTTTTGATCTACAACAATGAATGTGCTTTATAATATTTTTCCAGCATATTACAAAAAATGATTGAATCGCTTTAAATCTAAAACATTACTCTTTAGGTCAAAGTTTTAGATGCCTGGCCCCCTCCCAGCCCCTCTGGCCCCTGAATGTGAACCTCACACTGCCTGGGTCCAACCTACAACTCTCCAGACATAGGCTCCACCGTGCCCCGGGGCCTGTAGAGCCTTATATACTACAGGAACAGGTCCGCTAGTCATGGCCTGCCCTCCTGGGAGGTTAGGGTACAGTATTTCCTCCTCTCAGTTCGAGGCCTGAAGGCCTTACTGTGTAGGCTGGACATCTTTGGCATTGGGCAGAAATGTGCCATCAGCCTCAGGCACCCCGTAGCTGTCATGGTGGGGCTTAACCACAGCCTCGCCTGGCCCAGCCCTGGTCTCCACTAGTAGTCTCTCCTTCCCTGAGGAGGTGCCGTGGTTTTCTCACACCCAATATGTCCTATTTTCTTCACGGCATCCAATGTCAGCCGAAGCATCACCTGATGTTAAAGCAGTAAGTTTTCCACGTCACTTTCTCGTACTTGCCTCCTTGGCGGAGTCCTGTGGCAGCAATGGCCTCCCTGAGACTGGACACTGCCCTGTGGATGCACACCACTGTTCCACTAAAGCAAGAGCTCCAGGAGGGGTGGTGGGCTGGGCCCTGGGCAGGTGTCCTGGAAGCAGCTGGGAGAGGGCCTTTCACATGGAGAGGGAAGAGCTCACCGGGGTGGGGTGGGGTGGGTGGCTGGTGCTCTGTTGGCTGAGAGGCCGTGACAACTCTATGGGGCTGAGCCTGGGGAGCTGGTCCTGGCGGTGGCTAGGTCCCCATCCTGCCAAGGATCAGCCAGTGAGGACTCAGGGCCTCCTCAGGCCTTTCCAGAGCTGGACACCACTTATGCTGTACATGGTTCCCAGAACCCCAACCTTCCCTTGGCTCACTCAGCCTGGCAGGTGGCATCACCTCAGGCAGCTGTGATGTTCAAGTGTTCCCACAGAAAAGGCTGTTGATGTGGGGGTGCTGAGTGCTGTCAGGTCTTCCAGGTGTTGGGGCTCAGGATACACCCCCAAAACCACCACAGGAGGACAGAACACCCTATTTCAAAATGCACCACGCTGGCCCTACTTGGAGTTAAAGAAACTGAGAACTATCCAACACAAGACAGGATCTTCCCCTCCCCATCAACTGTCCAAAGAGCAAAATGCCCCTTTTGTAAAGAGCAGTTTACATCACAGGGGAAATTCTCCCTGGTAAAGGTATCTGGGCCAGGAAGAGCTGCTGAGACAAATCTCCCACCTGAGACCCCATCGGCAGAATGAGGCCAGCCGTCTCCTCCTCGACCCCCAGGGTCCATCGTCCCCCGCCTTCGGTAGTGCGGGGTGTGGTGACAGCTTCCATCACCTGGCCCTTCCTCCAATCGTTTATTTTGTGGGACTCCCTAGTGTATATACATGTACGGTTTTTCCACGGTTAATCTGCTTTGTCCTCTTAATTCATAACCCAGCCAAATAACCTAGAGGGGTAGAGGGAAGCAAAAATCTCCCTGCCCTACACAAAGAACCACAGGCAGGCCCAGTGACAGTTAGGGTTAGGGTTTTTTGGCAGTGCTGGGGACCCAGGGCCTTAGGTGTGCTCTAGCAAGCACCCTATCACTGAGCTGCACCCTATCACTGAGCTGCACCCTATCACTGAGCTACACCCAGCTCAGCAAGGGGATTTTAAAGGTTGTGGTGGGTGAACCCTGTCATTAACATGACTTTGCACAATGTCAGAATTCTCAGAACACCAATAAAGGCCCGGGCGACCCCACATTCCTCCGTGCAGTTCACTGGGTACTGTGGTCACTTGGTCGTCATCAGCTAGGCGATCTCAGTTCCTAGTACCTGTAACACTCAAGTCACACCACACTTCATACAATTAGACTTCCAGGTTCCAGAAGGGCTAGGAAAGGGCTGAGGCAGCTGGGTCCAGGAAGCTGCAGAGAGCAAAGGCAGAGGCGGATGTGAAGGAGCCCTGTAGGTGGTCAGGTGAGATCACAAACCTGCCAGAGCTTGCTCAGGGTGCAGAGCTGTCAGAGCCCAGAAATCTACTCCAGGCCGAGGTTCCAAGACAGCACCTGGAGTGGGACTTGTGTGGTTATCATGGGCGAAGCCACCCTCTGCTGAAGCCCGAGGACAGAGGTCCAGAGGTTCTTCAGTGTGGCCATTTTTCTGGGGCAAGACTTGTGATGAGTGACCGGTAACCAGGTGACAGGGCCAATTTTGGGATGTCCCTCCTTTTATGGGTCTCAAGTAAGGGGGTTGCTTCTTTTGGTGGTCTGGTGTGCTCACTAAGCTTTCGGGCCTGGTTTTTCCAACGAATTTGATATACTCATGTATTCTTTGCTTTGGATTAATTCATCAAGTTCATGGGCAGTCATTCTTATCAGCACAATTAACTCACAGTGTGTGCTTTATGGACGTGCTGGGCAGGTGGTGGTTGTTTACTGGTATAAACAGGGTGTGAAGTCATTCCACATCAGCACTTGTGCTCAAAATGGAATAGCTCAGGGCAGGGAGGGGGGACATGGGAGGAACAGAGGAACTCTAGAAAGGGCAGAGGGGTGGGAGGGTAGGGTGGGGACATGGGGTTAGAAATGATGGTGGAATGAGATGGACATCATTATCCAAAGTTCACGTATGAAGACACGAATTGGTGAGTATACTTTGTATACAACTAGAGATGTGAAAAACGGCTCTACATGTGTAATAAGAATTGTAATGCATTCCGCTGTCATATATAAATTTTAAAAAATGGAGTAGCTTGTGGCAAACTCCCCGCTTTACAGGATGGAGTAACGCAGGTTTGGGCACAGTCTGAACGTCGCTGCTGGATACCATGGATCCACTCAGAGGGCAGATGGCACTCCAGGGAGGTGTGCTGATCCCTTAACCCCCTGAAATTGGGGGTATCGCTGGTGGTGGGCTGCTGGGCTCAGGGCCATGGCAGAGCTGTGCAGTAGTGGAAAGACATGTTAAAACAACATAAAACCTTCTGATATTATTGAGGTCCAGCTGTTTTTCCTGAGTAAAATTCTTCTAGGACTTTGGCACACTTAGCCTGCTAATAAGTAAAAGACATTTTACAGTCAGTGCGGGCTTTCCCTTAAAGTAGGTGAATATAGCTTGATAGAAATATAACAAAAAGTGTGTTTGCTGAGTTACAGGAACGAAGCAGTGGCAGGTTGATGAATCATGAGGGAAAAAAGTCAGTCTTGTTTTATATTTTTTGGCTACTCCCACTAGGCATAATTTTGGCTGATCATATTCCAGAAAATGTAGCAATTAGTCCCCCACATTAGTCAGCTACTATGACTAATGTGGGGGACTAATTGAGGCGAACAACTTAAAAGCAGGAAGACTGGGGCTGGGGATGTGGCTCAAGTGGTAGCGCGCTCGCCTGGCATGCATGAGGCACTGGGTTCCACACTCAGCACCATGTAAAAAAAAAATAAAATAAAGATATTGTGTCCACCTAAAACTAAAACTAAACTAAAAAAAGCAGGAAGATTGAGTCTGACTTACAGTTTCAGTCCAAGTTTGCTTGGCCCTGCTGCTCCTGAGGCTGGGGTGGGGCAGAACCTCATGGTGACCAAGAAGCAAAGAGAGGAAGGGGCCAGGGTTCCGATATCCCCCTGGAGGGCACACCCCTGGTGACCTGCTTCCTCCCACTAGTGCCACCAGCTGGGGACTAAACCATGGAGACACGGGCCCCCTGGGATACACTCCAGATCCCAAGCAGAACATCTGCCAGGCCGCACAAGGGCCGCGCCGCGGCTGGCCAGGGAAATCACAACCTCTGTACAAAGCTATGGCTTTTTTTTTTTTTTTTTTTTTTTTTTTTTTTTTTTTTTTTAGTGAGAGAGGAGAGAAAGAGAGAGAGAGAAAGAATTTTTTTAATATTTATTTTTAGTTCTCGGCGGAAACATCTTTGTTGGTATGTGGTGCTGAGGATCGAACCCGGGCCGCACGCATGCCAGGCGAGCGCGCTACCGCTTGAGCCACATCCCCAGCCCACAAAGCTATGGCTTTGCTTCCTGCCCTGGGGTTTCTTTTGGACTGTGAAACTGAGCCAGGAGGAAGCCTGGGGTGGAAAGGAGCTGGGTGCACTGGTGCACATCTCTGCAGGTGGCCGAGCTCCACTCATGGCCTGTGATGCACTCAACGACCTTTTCAATCCTTTTGTAGTTGTGGATGGACCACTGCCTTTATTTTTTTATGTGGTGCTGAGGATCGAACCCAGTGGCTCACACATGTGCAACTGAGCCACAAGCCCAGCCCCGCAAGGACCTCTTCCTCCACAGCATACCCCACCGAGACAGGGAAACGGAGTCAAAGGGAAGCTGACAGAGCTCCAGGGCTACCAGACAGCGTGGGAGCTGGGTCCCATCACAGAGCAGGGGTCATCTGGGAAGGGTGGCCGGGAGACCAACGTGGAAGTGCATCTGTGGACAGTGGTGGGTCAGGGGACTGGAAGCTAAGGCCAGGGGTGATGGCAGGCACATCACATGGTGAGAACTGACAGGACCTCCCAGACCCAGGCAGTGAAAAACCAGCCTCTATCTCAGAGCAAAGCTGTCCAAGGAAGGGACATGGCCTTTGTCCTTGGAAAATCCCACAGAGCACTCCTAGGCACATTCCCACCCTGCTGAGTTGTTTATCTACAAATAACAGGAGAGATCTGCTGCACCAGGTGTCCCTGACTCAGTCAGGTTAGGTGGGGACCCATAGCAATCCCCTAGCAGCCACCAATCAGTATGAGACAGGGAAATACCTGGGATGCCAGATGACCCTCCCAGTAGTTTATGGTGGTTCATAACATATTGGGAAACCATGTAGTTCAGCACATACACCCTTTGGCTTAAACCAATCAGTTCAAACCAATTCCCCTTTTGTATTGACCAATCACCCTTACCCAACTTGTTCCCGCCAGTGAATGTGCTAATCATGTTTTAGAGTTGTTACTTGAGGGCTGGAGATGTGGCTCAGCGGTAGCGCGCTCGCCTGGCATGCGTGCGGCCCGGGTTCGATCCTCAGCACCACATACCAACAAAGATGTTGTGTCCGCCGAGAACTAAAAAATAAATATTAAAAAAAAAAATTAAAAAAAAGAAATAGAGTTGTTACTTGATTTTCCCGCAGTGTGTGATGATTTGCTATGACGTATGTGAAGTCCCTGTCCTCTCCAAAAAAATGTATAAAAATGCTGCAAACCCTGGGCTCGGATCCTCTCAGCGTCACCAGTTGCTGTGTGTGTGTGCGGAGGACCGAGCTAGCTCGCAATAAACACCTCTTTGCTGCTTACATCGATCTTGGGTCTCTGGTGGTCTTTGGGGGTCCCGAATTTGAGCATAACAGCAGCAAGGTCAGGCCTGGAGGCAGGCCAGGGAGGAGGGGAAAGGAGCATCAGGGCCAGATTTACCATGCAGGTCACTTCTGAGGGCTGCTCAGTCTCCCTGCACTGCCACATCAGAGGTCCTCCCCACCCCTTACTTGCTACCATGCCCCAGAAGAAGGGCTGAATTCTGTTGCCCTGTCAAATTCGGAGACAAAACCCTGAGAACCCCAAAGCCTGATCCTGACACTGGACTGGCTCCACCTGACCTCTCTCTTCCCTCTGCAGACCTCAGTGGCTACAGCTTGGGGTCTTCTCTTCCCACAATCTTTCTGCTCCTCTTCTTTTCTAAGACTGAATCATTTTTTATACACTTTAATTACACAAAACACTTTCACTGTGGCATTTTTGTACATGAATAGAATATGCTCTGATCATATCTGCCTCCCTTAACTTCCACTCCTCCCTTTTTCTTTTCCATACACACAAGGCAGAGCATGTCCCTTCACACCACCCCGATTCTGGACACCAGGAAGTTTCCAGCCGCACTCTGGCGTCTCAATAGTCCGTGTGCCCTCAGACTCTCTACCTGAAACCCACCTGACCTAACAGAGTGTAATCTGCCAGCCCAGCTGCATCTCAACCGTCTCAGACCTGATCCCTGCCCAAGAGAAGTAACTGAGGTGTGGTGACAGTACTGCTCAGCCTCAGGAAAGGGGACAGATCTGGGGGAGAGGGGTTGGAGAGCCATGACCATAGGTTGATCAGAGGTGGCTGAGAAGGGCCTGGGTCTGGACTGTGCGGTCACTTGTCTGGAAAGATGATCTCTATCCCACTATGACTAAACACTCAGGGTCACTCCAGGTGAGCTGGGCTGCACAAAATAACCACACAGAGACAGAGAAGTACCTTTCCCTTTAGATCCTGTGACCGGCTCCTCTGACCTTAGGGGTCCATGGAGAGAGAGACAGGAGCATGCACTGGACCCTTTTATTGGGAAGAAGCCATTCAAATGAGGCCAGGGGTAGGATTAGCTCAACCCCAGGGGGTGATGCCTACACAAGAGACCTGCCTTGCTACCCCAGCTGAGACAATGTCCAAGTCACCACCAAGTGACTGGTTAGAGCCTTGTGCTTCTGGACTGGAAGGCGTGGTCATTCAGGGCAGCTCCCATACAACAGAATCTCCATAAAGGGCCTAGACATCAGCAATGATGGTGACTTCCTGAGGCCTGACCACTGGATACATAGTCAGGGGCTTCTCATCACAAGACCATAGGCAGAATAAAGGACGATCGGGGCCAGGGAAAGAGGGCTTGGAGAAGGTGTAGGTGTGGGAC
Organism: Urocitellus parryii; assembly: GCF_045843805.1. Classification (NCBI taxonomy): domain Eukaryota; kingdom Metazoa; phylum Chordata; class Mammalia; order Rodentia; family Sciuridae; genus Urocitellus; species Urocitellus parryii. The sequence continues at coordinate 153,415,045 of NC_135538.1, read as the reverse complement.
CTGTCGTTCACATTGTAAAGGAGACAGTTCCTGACTCCTAGTTCAGGGAAATCCCAACCCTGCGAGGGGTTCTTGCCAACTGGAGAAGGGTCCAGAGTGGAGTGAGCGCCCAGTACCCCTTTCCAGATAATTCCAGGACCCAGAAGCCAGCCTTGGGAGACATGAGGATGAACCCCTTCTTCTTCACATTCTCCCTACACACCCCAACCCGCCAGTCGGTCCTGTCCCCCACCTCCACCTCCCAGTAATGCTGCCCCTCGGTGAAGACCTCTCAGCCCAGCACACACGGCCACCAGTCAAATCTCTCTGGATGATGGGATTCTGCAATCTGTATTTGGGGTAAAAATGGGAGTTCATAACCCACTTGAATCAAATGTATGAAAAATGATATGTCAGAGTTTTGTAATGTTCTGAATAACCAATAAAAAAGAAATCTCTCTGGATTTTCAGGCTTCTGGCGTGAATCCTCCAGTGGAACAGATTTTGCGTTCTTCGTACAGAAAAAGGTGAGGGTGGGCTGTGTCTGGATCCAGGTCACATCAACTGGAAACAGAGAGTGTGACCGTCAGTGGCAGTCAGTCACAGGACCTGTCCTCTCTTCTCCAAAGAAGCAGCAGTGGGCTAACATGGTGGTCTCAGTGGGAGCGGCCTCGCTGCTGTGCAGTTTGGGTCTCCTGTGATGCAGGAACTGACCGTCCAGGGCACACAGTGCCTAACGTGGCCCTTCACAGGGGACTTGTCTCTGGGCCCAAAAGCCCTCTGTGTCCCAAGGAAACATCAGGATTTCCCCACAACTTAAAATGTCCAGTGCTTGTGACCATAGTGTATCAGCCTCTCCTGTTCTAGGTCTTTGAGTTCCTGGGAGTTATATCTCAAAGCCCGGAGTGCACCTACCTGCATGTGAAGGAGCCAGTTCCCATTCTGAAAAAGCAGAAGTGTGAGTCAGTGCCAGGTTAGAGGGAGAATATTTTCTGTATTTTATAACAAGGAAAGGAAAAAAAAGAGTCAAATTTTTATGAGTTTCTCTGTAAGATGAGAAGTACCTCAAATGCTTCCTGAGGCCTGAGAGGTAAGGAGGAAAATGGGTGTGGGGGACACAGTGTGGAGGCCTGGTCCATCTGGGATCCTCAGTCAAGAGCAGGAAGTGTTTTTTTGCTCTTGCAGAAGTAACCCAAGTTCTTGGTGGTTCGGGATCTGCCTTCAGCTGTTAAGACCACAGCTCCACCTAGAGGGCGAGCGAAGGCAACGCAGCCAGCTCAGCACCCACTGCAGGCCAAGGGCGCAGCCCAGCTGGGTTCAGGAGGGCAGTTAACACACCCTCCGCCTCACACCTCCTGGTCTGTGACCCTGTGAGGACATTACTTGTTCTCATGATTTAATTAAGGAGCTGTGTTCCAGCTCTGATGAAAACCCTCCTTCCTCTTCAAACTCCTGGTTTGTGTGTTTATGCTTTCAGCTTTGAAAATTCTGAAATGACAGGTTCCAGGGACAACAATTCTTCTTACAAGACATCCTATCCAACCACCTGTCGAAAACAGATTCTTCATTTGACAAATGTCCATAATAATCTGATGTTCTGTGACTTACCTATGGGGCCAGTTTTGTCATTTCTCTTTCTCCTTCTTTCTTATAGTTTCCAAGCAAAAACTGTGCAGCAATGACAAGGCCCAGGAGCACTGCAGGACACAGGAAGGTTTTCCAAAATGGCCAGAAGGGAGCTGAAACAACCCCAAACAGGTTTGCTGAGAGAGCCCTCAGGCCCGCTCCTGAGTGCAGTCCCTACGCCCACCAAAGCTGCCTGGGTTAGGGACAGTGGCTGTGCTCCAACCTCAGCACTTTCAGAAATGGTTCCACTCCAGGGGGGAGAAAGCAGGAAAAGAGAAGTCATTCAGGTTAGGACCCTGTGATCCTAGAGGAATTCTCACTGAGTTAGTGCCCGAGCCCAGGTGGGTGTGGAGGGACAGAGCACCTGTGAAGGCCCCAGAATGGCTCTCAAGAGACGACCTTAACTAGGGAGAGACGCCTGCCTTCCAGGGGTCCCCCACAACACCCCAGTGCCCACACTGCTTGGTGACTTCAACTGCGAGGTTGGCTTTGTCTTTTACGGGGATGATTTTGGGGATGAGTTTTTGGAACTGGTGCTGTTTGAAAACACTCTCCTCCGTTCCTGAGAGCTACAGACACACTGTTTCCTGGACAGAGGGCCAGAGAGAGCTTCCCTCAGACAAGGACTGGAGCAGGCCGGGGAAAACTTTTTGTGTTGGACTAAAATAGGGGCCAAAATGTTCATGCAGGGGTTATGGAAACACAGCCAAGGATCCTCGGCTGACAGGGCCCAATCTTTTGGGCTACTCTCTACCTGTCAGGCCCAGGAGAACTCCGAGTCGTGGGGTCACCTTGACATTTGGTGGTTTCTTGCTTCAACTCGCACTGTGTGGCCGGCGCTGTGGAGCCCCAGAACAAGGCAGTAAATGTCCATCACAACAGTTCTGGCTTTCCTGGCACCCACACCCTCACTCCCCACACAGGTGACTTTTCACCCATTTCCTCTGAGGGCTGGGAGAGTGCTCTGCAAATACATACGCAGGACGTGAAATCATTTGTTATTTGTGTAAAATTCGTTCTATGTTACTGAGTTGCTGAGTCTTTTTGTAGCTCCCTACCCTAACCATCATAGCTGGTTTGTCTAGGAGAACAATCAGAATATCAGGGAAGATTAGTGTGATTTGCCAACACTGAGTTAGACATTCTCCCACAAATCATCCTACCTAACCCTCGATACAGTTTTGTGATATCAAATTTTTATTTTATATTTTATGCCCTAGAAAATGAGGCTTAATAAAGTAACTTCAGGTCCTCTGAGTCACTTGACTGGCAATCGACAGAACTAGATGGTCATACCTGGGCATGTCAGATCTTGGAATGAGGTTTTGGGTATGTTTAAAAAAAAAAGAAAAGAAAAGAAAAATTTGGTGCTGGGGATCAAACCCAGGGCCTTGTACAAGCAAGGCAAGCACTCAGAATACTGAGCTATATCCTTATCTCTTCTTTTGATTTTTTTTTAAAGAAGTTATATGTGAGCTGGGTGCAGTGATGCACACCTGTAATACCAGTGACTCTAGAGGCTGAGGCAGGAGGATTCCAAGTTCAAAGCCAGCCTCAGCAACTTAGCATGGCCCTAAGAAAATTAGTGAGACCTTGTCTCAATAGAAAAAGTCAAAAGGGCTAGGTGCTCTTGGGTTCAATCCCCAGTACTTCCCCACCCCAAAAGAATCTATGTGTGAAAGAGAAATTTTGATGACAGGGAATATTAAGTGAAGCTGAAAACTTAAGTTGCTACTGGTTAAAGGCCAGATGTGTCCAGGATTCCAGCCCTGTTCTGAGGTGCAAGGTGGAATATTATGTGGAGAGCATCATGAAATGGAACAGAGGCATTAAGGACACTAGGGGGAAGCAGGGGCTGTCGAATCTGCAGCCAGAAAACTGAGTTGAAAGTAGGAACTTGGAAACGCCAGGGAAAATACTGCTTCTGGTTACATTAGCTAACTTAGACCCTCCTTCTCTTCTTTGAAATAAAGTCCCAAGTGACAGATGTGACATATTCATCAAAACAGGAGTAGAAGGAAAATATTCATTCATTCTTTGACTTTGGTACTGGGGACTGAAAACAGGGACAGTCTGCCTCTGAGCTACACCCCAGCACTCTTTTTCATTTTTAAATTCTGAAAAAGGGCTTGCTGAGTTGCTGCGGCTGGCCTTCAAGTTGTGATTCTCCTGCTTCAGCCTTGCCAGTAGCTATGATTATAGGTGTGCACCACCATGCACGGCCAGGACCTTCCTTATTTTGATGAGTATTCATAGTTATTGTTATTTTAATGGTGAAATTTTAAAGGAAGGAAGAGGTAAAGATTTTAACTATCATTATTCACATTTAACCTTTTATGAAACATCTCAGCTTTTGTATAAATAAACAACACAAAAAAAAAGAAAAAAGATTGAAGAGAAAAAAAGGTCAAATAGTTTATATAGGAAAATTGGAATTCATTAAAATTATGACCTTGTATTCATCAAAAGGGACTGAAAAGGGAAGTTGCTGAGAGAAAACTACTAGTACATAATAAGGAATGTGCCCAGACTATATGAAAAATTACAAATCATTAAATGAAGAAAAAAACAACTAAACTAAACAAAAAACCACAACTCAATTTAAAAAAAATTGTCAAAAATTCAAATAGGCATTTAACAGAAATAAAATGTTCAAAAAATATCTGAAAGGTGTGGAACATTTGTTTTTATGGAAATGCAAATTTAAAATAGAATGATGGTTTCCAGGAAAGTGGAGTAGATGCATGTAACATAATCTGGCTTCCACAAGTCCCTTAGGATCTCAGAGGTGGAGAGTCCTTTGCATGCCAAGGACCTGTCTGGTGTGTGTGTGAGGGGGCTCCTGCAGAGCTCAGTGTGGGGGCTGGAGCCAGGGGAGCCAACCTCTTGCTTAGAGGGTTGGAACCTTCAGCCCTCCTCCTGTGAAGGGAGAGGGACTGACGGTGGAGTGGTCACCAAGGCCAAGACTCCGTCAGACCCCTGGAGGCCAGAGGCAGACACTTGAAGGCCGGTGGCTGTGGCATCTGAGAGGGTGCTGATGCTCTGCACCCCTTCCTTCTTAGTTTGCCCTCTGTGTCTCTTCCATTTAGTTGTTCCTGATTTGTATCTTTTTTATTTGTATCCTTTTTAAACAAACCAGCAATCTAATAAATAAACTTTCTTTTTAATATTTATTTTTAGCTGTAGTTGGGCACAGTACCTTTATTTTATTTGTTTATTTTTATGTGGTGCTGAGGATGTAACCCAGGGCCTCGCACGTGCTGGGCAAGTGCTCTACAGCTGAGCCACAACCCCAGTCCCAAACTGATTTTTTTGTTTGTTTGAGTCACTTTAGCAATTACTGAGCCCAAGGAGAGGATTGTGGAAATTCCTGAATATGGTGGGTCAGGGAGAAGCACAGGTGACACGGGGGAACTGCGACTGTCATTGCAAGTGGGGCATCTCATGGAATAGAGCCCTTTACCTGTGGACCTCATGCTCACTCCAGGTAAACGGTCAGAACTAAACTCTGGTATCTGCAGAGGAATGAAAAATTGCTTGATGTGGGAAGAAGCCACATAATCTGGTGAGCAAAAGCGTAATGAAGTGCTGTGAATTCAGAGGAACATTCTCCCCTGTGAGATGCACTTTTCCTTTTGCTCCTGTTAGGCGCACTGAGAATCCTAGACGTTACACACACACACACACACACACACACACACACACACACACACACAAGGACACACTCTGAAGAGGGACTGGCTGGGAACATCAGGACCCAAGGGCGGCACAGTGACGAGTTTCCTGGGCTTTCTTTTTGTCCCATTAACCAAAAATCTGAGCTAAAGATGTTGGAAACCTGGAAATACCAACAAGAACAAAGGAAGTCCGAACAAAGCTGTCTTTTAGCCAGGAAACCATCAAAAGAGCTGCCTGTTTGGTAGACCGCGTCCTCTCCTCCAGCCAAACAGCACAGAACAAGAGCCATGTCCACCCACACACAGGAAGAAAAGGCTCAGAGAGGACCGGACTTCCACCCTCACCTTGTTACATCAGAGAATGCAGAGTAGGGAGCCTGGGTTTCATCCCAATGGACCGGCGAGGACCCCAACCCAGGAGGCAGTGGAGACCATGCAGGGAGTCCAGGCTTCCACGGCACCGGCCCTCTCCTCTTATGGAGAGTCAGTGCTGTCACCAGCCCTGCTCAGCCAGGAGGCCTCCTGGAGCCTGGGGGTGGGGATTGGGTCTCCTATCTCTGCTGCGCTCTAAAGAGGAGGATGCTGAAGATCCAGAGCCTTGTAACACGATCTCTACCTTTTAACTGAAAATCATTCACCACACTAGGAACTAATAAGATTTCATATGGAAGGAAAAACAAGAGGTAAATGCCAATATTAAGATACTAGAGGTCTGGCAAATATTTTAAGCCTCCGTCAAAAAGATGATTAAAGAGCAAACATAAATATGTTTGAAACAAGTGAAAAATCTGAATATGTCAACAAAGATAGAGAAAATCTCCACAGAGAAACCGAAGAGGTAAAGAAGAGTCGAATGGAAATGTTACACCTGAAAAACACATTAACTTAAGCTAAATAATCAATAGAGGCAACAATAGAATGGAACTAAAGACAGGTGGCCTGGAACAGAGAGCAACAGAAATCACCCAAACTTGGCAAAATACAGGAGAACTACCCTGAAAGAATACCTACAAGAAATTCTCTAAGCAAAAAAGAGATACACCCCAAAACACCAAAGATAAATCAAAATGGAATTCTAAAAAATGTTCATGTAACTCACGGGCTAAAAGACAACATAAAAACTAGAGAACATGTATAGAAACGCATCAATAAGTGGGATGCCATTGAACTAAAAAGCTTCTGCGCAGCTAAGGAAACCATTAAGAGCATGAAGAGAGAGTCTACAGATGGGGAAAAATCTTTGCTAGCTACTCCTCCCACAGGGGATTAGTATCCAGAATATATAAAGATCTCAAAAACTTAACACCAAAACCCCTCCCAAATTTCCCAATGCACAAATGGGCAAAAGAACTAAAGAGAAAATCTTCTTTCAAAAGAAGAAACACAAATGGCCAACAAATACATGCAAAGGTGTTCAACACTTCTAGCCATCAGGGAAATCGAATCAAAATTACACTAAGATTTCACCTCACTCCAGTCAGAACGGCAATGATCGAGAACACAACTACAATAAGTGCTGGCACGGTGGTGCAGAAGAAGGTCCTCCTGTACACTCTTGGTGGGACTGCAGACTAGGGCAACCACTCTGCAAAGCAGTTTAGAGGTTCCTCAAAAACTAGGGATGGGATAAATAAATAAGTAAAAGAAGGAAAAGGCAAAGTACAGACTAGAAAAAATATTTGCAAGCCACATCTGATAAATTGCTCAAGTTGAATATATAACAATTTAACAGAAAATATTTGCAAGCCACATCTGATAAATTGCTCACGTTGAATATATAACAGAATTTAACAGAAAAACCAAGCGAGGGAACAATCCAATTAGAAAACATGTGAACAAATATTACTAAAATGATAATTCATAAGGCAAATAAGTACATAAAGATGTTCTGCATCATTAGTCAGGAAAATGAAAATTAAAAAGCACAACAAGCTTTCACTACACATGTATCAGAATGACTAACATAAAAAACATGGAGGGGCGGGGCTGGGGCTCAAGAGTAGCGCAGGCACTTGCTTGGCATGTGTGAGGCAATGGGTTCGGTTCTCGGCACTGTATATAAATAAAGGTGTTGAGAGCCACGGCCGAGTCGGAATGGCTCCTGGCATTTTGCCAGAAGTAATGGTTGAGAGGCGAGCCATTAAGATGATGCTGGATTGATTCAACTGTATATTAGACCTTTACTGTCCGGTAGTAGGACGGCTCTTGCTGCGTCGGGCGGGCGGGCGCCCACTACTTTGGCGTTCCCGTTGAGTTCTCATGGGGTTCCCAGAGTTAGTGTGCTCGCGGCCTGGGGAGGGAGTTCCGGTTGGGGTGGGTGGCGTTAGGGAGAGTTTCTGGGGAGCGTGTGTGGAGTGTGCTGGTGGAGTTCAGAAATAAAGTTTGCTCCTGCTTGAGTGGCTCATGATTTGTGCCTAGCCAGACTGCAGCATAAAGGTCTCTCAACAACTAAAGAATATTAAAAACAAACAAACAAATAACAACAATAACAACAGGAAACTCCAAATGTCAGTGATGATGCAGAGACAGATCACGGACACATTGCTGACAGAAAGGCAAAACACTAGAAATGACAGTCATTTCTTATTTAAAAAAAAAAAAACTAAACACCAACTAATTAACAACCCAGCAATTACACACCTTGGCATTTATCCCAAAGAAATTAAGACTTGGGTTTAAAACCTTGCACACAAATGTTTATAGCTGTATGTAGTAGTAGCCAAAAGCAAGAAACAACCAAGGTATGCTTTGACAGACAGATCGATGAACAAATGGTGGCACACTGAAACCAGCAATGGACAGGTACAAACTACCCAGGGAGCAACCTCCAGGGAACTAGACTCAGGGCAAGAGCCAATCTCAAAAGGTGACACACAGCGATTCCACTTAGACAGCACTTGTAATCGACCAAGTTATGAAAGTGGAGGTCAGTGGCTGCTGGGGACCACAAGGGAGTGCTGGGGGAGGGAGGCAGGTGTGGCTCTCAAAGGACAACCCAGGGATCACTGTGGTCCCTGGAGTGTTGTCAACACCCACCCTATGGCTATATCCTGGCTGTGATAACCGTATGTAGCTTTACAAGATGTTATTATTGGAAGAAACTAAGTGAAGAGTACACGAAATGTCTGTCTTATTTCTTACATCTAAATGTAAATCTAAAGTGATCTCACAGTAAAACATTTATTTAAAAAAATACATAGGGGCTGGGGTGGTGGCTCAGTGGTAGAGTCTTGTCTGGCACGTGTGAGGCCCTGGGTTCAATCCTCAGCATCACAATAAAAATAAATAAATAACCAAATAAAAGAATTGTGCCATCTACAACTAAAAAACAAACAAACAAACATACATAAGAGCCGGGTAGCACATGCCTGTAATCCCAGCAGGATGATCACAAGTTCCAAACCAGCCTCAGCAATGGTGAGGTGCTAAGCAACTCAGAGAAACCCTGTCTTAAAATAAAATACAAAATAGGGCTAGGAATGTGGCTCAGTGGTCCAGTGCCCCTGAGTTTAATCCCCAGGACCAAAACAAAACAAGACAAAACAAAACATAGGTACTATTAGGCACGCTTTCCAACCATAAGAGAATGGCCAAAGTTCAACTCCAGTTAGTGAAAACCAGATGTGATATGTAAAAACTCATCAAGCTGTATACCTAAGAGTAATGCTATTCCTTTCATATAGTTTTATATAAGTTTAAAAAAGGGGGAGGAGGGGAGGAGTATATCTGAATTAGATGTGGAACAAAACTAGTTAAAAGTAGGTGTTGGCACACACCTGTCATCCCAGTCGCTAGGGAATCTGAGACAGGAGGACGGCAAATTTCAGGACAGCCTCAGCAACTTAGCGAAACCCTATCTCAAAATAAAAATAGATGGAGACATAGCTCAGGGGTACAAGCACCCTGAGTTCAATCTAAAACCAAACCAAACCAAACAAGCTAGGCTGGAAGATATGGGGTGAGATGGCCAACAGGAAGCAGGACATGGTACTGGGCCTCAGCAGAGACTGAACCAGGGACAGTTTTAAGACCCACCTTCATATAGGAGTCATTTACGTCTTCAGGACGGCTCTCCAAGATAAAGGGGGCCAGAGGGTGAGACTGTGAGATGCCCCCTTGGGCCTCGTGTCTGTTTCCTGACATAAAACCTTGGGATCCTGGGAGTGGAAGAGTGCTGGCTTTTGTTTTTGGCATGCTGGGGATCAAATGCCCCTACCACTGACAGACGCCCCTAGTACCGATGAATGACAAGCGCTCGCTGACTCCCCACCCTTCCTGTGAAACTGCCCTGGACTGTCTCTTCCATAACCTTCCTAATTCAGTTCAATGGCACCTTGTCTCTCATCTTTCTTGATAACTACTAATCTTGGTGATTCTGACCCTGATAAGTTTCCTCTCCTTCTGGAAATGTCTCCAAATATACCATCTAAAACATTCCACTTTCCTGAACACATTTTCCTGTAGCTTTTATAATTGATTGTTCTCTACCCTTATATGCAGATTATTCAAGGATCTACTTTATATAACTTTAGGTTTGTCTTCTGCTCAACTTACCTTTCAGCTCCTCTCCTCTCCCAGGAGGTGGGAGGTGGGGCTGAAAGTCTAAACTCTCTACTTACGCCTTGGCTTGACCAGCAATCCACCCTGAAGCTCTCTAGGAACCCCAAGCCAAGGCATAAGTAGCATACAAAAAACACTCTTGGGCTGGGGTGTGCTGGGTGGAAGAACACGTGTCTTGCAGTTGTGTGAGGCCCTGGGTGGGATTCCCCAGGAGTGCATATGCATGTGCGCATACACATGTACACACAAAACAAATAAAGCCTTTTTGAAGATGAATACCAATTCCTAGGATGGAGGAGAAATCAAGGAATAAGACAAACTAAAAACCAAAGGGACTCAGATGTGGTGGCACACACCTGTAATCCCAGTGACTTGGGAGCCCAAGGCAGGAGGGTCACAAATTTAAGGCCAGGGCTGGGGATGTGGCTCAAGCGGTAGCGCGCTCGCCTGGCATGCGTGCAGCCCGGGTTTGATCCTCAAGACCACATACAAACAAAAGATGTTGTGTCTGCCGAAAAACTAAAAAATAAATTCTCTCTCTCTCTCTTAAAAAAACAAAAACAAAAACAAATTTAAGGCCAGCCTTAGCAACTTCAAGATTCTGTCTCAAAATAAAAAATTAAAAGGGCTAGGGGGTGTAGCTCAGTGGTAAAGTGCTCCTGGTCAAATCCTCAGTACCTAAGTAAATAAATAAGACCAATGGGGAAACGGAGAGAGAGATACTGAATGCACTGGTGACCTAGATAAGAGAAGCCGTGGCCTGTGTGGGAGACGGTATCTAAGGGATAAATGAGGCTGCCCTCCCTGAGGACCCTGGGAACCTGACAGAAGCCCAACAGAGTGAGAGTCAAGGATCATTTGGAAAACCAGAAAAATAATGTGAGATTTCTGACTACCCAAAGAAAGGTCTATGCATCAAAACTGAACAACATCCATTTGCAAGGCTTAAAAATAATTAAGATGTCTTCCCTCCATGTCCTTGAGGGACTGGATCCAGGATCCCTTGTGGAGTCTAAGGTCCATAGGTGCTCAGCTCAAGTCCCTTATAGAAAAGTGCATAATATTTGTACATGATCACGCACACCCTCCTGTATGCTTTGTTATCTCTAGATTACTTACAATACCAAATAGAATGTAAATGCTGTGTAAATAGCATGTTATACTATATTGTATGATGAAAACAGAAAAAGTTTGTATGTGTTCACACAGAGGTATTTTCCTGTACATTTTCTATCCTTATCTATTGAATTCATAGATGCAGAGACCGCGGATAGTGGGCCAACTCTATTTCTATGTGTAAAAAGCTGGAATCGCTTCAGATCTATATAATTTATACCTTAAGTCCTCACATATTTGGGCAGCAGACTTTGAACAACCCAGGGTGGGAAAGTGGACACATCTGCCATAAAATTGCACCTGGCAGGTTCCAGGTCAGGGAGCCCTGAGGCTGTGTCCATTCAGGAGTCAGCACTGGTTCTACTCACCTGGAATGGAAATCCCTACTTCCTTCTCCTGGCCAAGAAGGAGGTTCCGGATGCAGCAGGACACACTGTCCATGGAGCTGTCCCTGAGGGTCACTGAGGCTGCCACAGTGAACAGGCCTTCCTCGTCAGGACTCCTGGACTCTGATGTGGCCAGGAACTCCTCTCCCTTGGTAGATCTCCACTGCACCTGGGGCTCTGGGTACCACCCCACGGAGGTGTACTCCAGCCAGACCTCGCTACTCTCCTGAACTTCCATGGTGACGTGAGGCTTGGAGTTCATTGCTGAGGAGGGAGAAGCTGGCTTAATCTCTCAGTGGTGCCTGCTGCAGACTCACAATCCCAGGACTCCAGTGTTTATAAGGAGAAACAGTTACCTGAGAAATCCAGAAGTGGGTACAGCACAACTCATCATTTCAAAGGGACTGAGGTATCAATATAAAATGGCACTTCAGGGCTTGGAAAGTAGCTCCGTGGCATGGCAAAGCACTTGCCTCGAAGGCACACAGCTAGTTTGATCCCCAGTGCTGAAAAACAAACAAAGATCATTTCACAAACCTTCTAAGAAAGAGGCCATCTTGGAATCAGACACAAGTCTGCCCCTGGGGATGATGGTCATTTGAGGCAGCTGCTGAAACGTGGACAGCTGGATGGAAAAACACCAAAACAGCTCTTCCAGGCAGAGGGAGCAGCAAGAACAGCTCGAGGTGGGCAAGCGGCCTAATCAGGCAGTTCTGGCGGAGAGAAGGGAGTTTTGCCGCTGGAGAAGAAAGCTGAGAGGAGGCAGAACAGGGCTGCTCCCGAGGGCGGCCCGGTGGGGAAGGGAAAACAGTTTCCTATGCTCTTCTCTGGATGTCTGTGGGAGAAGAACTGGGAACCGGGCAGGAGACATCCTTTGCTGTGATGTTCCAGGGATTCTCTGATTCTCTAGAGGGCAGAGAAAACACTACAGAGTTAACAGCAAAGCCATTCAAGAGGCACTTACTCAAATGTAAAGTATATGTAAGAATGTGTATTTCTCTGTCAAGAGAGTCAACACCAGCAACCTGGGAAACTAAGGCAGGAGGATAGCAAGTTCAAAGCCAGCCTCAGCAATTTAGGAGGCCTTGTCTCAAAATAAAAATGAAAAGGGCCGGATGTGGCTCAATGGTTAAGTGCTCCTGGGCTCAATCCCTGGCAACAACAAAAAGATAAAATTAGGCCTGTGACTTAAAAAAGAACAACAGTTTCATCCTGTAGGTTTTAGAAGCAGTTGTCAAGATGATCCTTCTTCACTACACATTAAGCACATGGGCTACACACACTGTTGCTAGCATGGACAATGAGACCCAGATCTCATTAAGATAGTTTAAATTATTTACAGAGTGGTGTCACGAAGCAGTCAGAACCTGTCTACTCACCAGCTACTTTCAGATTCATGAAGGCTTCTCCCTGGGCTTGCTTGTCTCTGAAGGAGCACCCATACAGCCCTTCATCAGAGGTCCTGATGCGGTGTATCTGCAGGGCCATGTGTCCCATGGTACTCGGACATCTGCTCTCCCTCCTGCTCCCGCCCATCCTGGAGCACCAACATGGCAGGTGAGAAGGTGTTCCGGAACCACCACAGCTCCATGTGCTCAGCATTCAGCCAGAGGTCAGGTGACAACGAAGCTCAGAGTCCTCACCCATGAAAGCCAGGATGGGCTCCTGAGGTCCAAGCACTTCAAAGTGACCTGCTAGAGAATGAGCAGGACCTGCAGGATATGAGAGGTGGGAATCACAGACTGAAAGGACCGACTCCCTCTTACCATTCCTCTGGGATTGTTGACATCTGTACAAACATTTCAACCCAGCAGGCCAGAGGTGCAAGGGAGCAGGTACGGAAGGGAGACCTACCCGAGTCAGCAGGTCAGCAGCAGGAGCACGATGGTGAGCAGACACTTGGGGAGGGAGTTTGGGAGCACTGCCATCTGTGTCCTTTCTGGAATAGCAGGACAGCTTAGAGATGAATGGTCAGGAGAAAATATGGGCTCCACTGACACTCTGTCCTCCACAGTCACAGTCCTTCCAATCCAGATATGCTGGTCATTTGCATGCGAAGCTCTTGTGCCTCCTCTCAATGGGGATTTTCAATGCACACCACCTCAGCACCTGCCCAGATGTACCCTAAGTTTGATCATGAATGGACAAAACAACAAACTGGATCCCAAAACCATAAAACATAGAAGGTAGGCATCATACACCTTGGTGGGTTGCATATAAATGAACCAAACTTGGAATCAGTATACTTAAAAAAACAAACAAACAAACAAACAAACAAAAACATCGCGGCCAGGAGATCTGGAGAGAGGCCCACCTGCCCCTCCACCCCTGCCAGCAGATCTGGAGAGCCCCCTACCCTCCCACCCTGCCCGGGAAGAGAGCCACCCCACACTGGGGATCCTTATTCACCAAAGTGTGGCTCCACAGCCCCATATCAGGGTACATATAGGCTTGAGGCTGCCACCACCACGAAACTAGGATATCGCTTCTTCTATCAAGGGACAATAATAAGGACCCAGTAAGACGTCACCAAGGTCCCCGTGGGCATGGCCGCACCAGAGGTTTCGCTACTAGGGGTGCTAACAGCTATCCTGTTGCTGAGGTAACAGGGAGTCTTGCATGGGGTGGCCTCTCTCTTATTTCTCCTCCTAACAGCCAACTTCCTATGATCACCCTCTCACTAGTCATATAATCTAATACCTCCATATTCCACATCCTACCTCATAAACATCTCAGTCAACCCTCCACACCCCTTCTGCCATCAGAAACTGTAAACCATTTCGCAAACCTATTGACTACATGGTAGAAGATTAACGAACTCATCATTTCTGATTATGGTAACAAAACTGTAAATGTAAAAACAGAAGCTAACTGATATATGGTTGCATGTTGGGCATACTGTAATATTGATCTCTCCCTTAAAAGTGAGGAATTGGTAACCTGTAGGCACACTAGAAGACAATAGGGCAGAAGCTATAATACCTCAGATCTACACTGCAAGAGACAAAGACTCAAAGACATCCTGAAAAAACAAGGGAGGAAAGTGCCCCCAACAAACAAGACACCTCAACAATAGAATCCATAGATAGCACAGTAGGTGAAAAGTCAGACAAGGAGTTCAGATTTGGGAATTAAAGAACGACCTATGTGGGCAGATACAGACAAAAATAGATCACTCCAACAAAGAGACAAGAGAGCAAATACAGGTTGCAAGAGATTACTTCAAGAAGGAGAGAAAGATTCTGAAAAAAAGCCAAACAGGAATCCTCAAAATGAAAGAAACAATAAGCCAATTAAAAAATTTAATAGATAGCATCACCAACAGATTAGATCACTTGGAAGATAGGACCTCACACAATGAAGACAAAATATACAATCTTGAAACAAATTTAAGATTTATTAGGATAGAGAAAGGTTCAGAGATTCAAACCAAAGGAATGCACAATCTCTTCAATGAAATAATATAAGAAGGGTGGGGATGTGGCTCAAGTGGTAGTGCGGTAGCGCGCTCGCCTGGCATGCGCGGGGCGCTGGGTTCGATCCTCAGCACCACATAAAAAAAAGTAAAATAAAGATGTTGTATCCACCGAAAACTAAAAAAGAAATATTAAAAAAAGAAATAATATAAGAAAATTTCCTAATCATGAAGAATGAATTAGGAAATCAAATACAAGAGGCCTAGAGGACACCAAATGTACACAATTACAATAGATCTACACCAAGACATGTTATAATCAAAATGCCTAGTATACAGCCCAAGGATAGAATTTTAAAGGCTGCAAGAGAAAAAAAAAAACAGTTTACCTATAAGGGAAGACCAATTCAGATCTCAGCAGATTTTTTAACCCAGACTCTCAAAGCCAGGGGATCCTGGAACAACATATACCAAGCTCTAAAAGACAATGGATGCCAACCAAGAATATGAAATAAAAACCTTCCATGATAAACAAAAGCTAAAAGAATTTACAGCAATAAAGCCTGCACTACAGAACATTCTTGGCAAAATACGCCACGACAGGAAATGAAAAACAACAATGAAAATCTGCAAAGGGAAGAACTAGAGTAAAAGAAAAGCCAATCAAATGAGAAACCAAGTCAAGCTAATTACCAGAAATAAACAAAAATGACTGGTAATACATGTCTCAACAATAACCCTGAATGTTAATGGCCTAAACTCATCAATCAAAAGACAGACTGAAGAGAATAAAATCATGGCATTTGCAGGTAAATGGATGGTGTTGGAGAAGACAATGCTAAGTGAAGTTAGCCAATCCCCCCCCCCCCGAAAAAATGCTGAATGTTTTCTCTGATATAAGGATGCTGACTCACAGTGGGGTAGGGAGGGGGAACATGGGAGGAATAGATGAATTCTAGAGAAGACAGAGGGGTGGGAGGAAAAGGGAGGGGGCAGGGGACTAGCAGGGACGGAGGAATGTGATGGACATCATTATCCAAAGTACATGTATGAAAACCGAATTGGGTGTCAACATATTTTATACACAAACAGAGATATGAAAAACTGTGGTATATATGTGTAATAAGAATTGTAATGTGAAGAAAAGAAAACAAAGTACATGTAAAAAATAAAATAAAAAACCAAAAGACATATAGACTGGTAGATTGGATTAAAAAAGATCCAACAATATGCTGCCTTCAAGAAACGCATCTCATAGGAAGAGACACCCACAGACCAAAGGTGAAAGGTTGGGATAAAACATACCTGTTGGAGTCCAGCTCCAGCAGGGGGTCTCAGGAGACCAATGAATGGTGAGGGGTCGGCAAAAGGCAGTGGAGAAACAACACAGATACAAAAGTGAAGGTGCTGAATCTGATTCTTTACTTGTGAAGTTAAACATATATACTTTTCATTTTGGCAGGCTCACAGTATTTTGTGGTTACAAAATAGGAAACATTACTCAAGGAAACAAAATTTTACATATCTACAATTAGATAAAAAAATGCTGGCTTATGCATAAGCAAGCATTTTTACTTTCAGTTCGTGTTTTGCTTTGAGCTGTTTCCACTTAGTTAGCTTTTAATAATAGTTAGAAATGTCCCAGACTATTGGCCTATACCTTGACTATTCTTTCTTGACTTACTGACTAGAACCGGCGCCTCGGTTATGGCAAGTGGTTAACTTGAAAAGAAAGGCTACTAATTTTAATAAAATAACAGTAAGAGCATCAAACCATTGTGCACAGGAACAAGAACAAGTTGCCCAGTACCAAACACTAATCTGTCTTCTTAATTAATTTTTCTTCTCTAGATTTTAATTTCTCAAAAACTTCCTTGACTGTTTTTCCTACAGGTTTTTTTTTTTTAATTAAACATTAACAATTTACGTTCCACAGCTGGATCATTGCATTTAGAGCAAACAGATTTATTCTTAGAAGTAGTTGCATCAATTGGGAAAATCATGTTTTTTCCTTCATGCTTAATGGTCTATGAGAAGTTACAATTATACTTATGAACAGAAGTGCAGAAACAAACCATCCCATTCCCAGAAACATGCTGCGCTCCTCCAGAGGATGGACACCTTGCACCATCCACCTCAGTAGGGCCTTGCTTTTGCCTGAGTCAGGGGAGGGGCGCAGCACTACCATTCACATGGCCTACGTAAGCAAGCAGGTGTTTCCATCCTCCTATCAGATAAAGTAGCCTTCAACCCAAAGTTAATCAAAAGGGATAAAGATGCACATTTTATACTGCTCAAGGGAACCAACCATCAACAAGATATAACAGTTATAAATATATATGCCCCAGATAATGGAGCATCTAAGTTCATTAAAAAAAAAAAAAAAAAAAAAAAAAAAAAACTCTTCTCAAGTTCAAGAGTCAAATAGACCACAACACAATAATTCTGGGTGACTTTAACACACCTCTTTCACCACTGGACAGATCTTCAAAACAAAAGCTGAACAAAGAAACTAAAGAACTCAATAATATAGTCAATAACTTAGACTTAACTGACATACATAGAGTATATTATCCATCAATGAGAGAATACACTTTCTTACCAGCAGCACATAGAGTCTTCTCTAAAACAGACCATACATTATGCCACAAAGCAACTCTTAGTAAATACAAAAAAGTAGAGATACTACCCTGCATTCTATTAGATCACAATGGAATGAAATTAGAAATCAATCTAAAATAAAGGATACTCCAACACCTGGAGACTAAATTATATGCTACTGAATGAACAAGTGGTTACAAAAGATATTAAGGAGGAGATTAAAACATTCTTAGGGGTAAATGAGAACACTGATACAACATATCGAAATTGCTGGGACACTATGAAGGCAGTTGTAAGAGGAAAGTTCATTGTTGGATTTCTGTTCTCGAGACTAAAAGGCTCAGGGGTCACTCCAGGTAAACTGGGCTGACTGGGTTGCGCAAAATAACCACACAAGAGACACAAATACCTTTTTCTTTGGAGTCACTGTGACGGCTCCTCTAACCTTAAAGGTCAGCAGGAAGAGAGAGAGAGAGAGCACGCACTGACCCTTTTTGTAGAGAAGAAGCTATTCAAATGAGGCAAGGGTCAGGTTTCAGGGGGCTGGGTCTATCTTCATGATGTCCACTGTCAGCAGGTTGACTGACACCTGGGTAGGCCACACCCAAGGGCATAGTAAGAGAAGGGGACACACACAAGGCACTTCCATGGAACATTCTATCCTAACAGGGCGAGGGGTTACATTACATAGGAACAGGTGAGCATAGCTCCACCCATGGGGCTGTAGCAAGACACAGTCACTCGAACCCTAGAAGAACGGGACAGTCTAGCAGCATGGGTGGCTGACGCCACATCATTCAGCATGAGATTGGTCTCCCACAATGGAGTTCATTCCTTCAAAGAAGAAAAAGTCAACAAATAAATGACCTAACATTACATCTCAAATAAAAAGAAAAAGAAAAACAAATCAACACCAAAAGCAGTAGAAGGCAGGAAATAATTAAAATCAGAGTTGAAATCAATGAAATTGACAAAAGAAACAAATGAAAATAATTAATAAAACAAAATTGGTACTTTGAAAAAATAAATAAAATTGATAAACCATTAGCCACGCTAACAAAGAGAAGGAAAGAGAAAATTCAAATTACTAACATCCATGACTGAAAAAGGAAATATTATGACGGACACTAAACAAATACAGAAGATAATTAGAAATTATTACTAGGGATGGGGATGTGGCTCAAGCGGTAGCATGCTCACCTGGCATGCGTGCGGCCTGGGTTTGATCCTCAGCACCACATACAAACAAAGATGTTGTGTCTCCCGAAAACTAAAAAATAAATAAATAAATATCAAAAAATTCTCTTTCTTTAAAAAAAAAAAAAAGAAAGAAAATTTGTACTCTAATAAAATAGAAAATATCGAAGGCATCGACAAATTTCTAGAGGACCAAATTGAATTTGCCCAACTTGAATCAGGATGACATATACAACTTAAACAGATCAATTTCAAGCAAGAAAATAAGGATGACATCAGAAGCCTACCAACCAAGAAAAGCCCAGGACCAGATGGATACACAGGTGATGTGTATTCATCAGCTTTAAAGAAGAACTAATACCGATACTTCTCAAACTATTTCATGAAACAGAAAAAGAGGGAGCACTTCCAATACATTCTGTGAGGCCAATATCACTGGGTTTCTGAATCCAGGCAAAGACACATCAAAGAACTACCCTAACACCAATATCTCTAACGAATGTAGATGCAATAAGATTCTGGCAAATCGAATACAAAAACATATCACAAAGATAGTGCACCCTGATCAAGTAGGGTTCATCTCAGGGATGCAAGTTTGGTTCAACATATAGAAATCAATAAATGTAATTAATCACATCAATAGACTCAAAGATAAAAATCATATGATCATCTCAATGTATGCAGAGAAAGCATTTGATAAAATACAGGATCTCTTCATGTTCAAAAATGCTAGAAAAACTAGGGATGGGGCTGGGGATGTGGCTCAAGCGGTAGCGCGCTCGCCTGGCATGGGTGCGGCCCGGGTACGATCCTCAGCACCACATACCAACAAAGATGTTGTGTCCGCCGAGAACTAAAAAAATAAATATTAAAAAATTCTCTCTGTCTCTCTCTCTCTCTCCCCCCTCTCTCACTCTCTCTCTAAAAAAAACTAGGGATATCAGGAACATACCTCAACATTATAAAGGCTATCTATGCTAAGCCCCGGGCCAACATCATTCTAAATGGAGAAAAATCGAAAGCATTCCCTCTAAAAACTGGAACAAGACAGGTATACCCTCTTTCACCACTTCTATTTAACCTATTTCTTCAAACTCTAGCCAGAGCAATCAGACAGATGAAAGAAATTAAAGGGACACAGATAGGAAAAGAAGAACTCAAATTATCACTATTTGCAGATGATATGACTCCATACCTAGAAGACCCAAAACACTCCACCAGAAATCTCCTAGAACTAATAAATGAATTCAGCAAAGTAGCTGGATATAAAATCAACACCCATAAATCAAAGGCATTTCTATACATCAGTAACAAATCCTCTGAAAGAGAAACTAGGAAAACCACCCCATTTACAATAGCCTCAAAAACAAAACATAAAAAACAAACTTGGGAGTAAACTTAACAAAAGAGGTGCAAGACCTGTACAATGAAAACTACACAAGAACATGAAAGTAAGAAGTTGATGAAGACCTTAGAAGATGGAGAAATCTCCCGGCTTCCTGGAGGCAGAGTTAATGTTGTCACAGTGGCCACACTGACAAAAGCACTGTACAGATTCAATGCAATACCAAGTAAAATCCCAACATCGTACCTCACAGAAATAGAAAAAGCAGTCATGAAATTTATTTGGAAAAATAGGAGAATCAGAATAGCCAAAGCAATCTTTAGCAAGAAGAGTGAAGCAGGAGGCATCACAATACCAGACCTTAACCACACTACAGAGTCACAGTATCAAAACCAGCATAGTATTAGCACCAAAATAAATATGTAGACCAATGGTGCAGAATAGAAGACGGAGACAAACCCACATAAATATATTTATCTCATACTAGACAAAGGTACCCAAAACACACATTGGAGAAAAGACAGCCTCTTCAACAAATGGTGCTAGGAAAACTGGAAATCCGTGAAGCAAAATGAAATTAAACCCCTATCTCTCACCATGCACAAAAGTCAAATCAAAGTAGATCAAGGACCTAGGAATTAGACCAGAGACCCTACACCTAATAGAAGAAAAAGTAGGCTCCAATCTTCATCATGTTGGTTTAGGCCCCAATGTTCTTAACAAGACTCCTAAAACACAAGAAATAAAATTAAGATAGATAGATTCAAGCTAAAAAGCTTCTTCTCAGAAAAATAAACAATTGGTGAGGTGAATAGAGAGCCTACAGAATGGGAGCAAATTTTACCACATGCACATCAGATACAGCACTAATCTCTAGGATATATAAAGCACTCAATAAACTTAACACCAAAAAACCAAATAACCCAATCAATAAATGGACCAAGGAACTGAACAGACACTTCTCAGAAGAGGATAAACAATCAATCAACAAATATATGAAAAAATGTTCAACATCTCTATCAATTAGAGAAATGCAAATCAAAACTAATCTGAGATTTCATCTTACTCCAGTCAGAATGGCAGCTATTATGAAGACAAACAACAATAAGTGTTGGTGAGAATGTGGGGGAAAAAGGCCACTTATACATTGCTGGTGGGACTGCAAATTGGTACAGTCAATATGGAAAGCAGTAAGGAGATTCCTTGGAAAACTTGGAATGGATCCACCATTTGACCCAGCTATCCCACTCCTCAACTTATACCCAAAAAACTTAAAAACAGCATGAAAGAAGAAGCAACATGAGACAAATCACCGGAGAAGTTCCACTTTATTACAAAAGGCTGTGGGCTTATATAGATCTAAGGAGATCATTTACCCTTAGGTAAATGATGGGTCACCCATTTATTGGTAAGTTCTTCCACATGTCAGTTCCGGAGCCCACGAAATTAGTTCTTATTGGGGCTAAAGGTTTCCCGCCATGGGATTTGAATATTGGTGCTGGCAGGAGAATTGGTGCCGGTGGGAGTTTTTGGCGCCGGAGGGAAAGGGAGAGGCAGGAAGAGAAGTTCCTCAGGTGCCATGTTGGTTTTTTTTGGGGTGTGGCTGCAGTTATACCTTTTCCCAACAATCCTCCATTTTTGTTTTCTTAGGAACTGGGGCGTCGTTGGTCAGATCTGGCTGCTTCCTGCTGTGTGGGGGCGGCGTGGGACCTAGAAAGGGGAAGTGGAGGAATGTCCGGGGGGCAGGTCTGGGGATACCATGGCAACCAGAAATAAAACCCAGTGGCTATAGACAGCTACTTCGGTAGGGGTGAAGTCTATAAAAGTTCCTTGAAGCCACAAGTCGTCGATGGCATCGAACCAGTCCTGGATGGAGGAGATTGTTGGTATCAGCCACTGGTCTTGTAACAGAGACTCTAGGAAGTATTGGAAGCGTTGCCTCGACATGGCGTCACCAGCACCTGAAGAAGATTAGAGCGAACAAAAACAGGATGAAGATAAAAATTAAAGCAAAGGTCAGTTTTTGGCAGAAGTTCCATGCTGGGGGACTGTTAGAGAAGAGGCCAAGGACCATGAGGAGGCTTAAAAGGACATAAAGGCTCAAAAATCCAGGATGGCAGGCTAAGAGTTCCTCTGGGCTCATTGTCTCCCGCTGTCCGATGTCCGTTGTTTTCCATTGTGCCTGGTAGTAAGCTTCAGCACTGAGTGAGCTGTTCTCTTGAAGATGTTGGGGGTTCATTGGTCATCAGAGGCTGGTAGTGCCTAAGCAGAAGCTGGTTGAAAGTTTGATTAGAAATTTTCTGTAATTGGGTTTGAAGGAACTTCGTTATGCAGGGCAAGAGAGGGCAAAAAAGGAGTATCCCAACAAGGGGCCCCAAGAAAGGTAGCAAGTACGTGGTGAGAGAGGATTGGAAGAACCCCGTTATGGGGTTAGGGGAGGTGGGTTTGAGCAACTGGGTCGACAATTCCTGTAATTCAACAACATTCTTTTATGTTAGCCCAGATTCATTAATATAGTAGCAACATTCCTCTCTGAGGAACAGGCATGTACCCCCTTTTTCTGTAAAGCCCCCTTGTTCTGTAAAGCCACCTGTGCCAATGAAGTAACCTGCTGCTGTAAGGAGCCCAGAGACTCAGCAGTGGTATCGAGCGCATCTTGCAGTTTTTGTTGAAGCTCATTGGATGTCCATAGAGAATGACCTATAGCTCCATCAGAGAGTCTGAGACTCGCCACTGAGGTTGTTAATGTGAGGCCTACCAGTACCGGCAGAAAGACTGCCCTACGGGTGCGGGAAGGTGGGACCAATTGTCGGAATTCGGCGGAGGTGTACAAAGACAGCTGAGGAACTACAGTAACCAAGAAACAGGTGCCACAGACATTGGTCGTTGTCGTACTTAAAGACCCGTTACACCAGAGGAAATGTCCAGGTTGCATAAACGCAGGGCTCGATGGGGTGTCATAGTTCAAGGAACAAATGGGCAAGGGATTCATTGTTGGCAGGTGGAAACAGATGGAAGGGAATGAAGCATTGGTGGAATACAGTTCCCACAGTGGGATGCATGCCACGTGTAGGGGTTGTCCTTTCTTTGAGAAATTATAGGTTTTTGCGGAAATATTGCCTGCTGCTAGAAGCGGACGACTAAGTGAAGCACAGAGGAAGCACTGAGAAGTGAGCACAGAAAGAGGGGTGGAGTTTAATAATCGAAGGGTTTGGAGCATCAAATTAAGCCATGTGGGAGGGGGCCTGAGGGGGTTGAAGGCTCTGAATCCCCTTGGGATGGGCTATCGATAAGACCTTGAAGTTGTGATTCTGACTCCTTGATATGCTGGACTACTTGGAAGGCTGCCTTAGGTGGCGTTATCAGGGAGCGGGAAACAGTCATCCATCCTGTGGGTCTGGCTGAGGTTGTCCAAGCATAGACAGCAAATTCAACATAGTCCCAATGTTTGGCCTTGGGGTCAGATATATCTAAAGTATACCATCCACTGTTATCGGATAAAGAGCCCTCGTGCCATTTGAGGTAACTAGAAGTCCATCCTTCGGGGTAGCCAAGTGAGTGGTAAGAATAACTACCGCGTTCATCATGGAGCCTGCATGACCAATAGGGGCACCCATTATATACCTCAGGCCACCAACGGCAATAGTCTTTGGTTTGATCAAAAAGGAAGCAAATGAAAGGCCAGTTCCAGCTACCAGGAACGAAGGACCTGGAAGGAGACAATATTAGGGACACAGAGGTGCAGTTGTGGATGAAGCAAGTTTTTTCATCAACTTTGCTCTGCATGCCATGTTCCGAGTATCGTTCCTGAAGGGTGAATTTGTACATAGTAGGAGGGGAAGGTGAAGACCAGGCCCAACAGAGCACAGAAAACAAGCAAAGAAAGAGAATTAGAGTGTTGGGAGAGCTCATCGTGCCTTCTTTAAGAGGAAGTGGGCTGCAGGGAACACCGTGTGAGCCGCAACTTAAGGGGATGAGATGGTGTGGAGAGCAGGAGTAAAGGGGAGGTTCAGGAGGTGACTCTTGGAGTTCCTCTGGGATGGTCCTGTCGTCAGTAGATGAGACCTCTTGATGGTATGGCTTCTACCTAGAAATGAAATCCAGGGGGTGAGACGGTTGCCTGGTAAGGAGAGTTTGGCGGCGGTGGGGGTGCAGAGAATGACCGGATAGGGGCCTTCCCATTTGGGGCAAGAGGCCCTTTCTCCTCTGGGGTATTATAATAGACTAAATTCCCAGGTGTTAGGGGAGGAGTGTTTGGAGAGGAGTCTGGGTCCGGAAGAAGCCAGTCCTGATATTTCCAGAGTTCCGAGCAGAGATGAAACAAGAGAGGTAAAGACAAATCTCGTGTGAGAGGTCCTTGTGAAACGACCAACCCAGGTGGTATAAGAGGTCTCCCATACATTATCTCAAAGGGAGACAGTAGAGATGGTTTCTTAGAGAGAGCTCTGATCCGAAGCAAAGCCAAGGGAAGGAGCTTGACCCAGTCTAAGTCTAATTCCATAGTTAATTTGGTGAGAGCCTCCTTCAGGGTCCGATTTACTCTTTCCACTTTTCCTGAAGCCTGGGGGCGATATGGACAGTGGAAATGCCACTTGAAGGAGAAGGTTTGAGAGATCCTTTGTGTGATCCTAGAGATAAACTCAGGGCCATTGTCGGATTGTAGGAAAGTGGACATACCAAACCTGGGGATGAGGTCTGTCAGTAGGACTGAAGCTACAGTGGAAGCCTTTTTATTGGAAGTGGGAAATGCCTCCACCCAACCAGAGAAAGTGTCCACAAAGACAAGGAGTATTTAGAGTGCTGTACTGCGGGCATGTTGGTGAAGTCTACCTGCCAGTCAGCAGCAGGAGTGTGTCCCCGGGCTTGGAGGGAGGGGAAAGGTTTAGGCCTTAAAGGAGTATGAGGGTCGTCCGCTGACAGATCTGACAATTGGAGGCCATATTCTGCAGCATGGCTTTGTCAGAGGACGTGAGGGAGAAGAAGCTCTGTAAGAAGAGGGTCAAAGACTGAGACTTGGAATGGAATAGAGTATGGAGGAACTTGAAAAGGTCCTTGTTCTTACTGGAAGAAGTAGGGGCTTCAGATGGACAGTCTAAAGTGGCCATTATATGTCCCCCAGAGGGGGTCATAATTGGAAGTGGTAGCAGCCGTCCGTGCCACCTGGTCAGCTTTGGCATTATCCTCAGTGACAAGAGAGCCGTCCTTCTGATGGGACCTACAATGGACAACTCCCAACTGGGTGGGTAAGTGGGAAGCCTCTATCAAATTGGTTATAAGAGCCGAATTAGTGACCTCATTACCTTTGGTGGTAAGTAGACCTCGCTCCTTCCATATTGCAGCATGTGATAATAGAATATGGAAGACATATTTTGAGTCAGTATAAAGGGTGAGGGATTTGCCCTGCGCAAGAAGGCAGGCACGAGTGGCTGCTACAAGTTCAGCCTGCTGGTTAGTGGTTCCTGAAGGCAGAGCTTTGGCTTCTATAATCTCAGTGGCCGAAACTACGGCATATCCAGAGTAATGAGTGCTGTTCTGCCTAAAGGAACTGCCGTCAGTGAACCAGATAAGGTCAGGCTTGGTGAGTGGTCCCTCAGAAATGGAAGAATGACAGGGGAGGAAATCATCCAAGGTTTCCAAGCAATTATGAGCTGGTGTGTCAGATGTGGGGGTCGTTGGGAGCAGAGAGGCCGGGTTCAGTGCAGGGCAGGAGAGGAACGTAATATTGGGGTTTTCCAGAAAGGAAGTGAGGAGCGACAGAACTCTGGATGGTGGAAGGGTTTGAGGGCCCTTATAAGCTAAAAGATCCTTCAAATGATGTGAGGAGTGGATAGTTAAAGGGGCCCCGAAAGTCAGCTTAGAGGCTTCTTTGTGTAAGATTTGTCCAGCAGCCAGAGCTCTTAAGCAAGGGGCCCACCCATGGATGGTAGGATCTAATTGCTTGGACAGATATGCCACAGGTATATGTCCCCCTTTTTCACGGACATATAGATGAAATGGTCTTGAAAGATTGGGAAGGTGAAGGGAGGGTGCCTTTAAGAGGAGTTGCTGAAGTCTGCGGAAGTGGTAGCGGGGGGAGGAGGCAAGAGGTTCACCAGGGGGTCCCTTTGCTAGGTCACACAGGGGTTTGGCTAGAAGAGAATAATTTGGGATCCAGGCCCTAAAATACCCTGCTAGTCCTAGGAATGATAGTATTTCGGCTTTCGTACGAGGTACTGGAAGATTAGAGAGGAGTTGCCTCCTGTCCACGTTATTTCCTTTTTTCCCCGATGCAAGGCATAAACCAAGGCAGGTGACAGTAGACTGGGAAACCTGGGCCTTGTGGGGAGATACCCTATATCCCTTATCTGCTAGGAAATTGGGATTGAGACTGTTTCCAAGAAGGACTACATAAAAGAAGATCATCAACATACTGAAGGAGGGTAGAGTCAGGACAGGTAGGGTGGAAAGATGTGAGGTCCTGGGCAAGGACTTGGCCAAAGAGATGGGGCCTATCCCTGAATCCCTGCGGAAGGACGGTCCAGGTAAGCTGATGAGAATGGCGGGTGTGAGGGTCAGTCCATGTAAAAGCAAAGATATCTTGAGATTCTAAAGACAAGGGAATGGAAAAGAAGGCATCTTTTAAATCTAGGACTGAGAAGTGGGTAGTAGTAGCAGGGATCTGAGAGAGAAGGGTGTAGGGGTTGGGCACTAGTGGGTGAATGGGGACCACAGAGGAGTTGATGAGGCGAAGGTCTTGGACCAGTCTGTAGGACCCGTTAGGTTTCCTAACTGCCAGAATGGGGGTGTTGAAAGGAGAGTGTGTAGGCCTAAGATACCCCTTCTGTAATAAATCATGGATGATGGATTCTAACCCGAGGAGGGCTGTGGTTGTGAGTGGATATTGTGGTTGATTAATATATCTTGAAGGGTCCCGTAAGACAATATGAATAGGAATGCACTTAGCCATAGAGGACGTAGTTGTGTCCCAAAACTCAGGGTTAACTGGTTTAGATAGTTGTGGGATAATGTGTAGAGGAGGTGTATCTTAT
Source organism: Urocitellus parryii (assembly GCF_045843805.1). Taxonomy (NCBI): domain Eukaryota; kingdom Metazoa; phylum Chordata; class Mammalia; order Rodentia; family Sciuridae; genus Urocitellus; species Urocitellus parryii. The sequence continues at coordinate 153,388,115 of NC_135538.1, read as the reverse complement.
TAGGACGGTGGTGATGACCTTCCCTGAATGACCTGGGCCAACATTTGGAATTTGGCATTTTCAGCCTTCTGTCTGCGGCGTTTGCTTTCGTCCTCCCTACCATGGAAAACCTTGAAAGCGACGGCGAGGATTTTGGTCTGAGGGGTAGCAGGGCCCTGTTCAAGCTTCTTAAGCTTGGCTTTAATGTCAGGGTAGCTTTGGGCCAGGAAATACATCATGAAGTGTGGGGAGCCATTCTCACACGTGATCGGGTGCCTCCCGTTGAGGGTCTGAGGCACTTTGGCAAATGTCGAAGTTTTTCCCGGCCCTTTCCTGATGAGAGAGCCCATCCGTGTGGGGGTGTGCCTGACCACTGACCCCGGGGACCCAATCGCTGACCCTGACCTTGGAGTGCAGCCCCCCCTCAACCTTCATTGGATGGAATTCTCCCCTGAATCTCTTGTTCCCTAATAAAAGGCTAGTCCCTGGCGTGCTCGCTCTCTCTCTCCTGCTAGCCCCGAGTAATCCCTGCTGTCCTGCTGGGCAGTTTAGAGGAGCGAACCAGAGAGGGGAGCAGTCTCGGACCTAGCAATAGAAATAAGGTAATTGAGTCTTGTGTTTTTATTTCGATCTCGTCTAACTAACTTTATGCCTAGAACCTCATTAATGAAACCACTGCGCAGGCCGCGTGGTAGAACGAAGACATGACGGCCATCAGGGGTTTCTGGGTCGAGGTTTGTGTACTGTTGGAGGGCCTTGGTTAGTCTATCCAGGAATTCTGAAGGTGTTTCTTCCTTCTTCTGAATGACCTTCTGCACTTTTTGAACATTAATGGCCTTGCGGGCGGCCTTCTTAAGGCCTGCCAAGAGGCAGGATGCAAAAAGGTCACAAGAGTGTAAGCCTCCAGGGTTGTTGTAATCCCATAGAGGTTCCTGCTCCAGGACAGCGTGTGGGCCCGTAGGGTGGTTGGGATGGGTTCTATGATTCTCATCAGCATGGGCCTGGGCTAGTTCCCAGACCCGTTGCCTTTCCTCAGGGGAAAGTGTATTGGCCAGGAGCATGTAAATGTCGTGATGAGTAAGGCTATATGCTTGCAGGACCCACTGGAACTCCCGAATGTAAGTGGTGGGATAAGTGGTGAATGAGCCTAACTTCCTTTCTAGCTGAGTAAGGTCTGACATGGAGAAGGGCACATGTACTCGGATAACACCCTTGGGACCAGCTACCTCACGAAGGGGTGCGATCATCATGGGAGCGGGAAGGGATCCCTTAGATCTGGTAACAGGAGGACTGAAAGAGGCGGTCGGCAACGCACAGGAAGAAGAGGGAGGGGAAGGGGATGTCTCCGTGGAGGAGGAGGTGGAGGCGGCGGCGGAAGAGGGTGGAGGGGAAGGGGATGAAACGGAAGGTTGAGGATCCATGGAATCAGGCGGAGAAGAGGAGGGGATGGCAGGAGGGGAGGAGCAGGTGGGGCTGAGGGATAAGGTGGGGGTTCGTCTGCCGGGTCAAATGAGGAAGAGTCCACGAGGTCAGGAGTAGAAGTAGGGGAAGGGAGGGGTTTGTAAGCAAGGAGAACCTGAGAGGGAGAGCAGGAGGAGCAGAGAGCAGGGTGCTGTGCAAGAAGGCTAAAACCTTCAACGTAGGGAATCTCCTTCCACTTTTTCAGAAGCCGGCAGAAGTTAAAAAGGTCCCAGAGAAGATTTGGATCTAATGAGCCTTCTAGAGGCCAATGATTGCCATTATCCAGAGGATAGGTAGGCCAATCTTGGGTACAGAATTTGATCAGGAGTTTGGGCTTGATGTCTGGTGTGAGGGAGAGTGTGGTCAGATTTTTCGTCACCCGAACTGCAGCTCTCGGGAGGCAAAAAGCTGGAGGCCACGAAGAACCTAGTACTAGGATTTACTGGTTACAGAAGGAGAAGGAAGAAACCGAGGGGTCTCTCGCCTAAACCCAGAAGCCTCACTCCCCAAAAGGAGAACGGGTCGCCAGAGAGTCCACTGCGGTTGTAAAGGCCTTAGTGGGGCGTCAGGAGTACCAGACGATCACGGTCACAGTTCCTGCTGTAGCCCGAAGAGGGTGACAAGCCAGAGGGGAAATTACCTAAGTCCGATTGGTGGTGGGTATAGGGAGCCAGTGCCTGAAAAGATGGACGAGGGTGAGATGTCTCAGCGGAGCCAGAGATGGGGCTCTGTTAAAATGAGCTCACCCGTCTCCCGGTTTCGGCACCAATGAAAGAAGAAGCGACACGGGACAAATCACCGGAGAAGTTCCACTTTATTACAAAAGGCTGTGGGCTTATATAGATCTAAGGAGAGGTGGCAGGGCTTAGGTAAATGGCGGGTCACCCGTTTATTGGTAAGTTCTTCCATATATCAGTTCCAGAGCCCACGAAATTAGTTCTTATTGGGGCTAAGGTTTCCTGCCAGCAGGATTTGAATATTGGTGCTGGCGGGATAGGGAGAGAGGCAGGAAGAGAAGCTCCTCAGGCGCCATGTTGGGGTTTTTTGGGTGTGGCTGCCATTATACCTTTTCCCAACACAGCATACAAAAGGGACACAGCCATATCAAGGTTTATAGCAGCACAATTCACAATACCTAAATTGTGAAACCAACCTAGATGCCCTTTGGTAGATGGATAGGGAAACTGTGGTATATATACTGAGTAATGGAACATTACTCAGCATTAAAAGAGAATAAAATCATGGAATTTGCATAGAATGAATGGAGTTGGAGAACATAATGCTAAGTGAAATTAGCCAATCTCTCAAAACCAAAGGCCGAATGTTTTCTTGGATATGAGGAGAAGATGCTGACTCATAGTGGCGATGGTGGGGGACATGACCCATGGGAGGAATAGAGGAGCTCTAGATAGGGCCAAGGGGAGGGAGGGGAAGGGAGAAGGCAAAGGGGTAGGAAAGATGGGGAATGAGTTAGACATTATTACCCTAAGTACATGTATGAAGACAGGAATGGTGTGAAAATACTTTGTGTACAATCAGTGGCTTGAAAAAATCGTGCTCTATATGTGTAATATGAAATGAACTGCATTCTGCCATCGTGTATAACAAATTGGAATAAATAATTTAATTTAAAAAATCTTCTGGTAAAAATCAGCTTTGAAAAGCTAGAAAATTCCCTATATCATGGTAATAAAAAGTATGCAACATAAAAGTACAGAGCCATTAGCAATTATTAAGATTTTAAAGTTACCTTGCTTTCATATAAATAAGTTTTGCTCTACCCATACTTGCTTCATGAATCAGGCATGAAGTTATCAAGTATAAAATAAAGACTGTGTACTTTAATATCTTTTTACATAAAATAAAACCAGTAGTGTATATGTGTCTCACAAATGTTAATGTTTAGTGATAAAATATAAATAAAATATCTCCAGAAATGAAAACAAAAAATCTTCCAAATATAGTAATTTGCCATTTGCAAATTGAAGTCAGTCAGGAAACTAAGCCTAGAAAATTAACGGAAAAACCAGCTGGGGGTGGTGGTGCACACCTGTCATCCCAGCAGCTTGGAGGCTGAGGCAGGAGGACTGCAAGTTCAAAGCCAGTCTCAGCAATTTAGCAAGGGCCTCAGCAAGACTCTGTCTTAAAATTAAAAATAAAAAGGGATGGGGATGTGAACAGTGGATAAATGTCCCTGAGTTCAATTCCTGGTACTAACAAAACAAAATAAAACAAAAGAAACAAACAAAAAACTGATCTCCACTACAATCTGGTACAGATAAGCACTCAGACCTTGCTGTGGGGTAATTCTTATGGTAAGAATGTACAGTGACAATGGAGGAACAGAGGAAGATCAAAAGATGGGGGGTGACGAGGTCCCAGTCAGGGGGTAGGTGTGGGGTGGAGCAAGAAGGGGAACCTGCGTGCGGCAGGGTCAGCCTTGTCACGGTGCACTTAGCTGCTTGTGCAACGTGTTCACAGACCCTGGGAATGTGGAGGCTTGGGAAAACAGAAAGTTAATAAATTTTTCGATATACATAGAAATCTTTAAACACACTTCTTGGGGAGGAAAAGGGGGAATAAAATCAACCAAATTATGCTACATGCATGTATGAATATATCACGATCCTGAACTTTTATGTATGATTATAACGCACCAAATAAGAAATAGTTAGAAGGAAGACCAGAGGAGTAGAGGAAGGCAATCAGTGGGAAAGAGGAGGTGACAGACAGAGGAAGTAAGGGGACAAAAGGGAGCAGATGATGCTGTGCGCACGCATTGAACATCACACTGACCACCATTACTGTTAGGCAGCTATTCAGTCAGGAATGGGTGAGCAGGACAAAGACAGCAGAGGGCACAGAACCACAGATGGGGGCGTGGTCGGTAAAACCTGTCTCATTAAGGAAGCCGGTTCCTGAACCTATATGTGAAGTGCTGGGCCTGCATTTTCTTCTAGCATGTGCAGGGTTTCTGGTCTAATTCCTAGGTCTATGATCCACTTTGAGCTGAATGGTAGAAATGAAATAAAAAATCAACAAACTAAAAATCTTCACAGCAAAGGAAACAATCAAGAGCATGAACAGAGAGCCTATAGAACGGGAGAAAATTGTTGCCACCTGCACCTCAGATAGGGTGTTAATCTCCAGGATACACAAAGAACTCAAAAAAGCTTAACATCAAAAAAATAAATAACCCCATCAATAAACAAATGGGCAAAAGATCTGAACAGATACTGCTCAGAAGAAGAAATACAAATGGTTAACAAATACATGAAAAAAAGTTCAAGGTCTCTAGCAATTAGAGAAATGCAAATGAAAACTACACTGAGATTTCATTTCATTCCAGACCGAAAGGCAATTATCAAGAATAAAAGAACAATAGTAGAGAATAGGACAGACAGCAGAATACATCAGACACTAGAAAGGCAATATGTCAAGCAATGGAAGGGAAACTGATATGATACAGCAATTTGTATATGGGGTAAAAGGGGGAGTCCATAATCCACGTGAATCAAACTGTGTAATATGATGTATTAAGAACTATGTAATGTTATGAACGACCAATAAAAAAAAAATGCTATATGCAAAGCAAAAAAAAAAAAAAAAGAATAAAAGAACAAAAGTAACAATAAATTTGGTGAGGATGTGGTGAAAAAGGCACACTCATACATTTCTGGTGGGACTGTAAATTGGTACAACCACTTTGGAAAGCAATATGGAAATTCCTCAAAAAACTAGGAATGGAACCACCTTATGAGCCATTATCTCACTTCTCTTTTTATATCCAAAGGATTTAAAAGCAGCATAATACAGTAACATAGCCACATCAATGTGTACAGCAGCTCAATTCACAATAGCTAAGCTATGGGGCCAACCTGGGTGCCTCTCAATAAATGAATGGATAAAGAAAATGTGGTGTATGTATACACAGTGGAATATTACTCAGCCATAATTAAGAATGAAATCATAGCCTTTGCTGGTAAATGGATGGAACTGGAGAATATAATGCTAAGTGACATAAGCCAATCCCCCAAAACCAAAGTCCAAATGTTCTCTCTGATATACAGATGCTAATACACAATAAGGGAGGATGGGTAGGGGAAGAATAGAAGTCCAATAGATTAGACAAAGGGGACTGGAGGGAGGAAATGGGGGATAGGAAAGACAGTAGAATGCATCTCAGTTTTCCTATGTACATATATGAAAACACCACAGTGAATGCCATCATCCTGTACATCCGAAAGAATGGGGTCCTAATTAGAATAAGATATATCCCATGTTTGTATAATTATATCAAAACAGATTGTCACATACAACTAAAAAAAGAACCAATTTAAAAAAATGTTTCAGATTTAATTAAGAAAAACTACTCTTTCCTGGTCATGTCTTGTTACCTCTAATAACTAAGTCTCCAGGACCCTCCCTGATCACCAAAACTAGGTCACAACCCCATCACCCCAATTGCCCAAACATCAAGACCCTCACAAAACTTGATCCGGACTATTCAAAGGGTAATGAGCTGATTAAGGAGGGTCAGGAAATTGAGACAACAACAGCAAGTAAAGCTCCTTCTCTAAAAGTGCCACCCCATCCTCTTGGAGGTGGTCCATGCAGCTCCTACAGTCAGAAGTCAGAAGGTGGACTGGGCTCAGGACCAGCCTCAGCACCTCAACGAGGTCCTAACCAAATGGCCTGGAAATGCAGATGGAGCTCAGATTCCCAGTATCTCTGGGCTCATCCTCTAGTCTCCATCTACAGAGAAGTTGGATCCAGCGGGACTTCCCCCAGAAAGCAGGAGGGGCGCGGCCAACCTCTCCCCTTCGAGAGGGCCCAGTCTCTCCCTTGAGTGTCCCCTTTCCCTTCTAATAAACTCCTGTCTGTCACTCTGAGGGGCAGATCTGAAGTCTGACCCGATCGCCAGAGGGCGGTTTCGTTCCGGAAAGGCCCCGGCTCTGCAACACTGCTCTGCATCATCATCATGCACGAATGAAGGCATTTAAAAAGTTAATTTAGGGAGCTGGGGACACAGCTCGGTGCTGGAGTGCTTGCCTCGCAGGCACAAGGTCCTGGGTTCTAATCCCCAGCGTCATTAAAAAAAAAATTAAAAGGCTGCACTTTTTGAGCCCTTTTGAACACAGAGGGCCAGCAGACGGGGAAGACCCTCGCAGCTTCCTCACTCGGGCTGTCCAGCTCTGCAGGAGCTCACTCCCGCGGCCTCCGCGCGAGCCGGCGCTTCCCGGCGCGCCCACCCGGCCCGCGGCCCCGCTCCTCCCGGCCCGCGGCCCCGCTCCTCCCGGCCCGCGGCCCCGCTCCTCCCGGCCCTCGGCCCCGCTCCTCCCGGCCCGCGGCCCCGCTCCACCCGGCCCTCGACCCCGCTCCTCCCGGCCCGCGGCCCCGCTCCTCCCGGCCCGCGGCCCCGCTCCACCCGGCCCTCGACCCCGCTCCTCCCGGCCCTCGACCCCGCTCCACCCGGCCCTCGGCCCCGCTCCTCCCGGCCCTCGACCCCGCTCCTCCCGGCCCGCGGCCCCGCTCCACCCGGCCCTCGACCCCGCTCCTCCCGGCCCTCGACCCCGCTCCTCCCGGCCCTCGACCCCGCTCCACCCGGCCCTCGGCCCCGCTCCTCCCGGCCCGCGGCCCCGCTCCTCCCGGCCCTCGGCCCCGCTCTTCCCGGCCCTCGGCCCCGCTCCTCCCGGCCCGCGGCCCCGCTCCTCCCGGCCCTCGGCCCCGCTCTTCCCGGCCCTCGGCCCCGCTCCTCCCGGCCCGCGGCCCCGCTCCACCCGGCCCTCGACCCCGCTCCTCCCGGCCCTCGACCCCGCTCCACCCGGCCCTCGGCCCCGCTCCTCCCGGCCCTCGGCCCCGCTCCTCCCGGCCCGCTGCCCTGGCTGGGGTCCTTCCCCACTCACCCCCGGAACTCCATCCGCAGGTCGCGGCCCCCGGACGAGGTAGCCCATAGTGCGCCCAGAGGAAACAAGGGCTTCAGGCAAACTTGGCAGAGTTGAACTGGGAGGGCACGACTCGGAGCGGAGCCGGCCGGGGAGCTGCGGGCCCGGCCAGGACCAGAGCAGCCGCAGCGCGCCAAGAGACCGCCAGGCGGAGCCCGCCTTCAGCCAAGGCTGCCTGTGATTGGCTGGAGCTTGGCTGCTGTGATTGGCTGAGGCTTCCCCACATGAGAGCGGTATCCTGGCTGCTGTGATTGGCTCAGAGACGACGGTCACCAGAAGGTACGGCTATTAACTTCTCCTTACGTCGTAAGTTAGGTGGCAGATCCTTACGTCAGGACTCGGGTACGGGGGCACCCTGAGGCCAAACTTCGTGTAACTTTGCCCATCCTTCCTGTGGTCCAGATGCGGTGGTGCAAAGGAAGGGAGATCGAGAAAGAAGCTGAGAAACAGTACCGGCCCTTTGCCTGGACAAATCAGGGTTTTGTATGTGTGACTAACCAGCGTTTTGTTTTATTCCGGCCGCTCAGCTCATTGAACCCAGGGGCGCTAACCTCGAGCCACATCCCCAGCCCTCCTTATTTCTAAGGCCTCTGGATCCCTCAGCTGTGCCCCCGCGCCGCTGATCAGTATTTCTTTACATCCACCTGCTTTATGTCTTACGCTAGGCACAGCAAAAACGAGTAGGAGAAGATTTCAATGGGTGAAGAGAGCAAGAGGCACTGATTAAAATGACACTGCAGTTTTCTGTTTTCTCCTCGCATGCACGTGGGCACGTGGAGGAGGTTACAGCCTTCTGCAGCAGAGCCAAAGGAAGTACTAAAGCAATGAGAGCAGCCCAGTCCACCTGTCTCAGTACTTCCAAAATTCAAGTCTTAGCTCCACCACATTATGTAGTTTTATGGTTTCCAGAGGCAATGCTGCCAGTGATTTCTTGGTATGTTTTTCCATAAAAATATCTTGGGTGTTGCTGAGATCTTCATTCACCCTTGGCTCCTTGTTTCTGCCGCATTATGTCTCCATATATTTCTGTTTCTCACTCTGCCAGTGTAGTATGCTCTGAGGTTAAACTTCAGGTAGACTGTGAATGGTGTCTTTGTAAGGGGTCCTTGGAACAAACTTTGTCACCTTGCACTCAGGACTTTTATTTGAATAAACAAACCAAAAATAAGTCCTCACTTTATTTAGGTCATAAAATAGACCCCTAAAGTAATTAAATCTCCCAGGATGCTGAGAGCCACAGCCGAGTCTGTATGGCCCCTGGCATTTTGCCAATAGTATTGATTGACAGGCAAGGCGTTAATATCCGCCTCTGCCGCTACTTTTGAGTTCTAGCGCTAATTTTGAGTTCTCGCGCTATTTTTAGTTCTCACGGGGATTCCCCGGGAGTTCCCATTGGTTGTCGAAGTGCAGGAGGAGGGTTTTCCCGGATAATTATTTCCGGCTGGGGGTTGCTGGAGGAGCCTCGTGGCTTTTCGGGAGGATTCCCCAGGAGCGTGTGTGAGGTTTTTTCTTGCAGTAGAAAAAATAAAATTTGTTCCTGCTTTAGTGGCTCGTGATTTGTGCCCAGCCAGACTGCGGCACCAGGACTTAGCTGTTATCTTGGCTGATGAAAGTTTATATCACAATCATTTTAATTTAAGCTGTGTGGAAGGGATGGCTGGGTTGCTTGTGTTCAATGTTCTTAGTAATAACCACCTCCCCCCACTCAGTGTTCAGTGTTCTCAGTAATAACCACCTCCCTCTCTCCTTATTGCCATATGCTCATGCCTCTTACACAGGGGAGGCCAAGGGGCTGAATTTGACCCAATGGTTTGAGGGTGGCAGTTGTGCTTCTTTGAGAGATCCTTAAAAGAGGAGGTTGAAACAGCTAGGAGACTCTTACATCCCTCCTCCTTCCTCCTTCCTCTTGTCTGGAACGTGGACTTTGGAGCTGGAGGAACAGCAGCCATTGAGGATGGAAGCCACATGTGCAGACACTAGAGAATAATAACAGGACACCGGGGTGTGAATGACACCGCTGTCATTTCCAGATCAGCTCTGGACAACTACAGTCTGAATTCATTTATGTGAGAGGAAGGTAAACTCTTGTTAAAGCCAGTGGTACTCAGGTCTCTGTTATCACTAGTAAAGTGCAATTCTTCCATCTAAATCATGAAACTTTTCAAACTTAGCAAAGCTGAGCACACTGTTTCATCTCCAGCCCCCATGCTCACCAGGACTGCAACACTGTGTCCACTCACCTACTCCACATCTCCACGTGAATCTCTAAGGGATCCCTCAACCTTGACACAGCCATAACTGAACACTGATTCTCTCTTGCTCCTTGTCTCTCCGTTTCCCCATCTCAGAAATGGATAACCTCATCCTCCTGGTTTCCTTCTGGTTTCCCAAGACTACAACTTGGAGTCACCTGGCTCCACTCTATTCACACCCAAGGCCACATCCACCAGCAAAGCCTTCAACTGTGCCTTTAAATTATTAACCCAGCACCAGAAACCTCTCACCTGTCCCACAGCTCCGCCCCACGATGATCATCACCTCACTGCGGGTTCCCGCTGGTCTTCAGGTTTCTGCCTGCCCTCCTCTACCACGGCCCAGGCCCAGCCAAGCATCTGAAACAATTTCTGAGTCAGCAGTCAGAGCCAACCCTTCTCTGCTAGACACTCCAGTGACTGCCCTCCAGAGGCCACCAAGGCCTGTGCATGTGGTCTGCCCCCAAGCCTCTGACAGGCCACCTCCTTGCTCCTGGGCACTTCCTGTCTCCAGCCCCAGCAGTCTCTTTGTACCTCTGCACCACCTGGGAGCCCCTGCCTCTGGGCTTTGGTGCTGCTGGTCTCTGCTTGGGGTGATTTTTTCCCCCAGAAATTGTTATGGTTTGCTCCCCTACTTCACCATCCTGTTTTAAATTCCAACTTTGATGTCCCTTACCCTGGTTTATTTATCTCTCAAGTGCTGTCATCACCATATACCCTGCCACTATAATGCCAGATTCATGGGACGCCAATAGACCTCCAGGAGCTGAATCTGATGCAATCACAAAAGAGTCTTTATTGCAAGTGTTAACGTCTGTAAACAAGTCAGGATGGCACCTGACAAATGTTAGAGTCTGTAAACAAGTCTGGATGGCGCCTGGCAAAATGCCAGAGGGAGTGATTTGTGAAGTATCGCCAGCGAGCCATTAAGTGTGGAGATTTCTTATTGGTTGACTGATGTATTGCCGGGGTCCGGCTGCAGCAAAATAACGGGGGGGGGGGGGGGGGGGGGGTGACGAATAACTTGTGCACGTTGATACAGCAGGAATGGGAGCCGTTTATTGTAGGGCAACAGAGCTATTTATACATTTTGCACAGCTTATCTTAATTAGCATAAACTAGATACATCAATCAACCAATAAGGAATCTCCACACTTAATGGCTCGCTTTTGTTACTTCTCAAACCACTCCCTCTGACATTTTGCCAGGCACCATCCAGACTTGTTTACGAACTCTAACATTTCTCTGGCAAAATACCAGGTGTTATTTTTGACTTATTTACAGACCTTAACAATGTATCTAGTTTATGCTAATTAAAATAAGCTGTGTGAAATGTATACATACCGCTCCTGTCCTACAATAAAGGCTCCCACTCCTGCTGTATCAATCTACACAATCGTCATCCCCCCCCCCCCACGTTATTTTGCTGCAGTCGGACTTCGGCAGCAAGCTCGAGCCTGGACTCACAACTGTTCCGTTCCCAATGCAGCGGTCCCAGGGAGTGAGTCCTGGTCCTTGTTAAGTGAGATTTTATAGGTTTTTTGGGGGATACTCTATGCGTCAAAACATCACACAGCAAATCTTTCCATGCCTCGGGAAAGCCAAACAACAACTCTTAACATTGATTAGCACATTCACTGGTGGGAACAAGTTGGGTAGGGGTGATTGGTTAGTACAAGAGTCACAAGAGGGGGATTCCTTTGAACTGATTGGTTTAGGCCATGAGGAGAGTACGTGCTGAACTACATGGTTTCCCAACATGTTATCAACACCATAAACTACTTGGTGTCATCTGGCATCCCAGGTATTTCCATGTCTCATGCTGATTGGTGGCTGCTAGGGGGTTGCTATGGGTCCTCACCTAGCCTGACTGAGTCAGGGACACCTGGCACTGCAGATCTCTCCTGTTATTTGCAGACAAACAACTCAGCAGGGTGGGAATGTGCCTAGGAGTGCTCTGTGGGCTTTTCTAAGGACAAGGGTCCCACCCCCTTCCTTAGGACAGGCCTTGAGGTAGAAGCTGGTTTCTCAAAAATGGAGTCACATCAGTTTCTCATCACGTCACTGAATATCCTGTGTCTGTCTCCTCCACAAGCTTGGTCTCTGTGACCTGGGCGTTCTGCTCTCTTCACTTCTGTACCCAACATCTGCCCAGCAATGCACTCATGTTGAATGCATGAGTGGACGGAATAGCTAAATCCCAGGGAAGCCGGAGAGTGGGTCTGGATGAGGGTGAAGGATCAGTGTCTCGCAGGAGAAAGGACACCTGGCCACTGGGATCAGAAGAAACCACCAGGAGGGGCATTGCCTTGGGGAAGCAGGAAGCTGGGGACCTCCTTGTTTCCTCTCTGGCTGCTAGATTGTGCTGCCTCTGAGAGGTGGACAAGGGTGTGCTGAGGAGGAGCTGTGCCCTGCACAGGGTGCTGAGTCCAGGCCTGGTCTCTGCGTCCCCTGCCCGCCCCCTACCTTTCTCTGGCACCCAGCCTCTTTCTGTTCCTTGACTCACGGCTGCTTCCTGTGTTGAAGCCCAGGGATTGCTGTCCTACAGCTCAGCCTTGGCAAAGTGACACCTCTTCTGGAGGTCCTCCCTAGCTGGCCCTGTAAAACAGGCCACATCCACGGCCCTCTCTCCAACCTGGTGGCACTACCCGCAGACTGGCCCATGCTCCTCCTTTCTGTTTAACACATAGCTCTCCAAGAAGATGCAGGTCTGTGTCACTCACCCATGTTTCTGCATGGCTGGTGCTAAGTTGGTCCAGGGGGCAAATGGGCATCTGTGCTGTGGGTTAGAGACGGATCGAAGGAGGGGAGGGATTGTGTCTTATGCTGTTTAAGTGAACAGAATTGGGTTCATGTCTAGTGTCAATAAACACTTAAAATTTATCAATTTTATGTTCAGGAGGCACCTTAGAGATAAGGCACGATAAACTGAAAAAAAGAATTGAATGTGAACTATTATTTTCCTTGAACAAAAAATACAACTTCAACTTGCTAGACCCCAGTAGGTTACTGTGAAATGGGATAAATGTGTCTGCTGTGAGAACTCAAAGATACAGCCTACAAGGAAGTGCTCTGTATATAGATGATAACAAAAGACATCCAAAGATGCCTTAGAATCTTATTTTAGGGCAAGAGATGTAACTCTGTGGTAAAGAATTTGCCCAGCATGCCTGAGGCCCTTGTTCATACAGAACAATGAAAATCTATAAATGTCTTAGATTAATATGCAGCCCATTATTAGCAATACTTTATTCCTTATTCACAGTATGCTGCTTTTATTTAAAAATATTCAAATAAAGCTGGGAGTGTGGCTTATGCCTGTAATCTCAATGGTGCTGGAGGCTGAGGCAGGAGGATTGCAAGTTCAAGGTCAGTCTCAGCAATTTAGTGTGACTGTCTCAAAAAAAATTTTTAAAGGGGTGGGGGGGGAGTGGCTGGGGATGTGGCTCAGTGGTAAACAATCCCTGGATTCAACACCTAGTACCAAAAATAAATAAATAAAGTTCAAACAACAACAGAACTAAAAGTAAAAACATACAGTGCGACAGACTGAATGTTTTGTGTCCTGCCAAAATTCAGGTGTTGAAATCTAATCTGCAGTGTGAAGACGTTTGAAAGTGGGGCAGCTGGGAGGTGACTGTTTCCTGGGTGTGGATCCCCCATAAGGGAGAAGAATATCTTCTCATGGAGAGATCTTACAAAACTCCTTTGCCCCATCCTCCAGCTGAAGACACCACAAAAAGAGTGTGAACCAGGAAGTGGGTGGCACCTTCACCTTGGACTTTCTCTCTCTCTCTCTCTCTTTTTTTTTTCTCCCCAACTCCCAGAACTGTGAGAAATGAATTTCTCTTGTTTAAAAGCTTGGTTGAAAAATATGGTTGAATGGACTGAGGCAGGCACATAGTAACAACCCAGTCTTCCATCTTAATGATCTGCTATCTCCATGTGTCCTGATTCTTTCCATAGTGTGTGCATTCGTGGCTCCAGTAATACATTAGGCTTATAAATTTTTTTTCATCCCAGTTTTACAACTGGATTACTAAATTGTCTGAAATCTAAAATATGGCCATTTAAGCCAGCAAATCGACCTGGATTCCAGGATTCTCTATCTTGGTTCCCAAAATATGGATTACGGGTTCCTGGGGGATGTCTGATACAGTTTCAAGCCATATGCAAAATTAGTATCCCTTTCCCAGAAGTAATAAGGCATTTCCTGTTGCCCTCACTCTGATTCTGTCAACAGTGTACACTGTAGCTTTCTAGATCCTGTATGATATCCCGGCAAATTAAATGCAAAGGCATATATGACAATTTTGCCATCTTTTATTAAACCAGATATTAGATGTGCAATAACTTAAATAATTCCACAATTCTCAATAAAATCTATTTTTGCTTAGGAAGTAAGTTATTTTTCTTAAGAGAGGCTGTTTATGATTACCTATAGTTGGTTTATTCTTGTTGTTTTAATAATAAATACACTTTTTAAATTTCTCAGTTTCAGTCTCAAATGCCATAAATAATAACAGATATTAAGCCAAAAGAACAAAAGCTCTTTGGGTTCCTCAATAATTTTTAAGTGTCTAAAGTCATCCTGAGACCAAGAAGCTTGAAACAGCTGCTGTCCCCACTTGCCCTGAGCCCTGTGGTGGATTGGGTCACCTGCTCAGCGGGACCTCATCCCCTCATCAAAGACTGAGTACAGCTTCTGGGTTGCTGCACCGACTCCTGAGCCAGACCTACCAAAGGAACTACTGTCCTTCATTCCTCCTCATCCAGGTCCAGGCCTGCAGATATGTGGTGTGGGCGTCCTTGTGTGGTCTGGAAATCCTGGAGTGGGGTGGGAATGCCATCAGCTCCAGGGGCCATGGGTGTCAGGGCGGGGCTTAACCTCACCCCACCCAGCTCTCTTGTTCCTGGGCCATCTGGGTGGCCATCTGTGGTCCCTCCTTCCTCTTACATCCTGGTGCATCCTATGGCCCTTGCCCCAACTGCCCAGTGTCTGGAGTGTCGGGCTCAGCCTTGTCACCTTGATGCTGAAGCCACAGGTTTTCTGTCCTTTAGCCTCTTACACTTTGCTCTTGGCCAGGAGCTTAGTTCGCAAGCCCGGGGCCCTGCCTGTACTCACCAGCAGCCCGGCCTGTGACAGCACTGGGGTGGGCCTAAGGAGGAGGAGGCAGGGGAGCTGAGTTCTCAGGGGACCAGGGGGAGGAGGACTGTATTCCCCAGGGTGCCTTAGGGTAGTGGACAAGGCACGGAGACCAAGGAATTGGCCCTATGAGACACCCCTCCTAGGGGTCCCTGGGTTGTGCAGGATCAGGCCATCCTCGGGAACGGTGGCCCCCCGGGCCCCTGTGAACACTGGGAAGATGGAGAGGGGGCCGTCATCGGAACCCAGCCTGAAGAAGGGCCTCAGAGGTCCGGAGAAGGTGGAGCGCGGACAGGTGTAGATGTGGGACCTGTCTCTCATGTTGTAGAAGGACACGTCTCCGGCTTCGCAGTCCAGGAAGACGGCCACGCGCTCGAGGAGCTCCCCCAGAGGGAGGGTCCTCTCGGGCGAGGACAGGGCCCGGTACTGGTGGCCGAACCTCTCCAGGGTCCAGAAGCCATTCTGGGGCAGCAGCAGGGCGTCCCCCTTCCTCTCCACGCCGTCGGCGCACACGCCCACTGCCCACACCATGGCGCGGCCCACCTCCACTTCCCAGAACTGGCGCCCGGAGGAGAAGCTCTCGCGGCCCAGGACGCACGGCCTGCAGTCGAACCTCTCGGGGTTGTCGGGCACGCTCTGCCGGGAGGCCTCCCGCCACACGCTTCTCCGGTCCTCTGACAGGAAGAGCTCGGGGTGAGCCGTGTCGGGGTCCAGGACCACGTCCGCTGCAGGGAGACCTCGGGCTCAGTCCTGGGGTCTCGGGACCCCTGCAGACTGTAGGCTCCCTGGTCCTCAGAGGGGTCCCCAGGGCTGCTGGGGGATGAAGCAGCTCACTGGCTGGGACCCCTAAGGCCACAGCTCTGCCTCTTGGTGACAGCAGCGTTACCCTCTGTAGAGGACATCGGGGCCTCTAAGAAACCCTGGAAGTTTAGCAAATGGGCCAAAATGGGAGGCTCCTCCTTCCTCAGCATTCTCAGACTAGCCTTCTTGTGGATTCCTGACTTGGGGCCTCTGGGGCTCTAGTTAGAAACCAGCCAGTTTGGCTTAAACCAGCACAGAGGCTTTATCTCCCACTCCCCCAGCCCTGGGTCAGCTAGGGAATCACAGGGAGTGTGTGTGGGGTAGAGGGTCTCTTCCTTGGTCCCCTGCATCCCTTTGACGAGGTGACAACTGATTAGCAGCTGACGTGGGCACCCTTCAAAGGGAAAATGAGGAGGACAATGTCTCCCAAAGACAACCTGCTGCCTGAGAAGTGTTTGGCTAACATATATACTTCCATCCATTTTGTTCTTAACAACATGGTTCTGAAGCCCACAGTGACATCCTTTCTGGGGCAGGAAATACTTCAGACCCCCCTCTGCATGTATTACTGTTTATTCTGTCTATCTTTTTCACTATGTTAAAATGATTTCCTCCTTTCCCCACGTTGAGATGTCTGAATGTGATGGTGTGCCAAATTGTGACGATTTTGAATGTCTCCTAAAGTGTCAAGGTCCACACAACATGGCATCTGGTGAAACCTGCATTTACACTGTGTGCTTAGGGCAAAGTGCTCATTCGGAGTAGGGGCTTGGAGTCGCCTTGCCCTGCTCACCTTCCCTGGATGGCTCAGAGTGTCAACATGGTCTTGGGAGCACACAGGCATTCTGGACACCCGGTTGTTCACCCTCTAGTCAGGCACAGGAAGCTTACTGCCTCTTCCCCACGCAGGCTTCAACTGTGCAGAGCCTAACTATCTCGCCGGTCATAAAAACAGCACTGTTTAATTAATTCAAATTAATCCACGATCCAAGAGCAACCAGTACTGAAGTGTAACTCTCAGGGAGGGCTGCTCTGTATGGATACTCTGGTAATCATGGATCAATTTTTTTTTTCTTTAAAAGAAAGTATCGTGAGAAGCAGACTGTGGGGCTGATTCAACCCTGCAAGGATTCCCTGACAAAACAGGGATCTAGCGTTGGTGGGTCTGTTGGCCAATGGCCCTCAGCCACCTGTGGCGCACCCCAGCCAGCCTTGGCCCTGTTCATCTCCTCTGGAGTCCTGCGGGCTAGTGGGGAGAGAGCCCTGGATGTGAAGGGATGTCAGAGGCACTCACCAGCATGTAAGAGGGTTCTCCTCCATCCTGCAAGCAACAGACAGAGGTCAATGTCCTCAGATAATAGATAACCAAGCGAACTCAAACCACAGAACAGTTCAGGAAAGGCTACACTTACGCAGTTCCTCCTGAAGTTGCTCTGAAAAAGAAACAGAAACAAAATAACTTCTTCATAGCAGCACTAAGAGAATTTGAATTTGTATTAAAGCCTGAAGGATCTGCCCCTTCTGTAACACCAACATCGCCACCCCCACCCCCAGGCCTGGGGCACTGTCAGAAACCAGAGATGATGTACAGTCTGGTGGCGGGGTAGCATTGGTATGGTTTTAGGCTTCCTTTTGTGCAGCCAGATGGAGGAGTGCAGCCCTTGCCTGATGGAAGAGAGTGAGCTGCCGGGGGTGCCTTACTAGGACCTGGTCACCAGCCCTTGGGGCTGCTTCTGTGCTTCCTCTGCTGAATGCTGTCCCTTTCTGACGTGAACCCTCCTCGACTCCTTTACCTTTTGCTTGGCGTTCTTCCTCTTTTTCCATACATTCTTCCATCAGTTTCTTACATGTGGCTTCTTTCTCTTCATGTTCTCTCTCTTTTTCCGCTGACAGAATCTTTTTTTTCCTGTGGAGTTTCTTGATGAGACTAACACTCCCGAACAGGAGGAGGATCAGAAGGGGAAGGGTGACAGCCAGGGCCACCATCCAGGCAGATATCCTGGGCATGAAGGATTCTGAAAAGGGAGCCAGGAAAGCCCCGTGAGTGACAGACGGGACCCTGGGGAGCAGTGAAGAGTTGCCGTAGGGACCTGCTGTGTGGGTTTCTGAGGATGCCAGAGAGATAGACACATGGCTCATTTTTCTTAATGTTGAAAATTTGCTGCTGCGCAGGGATCCTACTAGGGAAAAAAGGACCAGATTTCTGCTCCTGAATTCCCTGTGATCAGGGAAGAGGCCTTGGCTCAGCTGCAGCTTAGCTCTTCCCAGCCTAGGACCCTTCCACCCACACTCCTGTCCCCCGTCACCACTGGGCTTCACTCTCTGCTGAGGATCCTACCTTCACAAGTCGGAGTCTGCAGAGGGCAGAGGGCTTACCTGGAATGAAGATCACACTTTCCATCTCCCTGCCCAGCAGAGTGTTGTTGACGGAGCAGGTTGTGTTCCGCATGGAGCTGTCTCTGATGATCACAGCCAAGGTGACTGTGAACAGGCCGTCTTTGTCAACCGTGTAAGCCTTCTCCAGCGCAGGCATGACCCCACCATAGGGGTCCTTCCACACCGCGTGGGGCTCTGGGTACCACCCTCCAGATGTGCACTCCAGTAGGATGCCCCCATCTTCATGGCCCTTCATTTCAATGAGAGGCTTAGAGCCCAGGCCTGGGGGAGAGACCAGGGCTCAGCTAAAAGATGGTGGTCTCCCAGCCCTGGGGTTTTCCATCAGCTCTAATGTTAGGAGCCAAGGCAGCGGGAAGAGAAGTGGGCAGCTGCACATGCAAGGTCCGTGCATTCCTGCAGGGCTCTTTCTGAAGGCAGGGAGGAAGGAAAAGGAGGAAAAGGAGGAAAGGAAAGCTGAAAGAAGGAAGGAATCCCGTGCTGGACATCACCAGGAGGCCACGGTGCCAAACAGACCAAGCAGTCTTTGGGCGCCACCTACAGGCTCATGACAGCACACACACTGCTGTCTGCTCTAATCAATTGTGGTTAATTCCAACCGAACTTTCTCACTTCCAAGGGGGTCTACCCAGTGCAACCCACCGGGCAGGCTTAGAGGGCTTCACTTTCTACTCTTTGGGATAGCTTCTCAGTAGCCCTGGCCTCCTGAAATTCTAGAATAACACAACATGGAGAGACACTGCCAGGTTGCCACAATCCTAAGAACATTTTGACCTCAAGACATTGTCCTTCTCTTTAGGGTTTCACTTAACGCTTTCCCTTGCCTGGCCAAGCAGTGCCAGAAAACACCCACAGATGCTCACCTCCATAGGACCTGCTGTTTTCAGGAGAGTGGATAAAGTGATCCTGCAAAGTCAGCCCCTGGCCCAATTCAGAGATGCTGCCTTCCCACAGGTGTCAGTCAGGTGCCTTTGAATGTACCTCCCAACAGTCACCTGTTAGGATGACCTGAATGCACCTGAGACACTTAAAATAACAATATCCCTTCCTCAGTGTATGCCACCAGAACATCCCAAGAAATCCAGATTCTTCCAACTATATTCTATCTTTAAATTAGAGTCATTGATGGAAGAGAATTCTAGGTGAGAGGAAGGTGTAGACACATGGTCCTGGAGCCCTCTGTCCTGTTAATCATGTGTCAATGATCATTCGAACTTCTATTGAATAATTCCCTTGTTAAATTCACCCAGAAAATTATATTAAGGCCAGGAAATTAAAGCACTCATGTAAGTACAGTGCTTCTTGCTCAACTTGATTTCTTTTGTCAAGGAAAAAAAAAAGCTGTAGATTTTAAAGACTTACACAGAAATAAGACTCAAAAATGACTCAGAAAATTTGGAGATAATGATACAAAACATTCCATGGGGTTCGATAAGCACAAGACAGTAGTCTAGGGGACAGATCACCCAGCCAATCAACCCAACAAACAAAAAATCAAGGGAAAAACAAGCAAACAATCCTATGGCAAGGGTGATGCAGGGAGAGTCGAGTTTCCATCACCCACGTGGCCAACATCGGAACTGCCAAAAGGCAAGGCCAAAGGGTCAGCAGAATTTCCTTCCCCATTGTGCAGTGTCAGGCAGAAACAAGGCTTCCCTTACAAGCAAAACAGATGGGATCTTTTACCAGTTACCATTTGAGACTCAAAACTCCCTTCCACAGGTCTAGTGAATGGAAATGCCAACATTGATTCCTCTATGTCTCAAAGGCCCTTCCCGTCATCAGATCTTTATTTAAAAAAATAATGTACTGATGCTGAGGAGTGAATGTCGTTCACTCCTAGAAATCCCATTTCCTCCCCACTTTCATGTTGGAGGCTCTTGGAACTGCTCCTGGCAGATTTCTCATTCAGTTTCTCTGTGGGGCCCGGGCTTAGTATATAATTTGGCCTCTATACTTAATCACACTGGAATGATATCATCTGCTTACATGTCAGTCACTCGCTTTACAATCAGTATTTGGGAAAAGGGAAAAAAGACATTAATATTTATCCACAAATGTGGCTTAAACGTGAGCTTGCTTATTCCAGTTGCCTGGTGCAATTACCCACAGTGGCTTCTCTCTCAAAAGTTCATGATCTAAGCCATAAGGCAGGAATCTGAACTGTCTTCCATTCTCCCCTGCCAGGGCCACAACTAAGCTTGTGTGTGCCCACGGCTGAGCCGACCCAACCCCTCCGTGTGGCCCGTGGGTAGAAGAAGAGGAAAACGCGGCTGAGTCCTTAAAGGGATCCAGGCAACGATCTGCTGCTCTGCAGAGGGCCTGAGATTCAGAGAGCAACTCCCCCAAAGTCACCCTAGGAAAGGCAGTGGAGCAAAGCAAGGGGCTCACCTGCCACCAAGAGGCGCAGGATGGCCTCGTCGTAGGACCTGCCCTCCTGGAAGTAACAGCGGTAGACGCCGTTCTCCTGGGCCGTGACGTTGCGTATGACCAGCGCCGCACTGCCCTTGCTGAGGTCCCTGCTCAGGAAGGTGGTTCTTCCCCGATACTCCTCCATCTGCTCCTCTGTTCTCGCTCGCCTGCCCTTATACACGAACACCGCGGGGGAGAACTGAGACCGGAACCACCGCACCTCCATGTCCTCGGCGCTTTTCTCGGGCAACAAGTGGCAGTGTAAGGTGGCGTTTTCTCCCACCATGGCCAGGATGGGCTCAGCCGGCCCCACGACAGTAAACTGGGCTGTTCGACAAAGGGGAGAATCAGCAGGGGGGTCTTCTGATTTGGATGGATATTGCCATCCAATATCCAAGATGGAAAGGGAAGTGGATATTCCAGAAAGAGGCAAATTCTTTCCAAGGCCAGAGGGGATTCCTGTGCTGAGGATTCTGGGGACCAGCAGCTGTGGCTGGTGGGCAGCATACCTGGGAGCAGACCCAAATGACGTTGCTAATGTTTTCTAAAAGGAAAACAAAAGGGCAGGGGGAGGGCAGTGAGGAGCTCATCCTGAACATCCTCTGTAGACTCTGTGCTCACAAGGATTTGGTCTTCTATCCCTGAGTCTAGCACAGTGCCTGAGTGCAGCATAAACTTGAACTGCCCAATAGGGTACCCACTGGCTAATTCTAGTTAAAGCGGGGTTTAAGGATACAAAACGTGTACACAGGATTTTGAAGATTTAGAATTAAAAATATTAAATGTCTCGTTAGTAATATTTTGCATTCAGTAAGCATCTAAATATTAATATCTGATTGGGATTAAATAAAATATATTTTTAACGTTTATTTCATCTGTGTTTAACTTTTAAAAAATGTTGCTTCTTGTAAATTTGCAGCTCTCCTTTGTGGGTCTCATTTTTTTTTTTTTTAAAGAGAGAGTGAGAGAGGAGAGAGAGAATTTTTTTAATATTGATTTTTTAGTTCTCAGCGGACACAACATCTTCGTTTGTATGTGGTGCTGAGGATCGAACCCGGGCCGCACGCATGCCAGGCCAGCGCACTACCGATTGAGCCACATCCCCAGCCCTGTGGGTCTCATTTCTATTGGACATCCTGGGTAAATGCAGTGACCCTGTTCAGAATGAAAGGACGGATCAGCACTGCCGCAGTCCTTCCGGCTGTCCTCTCTGAAGACTGAAGGGTTCTGTCCTCTTTGAAAAGCTGATAGGAGCAAGTGGGACACAGCCCTACCTGAGACCAGTGCCAACAGGTCGAGGAAGGAGAGGAGAAAGGAGGCTGGCGAGCAGGGGCGCAGGCAGGCAGCGGGCTCCATAGGTACCCAGGACAGACGGCGTCAGCCAGCACAGGCGGCGACCACGAGCCTGGGGTGCAGAGGAGCACAAGTCAACCCACGCGTCGTTGGGTCTCAGGAGCTCCCCGACTTCTGTCCTGAGCCGACAGACCCCTCATCCCAGGTATCTCCCGAGGGACCGGGCGCAGAGGCCAGCTCTCGGCGACACTCAGTTTCCTCCCCACGTCCGCCCGGCTCCACCCCCTAACGGGCCGGCCCGGCGCAGAGCCCGGGGCCCGCTTTCCACCCACAGGGACGGTCCCCACCTGCGCCCCGCCGGACCCTTCCTACCTTTAGCGTTGACCCGCGTTTCTCTTCTCCGACCCTCGGATGGGGGTTTTAGGGCCCCTCCCCTCCTTTCCACCCACCCCCGGGCACAGCCACCGCGGGAGAACCAGCTGTTCCCAAAGGGCGCGGACACGTTTTCTTCGCCTCCCGTTGGCCGCGGGGTGCAGGGGGTTCTCGACCCGGGATCTCCGACCCGGTCCGCTCCGCGCACACCAAGCCCCGGGATTTCCGACCGGTGGTTCAGGGTCCAGGATTGGCCGGCGGCGGTGTCCCGCCCCTTTGTGTCACCAGCTGCTGGGCGGACTACAGGGAAACAGTTCGAAGAGGGGAAATCTGCAAGAAGGGCTTTTGAGCATTGGACCTTTTAATTTTCGTTTTTCTCGTAAGAAACAGAACACTGCTCTTCGGTTTCTTGCAAAGCCTTGAGATTCCCCGAGAGTTGTGGCCGCTGGCCACGGGGAGAGGCCTCTGTAGAAGTGCTTGTGGAGGTTGAGGCTGAGGACGGCAGCGGGGGGAGGAGCAGCCTCTCCCCACAGCTGGAGGGCCTCTTTCCGGGGCCAGACTGGAGGCTGGCGCAGAGAAGCCGTGGGAAGTGGGCGTGGGCTAGGAGGGCGACAGCAGGGGCAGTGGTCCTATGAAGACCTTGCCCATTTAAAAACTATTGGCTAAAACCAAAAATATTGGGTAAGAGCTTCTGAGGATACAGCGAGAGTGCAAAACCTCCTCCCCGGGGGGAGGGTCCATCTGGGTGGGGTCCATCGTGGTGGGGTCCACCACAACGGCAGTGAACAGTTATGCCTCGTCCTGTGCCCGGGATTGGGTCAACCCGGTCCGACACCTACTCTTTTTCTCTCCTTTCCCATGTCTCCACAGACCCTCAAGCGCGTCCTTGCATAGCTGCAGAATAACCACACCCAGTGAGTTTCCAACGTGCCTTGCAAGCCCTGAAACGCCTGCCAGGAGGCCTCTGATCTCCTTCTGATTCAATTAAAAACTTTGCAATTCACACACTAACAATGGCTCCACACTTGCCTTGGCATAAATGGCTCCCACAGGCAGCCATCCCTTACCGTCAGTTTTCCCTCTTGTCCAGCCTTCATGTATACCTCTCCCAAGATCACCTCCTAAATGTTCCCAGCTTGAGCGGTTCTCAGCCTCCTCTGACACTGAGAGCTTTCTACATCCCTACATTCTGTCCTGTGGTGTTGCTATTTACACATCCTCTGTATCTTGACTGAACTACCTGCTCTTCAGGACAGATATCCAACCGATGTGATTCCTCTCTCCTTACAGTGTCCAGCCCTAAGTGCTGCAGTGGTCATTGTGCAATGCATAAGGAGAAAGCTAAGTGCAAGGTCATTTCCTTGACAGCATGACTCAGTTACTAGACCCAACTGACCCCAGAGACCAAGATGGAGATGGCAGCACAATCAGGCCACTGGAGTTCCAGAGTCCTTTGTCAGCTAACAGGAATCATAGGAGTTACCTAGAAGTAGTTAGCAGAGCTGTTTCCTTCTCTGCTTGGCAGAGGAGATCTTTGATGAGAACAAGTTCCAGAAGGCCCTGAGAACTGATTTTTATATTATCCTGATCATCTCTCAAATTCAGCAGACTCATGAATTGCCTGATGCTTTTGATTTGTACTTAGAAATGGATTCTGAGTTCAATAACCAATGAGTGAAAACAGTTTTGAATGGTCCCAGTCAGGACTGGGTTGCTCTTGGCAAGTAAAGAGGAGGGGGATGTGGGGGTATAAAAGCCTGCCAGTCACAGCTTTCATCTGAAGAAATGAGGCCTGGGGCTTGAGGCAGCTTGTGCCAGAAGCATCTGATGGAATCAGGCATCAACCCCTGCGGTAGGTGACCGGAGCCAAAGGAGACAATTCTGTCTTGAGCTGGAAGGTGGCCCCTTGACCATGAAGTCTCTGAGCAGGAAACCAAATCACACTGGGGTTGCTGCCCTGGATGCCGACACCCGGATCCAGTCATTCTTGGGAGGGATAACCACAGAAGGGTGACCTGCTACAGCTCTCCATGCCAGTACACCCTATGTATATCACATGGACCTGGTGTACATGCCAGTCCTGGAAGAACCATGACTCAGAGTGACCAGGGATCCTCTTTGAACTTCAATAAACTCATCTTTGAAAGCAGTCTGGGTAAATCTCTTCCTTCAAGTTGCCTCCTTCCAGGGAGTCCCCCCGGTTGAGGCCCAGACATCTGGACACATCTGGACATGCAGAAAAACCATTCCTACTTTACCCTATTCAGACCCCAGATTTCTGACTCAGAATCAATGAGCAGGATAAAATGGTTATACAAAGTGCTCCTTTTTAGGGCTACAACAATATATCTACTTTGTCTCAAGAGAATAAATGTCACAGAACACACAGTAGGAATGATAGCAAAGTTGGAAAAGTTGCACAAACTTTTTTTTCCTTGAAGCCTTCTCTCTGCACATCTGCCTCAGTTTTCTCTCCCTGCAGTCTACTTTCCTTCTCTTTCTGTATCACCATAGACAATGTCTTCCCACAGCTCCTCATGCCTGCTACATATGTAGCAGGTTACATGTTCACATGGAGATCCTCTGGTCTTGCCAGACTCAGATAAACACCCCAGATTCAGGCCATGTGCTAGGGCAGGAGAACCATGTGATATGAACAGGTATTGGGAAACAGGAGGGGCACTACTGCTATATGGATTGGGCAGAGGCATCCCTCACTATGGGGCTGGGGAAGGGCAGACCAGCCTTAGAAGGCATTTGCTACACTCTCAGAGGCAGAGCTGTATGAACTGGTGCTGTTGAGGCCACCTCATCCTCTTGGCCCATCTCAGTTCACCACGACCGGAAGCAGACATTTTTTCTGCAAGGATAGCAACTGCTGACCTCAGGTGCCTGCCTGTCCTCTGCCCAAAGCTTTCTCCAATGCTGGTGATGTTTTCTCTTTTTGCAGATACGCAGCTCAACCTAAAAGTGCAGCAAAATTAACAGCCCCAGGGGCAAACTTCAACCAATTCAAGTAAAGGAGGACAGGAAGTATGGATAAATATTCCAGGATCCCAATCCCTTAGAAAGATTCTGAGGTCTACCCCACAATTTCACATGGTTTCTCAGAAAGTCCCAGGGAAACTGAGTTCAGTTGAGCATATAGTAACTGACTTTTAAAGGAATCCTTCAAATTGTTTCTCACTTAATTGGCTTTCTCCTTTCTGTCAAACTTTATTTCTGCACTTGTGATTTCTGATCCATTCCCAAATAAAAATACACTACGTGACATCCACCCCCAGTAATGTCCTCTGACTGCAGAACTGTGAGGTGATGAAGTTGTGTCAGGTCTCCCAGCTTGTGGTAATGAATTTTGGCAGCAAGAGAAAACCAAGACAACAAGGTTGTGTGCATGTGATGCAATGAAGCAACTGAGGAGCCGGAGAGTAGGTGGGGTGTGTGGACCAGATGGTGAGACCTGCCAGAATGCAGACATATGAGAATACTGATGAATTTATTGAACAACTAGAACCCTAGGACCACAAGCCAGGCAGAGGGGACAGTGGTGAGCAGTAGCAGTGACGCTCAGAGCAGCTCCTCTTTGGCGCTCACTGGTTAGAAGAATGTTGGTCCCCCAGGGAGCCAGCATGCGTGGCCCCTTTCCTGGAGATGGACTCTACAGTTCAGAGAAAAACCCTTGAAACTCTTCTGGCTTCTCCTACCCTAATTTTTGTTTCGTGGACAATCTCTTAGCTGTGGTTCCCAGAGACCTCTAGTGTAGGGAGTTTAGTTCTCCATAACAGTTAACTCTCCATAACAGTTATTCTTCAAATTCCAGCTTTTTGGCTCCGTGATCATGCATAGCATTTCAGCGTGGGCCATCTATGCCTCATTATTAAGGGTGTGTCTCTCAGCCTTGTGTGATCCAGCTTGTACTATGAATTTATTTTCAGGGCCAAATCACCTAGCAGAGCCACCCAAAAAGTGCTGGGGAGAAACAAAGCAGTGTGTGGCCTCCACACCATAGTCAATGATCCTGATCTGGGATTTCCATGGAGAAGGACCTCAGGGTTGCACCTGGGCCCTTCCCATGGGGATAATCTGGCTGGAAGGGAGGAACAGGTGGGTGGTAGGGGACAGAAGCTGAGCACCTCTTATTGCACAACTTACTGCTTGAATTATCTGTGACTTAACTTTGCCTTGCCTCAACTTCAAATTGAGAATATTTCACAGGGTTGTTTGAAAATTAAGTGAGTGAGATCCGCCTAAGGCAGCTATCTCAGAGCAGGGGACCCGTCTCAGGTTCTCCATAACAGTTATTGTCCAAATTCCAGCTCTTTGTTCACGAGCCATGGTATCTTTGGAAAATCTATTCTCTTTTCTACATAAAATTTGCCTGACATCTGGACACATGTCAGTAAAGTGGCAATGATCTAGAGGAATTGTCTCACAGAACAGCTGAACAGAGGTCAGTAAAGTGCTTGGCGCAGCGCGTGCAGGTAGCTTTACAGCTGCAGTGGATTGCTATGGGGGAGGAGAGGGGCCCTGACCTCAGCCTGGGGCTCCTCCCTCCCGTTTGCTAAGCACGAGGTCCCTGGGGTCTCTGGGGGAAGGTCAGGTGCTAGGTCAGAAACAAGGGACCTCTCCGTTCCTTTCAGCACTGGGCAAATGGTCAGGGCAGTCGGCTCCAAAGTCAAAATTCTAAAAACAGGCCACAGAGGCCCAGAGAAGGTGGACTGAGGGAAGGTGTAGATGTGAGATCCATCCACTGCATTATAGAATGACACCTCCCCCATCTCATAGTCCAGGAAGACCCCCACCCTGCTGGGGGGCTCACAGAGGGTCAGCTTGGTCC
Source organism: Urocitellus parryii (assembly GCF_045843805.1). Taxonomy (NCBI): domain Eukaryota; kingdom Metazoa; phylum Chordata; class Mammalia; order Rodentia; family Sciuridae; genus Urocitellus; species Urocitellus parryii. The sequence continues at coordinate 153,361,223 of NC_135538.1, read as the reverse complement.
TGGGTTCAGTGAGAGCCCGATAGTCATGCTCATCAGACAACCCCATGGCCCAGAACCCATTCTCAGGTGTCATTTTAACCCAACATTTCTTCTCCACTTTTTCCCCACACACCCCGACATGCCACTCTTTCCTGTCCCCCACTTCCACCTCCCAGTAGTGTCTCCCCGATGTGAAGTTCTCACAGCCAAGCACACAGTAATGCCAATCAAATCTCTCAGGGTTGTTTGGCAGGTCCTGTCGCTCCTTTGCCCGCTGCAGACTCCTCCTGTCCTCAGAAACAAGGAGGATGGGGTTTGCTGTGTCAGGATCCAGGACCACGTCCGCTGCAGAGAGTTGAAGGGTGTGTCTGAGGGGTCAGCCATTTTTCCTGGTCCTCAAGAGCCTCGGCGTTCAAGATCTGGGCCTTGAGGAGGTGTAAGTCTAGAATCCACCGTCCCTTGTCTGCCCTCAATGTCACTCTAGCTAACATCATGAGGAAAAGCCCCAGGGGACTTGGGTCCAGCAAAGTGAAGGTCAGATGGGAACTGAAGTTGCCCACCCAAGACTCTCCTACTTAAGTGGAATTTACTTCCTCAGATATCAAGAGTTAGAAAAGAAAAAGGGAATATAGTCCCTTAGGTTGTTGTCCTAGGAAAAACACAGTAACCTACTTACCAGCTTGGAAGAGAGCTGCCTTCCAATCTGGGGGAAAAAATAGAGATACAGATAAGGAAAAAGATCAATATTCCTATTAACCATCCTCATCAAATCTTTCCTCTCTCTCTTTCCTCAGAGTCTCTCCAACGTCCACCTTTCTCATCTACAGCTCTGATGGCTCAGAGGTAGCACTTTTTCCATTCCCAAGCTCTGCCAAGGGCTGGCATGTATGCCAGCAGGTGAGGGTTTTCATAGGCTCTGAAAGCAAAGGTAGTACTCCCACCAAAGATGAGCCTTTGGGTTAGATCCAGTTATAACCACAGGGAATATCAGTGGTAACAGCAGAATAAAGGCTTACATGCTCAGGGCACCCACCCCAGAATGTACAGTTTTAGGATCACTCACCAGCGTAGGTTGAAGACTTTGCCCCACCTGCAAAGGAAGAAAAGTGGAGATGTCTCCTGAGCTCTGCGTGGCTGAACTTTGGAATCTTGCACACTATCCACACACATCTAGACATGGTGACACCTCCACTTGGGTACAGGAGTACATACATACAAAGTGGGTGGACTGGACCACATCAGGAAAGGTTCTCACTGTGCCTGTGTCACGAAACGGAACCCCCACACTATGGACAGCCCTTAAACTCTCTGTGCCCAAAGAGTTCTGAGCATGGCAGGACGTTTTACCCATGGCCCATGAGTGGAGAAGGGGAGCAGTACTGTAAGGGCATCACTGGGACTGCGTGGTGAGGGTTCAGGCTGTCACCAGAGTGCTCCAGGAGAGGGGAGACTTCCAGGAATCAGGGTGCCACCGCTTTCCTCTGATTTGGGAATGGTTGGGTCTGAGGTGAGTGAGTTTTTATCATGGTTTATAATGAGTTTAAGGTCATCTGGAGTGTCCATGTGGGTTCAGACCAGATCTAGCAGGCGTAGAGCACACCCCTGGACCTCTGGAAGCATGTGATGACAAGGCTGTTGGCCCAGGCATGTGATTCCCAGCATCTAGGCTCTAAGGTTTGCAAGCAAGCAGCACTCAACTGCACGGTGGGCTGTCAGTAATCTGGGGGTTCCATCTGGTGACACAGGCACTGTGCGGACCTTTCCTGACATGTCCAGTCTGTCCACTTTGTACACATGTACTTTAGTGGAGGTATCACCATGTCTAGATATGTGTGGATCTGTGTGCCCAATTCACTTACCTTGATCTGTATTGTTTCCTGCCTTCTTCTGAAAAGAATTTTTAAAACTTAATACAATTTCAAGGACTCCTCTGTTTTGTTTTTTGTTTGCAGGGCTGGTGACTGTACCCCAGGCCTGGCATTTGCCCTACCCCTGAGCTGGATCCCCACCAGCCCTCAGGGACTAATTGTTTTTTAAATTTATTTTTTAGTTTTTTTAGGTGGATACAATATCTTTATTTCTTTATTTTTATGTGGTGCTGAGGTTGGAACCCAGTGCCTCACGCCTGCTAAGTGAGCACTCTACCACTGAGCCCCAACCTCAGCCGGCAGGGACTAATTTTTGAAAACAGTTAGAATAAACCTGTAAGAACTGGGCCACTGTAGCTGCTCTTGTCCATGCAAGACACTTTCCCTGCTTCTTTTCCCTGATTTTCTTATTTCTCAGGATCTTTCATTCTTTTCTTCCGAGCAGCCTATAGTTTGTGTCCATCAACTGGTGAGCTTCCTGGCACCCAGAAGGCAGCTCATACTCTTCATTCCCGTGCGTGTGCGTGTGTGTGTGTGTGTGTGTGTGTGTGTGTGTGACAGAGAGAGAGAGAGAGAGAGAGAGAGAGAGAGAGAGAGAGAGGTGGGGGAGCAGGCAGGTGTGTGTGTGTGGGGGGAGCAGGCGTGTGTGTGTGTGTGTGTGTGTGTGTGTGTGTGTGTCCTGGCTGCCCCTTCTGTCCCTCACCAGCCCTGCATAAAGAACCACCCTGGCCCCTGGGCAGGAGTTAAAGGCTGGAAAGTGTCCTAGCGAGGAACCAGTCTAAGATTCGAATTCACAGAAACCGTCAGAGGAGCCACTCACGAGCCAGGTACTGGATCCTTCTCCACTCTGCAATGGAAAGACAGGGGGTCACCGGGGGGCGTGAGGCAGGCGGGAATGGGGAGACGTGCCTGGATCTCGGGGTCGGAACTTACTGAGTTCATACTGCAGCTTCTCTGGAAAATGAGCAGAGAGATAACAACATTAGGGGTGAGGATTTTCTTTTCTTTTTTTTCCCCCGGAAAGCAAACATACATCGACCCGGGTCCCCGAGGTCCCCGAGGTCCCCGCGGTGCAGCCCGGGGCCGGGGAGGGGCGTGCACTCCCTCGCCGCCCACCTCTCGCGCTCCGCTCCTGCTCGGTTTCCTCCTGGGCCTTCTCTTTCTGCACCCGCTCCTGCTCTTTCTCCGCGGACAGAGCCTTGTTTACTTTCTGCTGTCGCCACAAGAAGAAGCCGGCCCCTGCGAGCAGCAGCAGCAGGATGGGCAGGGTCGCCCCCAAGGCGGAGGTCCAGGGCCGCGCGCTGGAGAAGAAGGGGCCTGCGAGCGAGGGCAGCGAGCAGTTGTCAGATGGTGGCAATGGAAGTGCTCGTGGACGCTGTTTCTCCTCCACACTGAAAGTAGGGCTCTCTACACCTGCATATACTACCTCTGCCGTCTGCGCCAAGATGAGCTCGGAGCTCCCCGGTTGGCACCGGGAACGCCTCTTCCTTCGCAGTGGGGCGCGCCCCCTCACGTGGATGTCGCCCACCAGCGACAGTCTGCGCTGTTTCTAACCGTGTGCAGTCGCAATGCTCTTAAGAAATAACCTAGGACATGCCGTCTCGGTGGGCAAACTGATCTGTAAGGTAACCTCCCAGAAGAGGAATTTGGGATCAATAAATGCGTAGTTGGATAGATATCACTAGGAAGCCCCAGTTGGAGGCAGTGCTGATGTACATACTTCAAGCACATCAAATATACAGCCAACAGAGAGCCACCTCCTCCCCTCATTCCTGCCACCTCCATTTTCTTTTCTTTTTTGGCCACTCTCATAAGTGGAAAAAGTTTCAATCTGTTTGTCTAGTGAATGAGATTATGGGTCCTTTTGAGTGCTATTTCCTTTCCCGATAACTAGTGGTTCATGTCTTTTGTTAATTTTTCTACTAGGTTGTCATGAATCTCCCTCTATTTTAAGTGAGATTTTCCTTTATGATGTGATAAGTTATATTGTATATGACATATATTTCTATTTTGTCGTTTGACTATGCTTAAGGATCTTATCTTTGTCACCCTCTATTCCCATTGCCTTGTCACTGTTTCTGAGAGGCAGGGGATGGTCAGTCAATGCAGATGGCATCAACAGCTTTCTGGGAGAGAGAAGCTCCCACCTAGCAAGGAGAAGGCTCTGGGTCCCTGCTCTGGACATTGAGTTCACTACAAAGACCCAAGTCAACAGCAGAGATCTCACAGGAGAGACTCAGGCAATCTCCGTCTTTCAGCAGCCACAGTGCAGTTTGAATCCCGGGGCTAAGCCATGTACTGACCTGCGATGGAAATCTTGGCTGACTTCTCCTGGCCGAGAAGGGAATTTCTGATGGTACAGGATACCCCGGGCCCAGAGCCACCCCTCAGGATCACTGAGGCTGCCACTGTGTATAGGCCTGCTCCATCTGCATCTGCAGGTGCTGCAGCAGCTGGGATGCGCTTCCCCGAGGCGTCTCTCCACTCTACTTGGGGCTGGGGGAACCAGCCGGTGGATGTGCACTCCAGATGGATCCCTCCATCCTTATGACCCTTCATTTCAATGTGAAGATCAGAACCCAGTGCTGTGGAGAGAGAAGCCCGAATAAACTCTTGGAGCCTCTTGCAGCTGGGAGGGTGTCAGTAGGGATCATTCACATCAGATAACAAGGCAAGGAGAGCTCCGTTCAGGAGCAGATCACAAAAACAGGTCCCTGAGGGGAAGACTACAGTGCCCAGGCCAGTAACTGTGGGACTGTTCCCCAGAGGGAGGAGCACAGGGGGCTTTCTTGAGACCTAAGGGAAGACAGTCATGCACTGAGGGGCTTCTTGAGAGGGGAGGGGCTTTGGCAAGGGAAAGCAACCCACTGAGGCGACTCCCAGGGAGGAGGCCCAGGAATAGACCTCTCCTCTCTCCCCCCTTGCTTCAGCTCCCCATTTTCCACACCCCACCAGAAGCCACAGGGCCAGGGACTGTTCTGTGGAAGAGAAAAGTGGCCTTGACCCAGGAACCTGAGGTCAGGGCGAGGCATTCTTTGAACACGGGCAATTTCACAGAACACTAACAAAAACCAAAGCACACCACAACTGTGTCTGGACATAAAAGCATGAACATTGTCCCAACCATAACAACCAGACACCGCAGCCTGCAGTGGAGACCCCTGCAGCTGGGAGGGTGATGGTATGGATCACTCCTTACCTGCACAAGTCAGCTCTACTCCCACCTTGGTCCTTTCTGTCCAGAGAAGATGTATTAAGATTCCCACCAGAAAATTAGCCTTCTTTCCATTTTCCTGACAGCCCATCCAGAGCAAAGGCCCGAGTGAGTGTGTAAACCCTGCCCCAGGCCCTGGATACAAGCTCAAATTCCATACTACGTTTTCCCTAGCACCCTCTTACCCAGGCACCCCACAGTTCCCCGTGATGTGTATTCTTAGCTGAAACAAAGGTTTGACTGCAGGTGTATTCCAGGGGTGGGGGTGGGGGGTCACTGGCTGAGAATAGTGACAAGTGAGCTTCCCAGGACCCATGGTAGTCTGACTTGGAGGGGCCGCAGTGCCATGCGGTACACGGTTAATCCAAACAACTGTACCAGCCATGGAAGAGAGGATTTCTTGCCCTTCCTGTCCCTGTCCCCATGTGTGAGGATGGTGTTAGGCCTGAGCCTAAGCAACTCCATTTTAAAAACTCCAGTTTGAAACCTGCAGTCTCACCAGGCACACCCACAGAGCCCTCCAATGTGGCCTCAAACAAGTCACTTCCCCTCACCCTGATAAACAGAGTGAAGCCCCTGGCAGGCTGATAGAGGGAAAAGGGAGAAGATCAGGGTGGGGACCACCAGACCAGATGTTTCTGTCCCCAGGGTAAATAATGTCACTGAGAAATCAGGTGGTAGCTTATAAGGATTGAAAGGGGGGTCAAAACCCCCTAAATTTAGTATAAATAATAGAGCTGATGAACGGGATTCAGCCAGCCGAAACAAGGATGCACTCGAGCAGGAGAGCCTGATGAGGACCTGACATCCCATCACTTGTCATCCTTCCTGATCCTCTGTGTGATCCTCACTGCTCTCAAACTCTACCCCCTCGTCTGGACCCTGGTGAGAGCCCCAGCTTCTCCCTATGACCCTTTCCTCAACAGGTCGTCCATTCCACACCAGGAAAGGCCTGCCTTGGTTCCGGACCTGGTCTCGGCGGTCTGAATGAGAGTGCACCTGCTGGACATAAAGCCTAAGGCTTAAGACTTGTGAACTTGGCATGCAGAGGGAATGCCTGTCATTAGCCTGACATGATTAAGTGTGTTTTGCAGTGCTTAGAATCAGTCTAGAATTGTTTGCCATGAAGTGGTCATGTCCATGGCAGTGCCCAGCATTAAGGATTGTCGTTTTCTTGGTTAAGAACCTATAGAGTGAAACTGTATTGAGTAATTTGAGTGAATAAAGCATTGAAAGGGACAGAAGCACGTGACATTCTTTATTTCTCCCCTCGACTGCATACGTTGCAATTTTGCCCCCTGGTGACAACATGTCACTAGTTAGAACCCTGGTGGCAAGCAGGAGGGAGCTCTGTGGCACAGGAGAAAGCCTTTCTGCAAGGAAACCTGGTCTTCTTGGGGCCTTGGGAGGATGGGCTGGATGCAGCAGAGCACTTTCTGGCTGACTTGGGGCAGAAGATCTGGCTGACTTGGGCAGGATCCCTGGCTGACTTGGGCAGGATCCCTGGCTGACTTGGAGCAGGATCCCTGGCTGACTTGGGCAGGATCCCTGGCTGACTTGGGGCAGGATCCCTGGCTGACTTGGGGCAGGAGACCTGGCTGACTTGGGGCAGGATCCCTGGCTGACTTGGGCAGGATCCCTGGCTGACTTGGGCAGGATCCCTGGCTGACTTGGGCAGGATCCCTGGCTGACTTGATCAGGATCCCTGGCTGACTTGGGCAGGATCCCTGGCTGACTTGAGCAGGAGCCCTGGCTGACTTGGGCAGGAGACTTGGCTGACTTGATCAGGATCCCTGGCTGACTTGGGCAGGATCCCTGGCTGACTTGGGCAGGATCCCTGGCTGACTTGGGCAGGATCCCTGGCTGACTTGGGGCAGGATCCCTGGCTGACTTGATCAGGATCCCTGGCTGACTTGGGCAGGATCCCTGGCTGACTTGAGCAGGATCCCTGGCTGACTTGAGCAGGATCCCTGGCTGACTTGGGGCAGGATCCCTGGCTGACTTGGGCAGGATCCCTGGCTGACTTGGGCAGGATCCCTGGCTGACTTGGGCAGGAGCCCTGGCTGACTTGGGGCAGGATCCCTGGCTGACTTGAGGCAGGAGCCCTGGCTGACTTGGGGCAGGATCCCTGGCTGACTTGGGCAGGATCCCTGGCTGACTTGGGCAGGATCCCTGGCTGACTTGGGGCAGGATCCCTGGCTGACTTGAGCAGGATCCCTGGCTGACTTGAGCAGGATCCCTGGCTGACTTGGGCAGGATCCCTGGCTGACTTGAGCAGGATCCCTGGCTGACTTGGGGCAGGATCCCTGGCTGACTTGATCAGGATCCCTGGCTGACTTGGGCAGGATCCCTGGCTGACTTGGGCAGGATCCCTGGCTGACTTGAGCAGGATCCCTGGCTGACTTGGGCAGGATCCCTGGCTGACTTGAGCAGGATCCCTGGCTGACTTGAGCAGGATCCCTGGCTGACTTGGGGCAGGATCCCTGGCTGACTTGATCAGGATCCCTGGCTGACTTGGGCAGGATCCCTGGCTGACTTGGGCAGGATCCCTGGCTGACTTGGGGCAGGATCCCTGGCTGACTTGATCAGGATCCCTGGCTGACTTGGGCAGGATCCCTGGCTGACTTGAGCAGGATCCCTGGCTGACTTGAGCAGGATCCCTGGCTGACTTGGGGCAGGATCCCTGGCTGACTTGGGCAGGATCCCTGGCTGACTTGGGCAGGATCCCTGGCTGACTTGAGCAGGATCCCTGGCTGACTTGGGGCAGGATCCCTGGCTGACTTGGGCAGGATCCCTGGCTGACTTGGGGCAGGAGCCCTGGCTGACTTGGGCAGGAGCCCTGGCTGACTTGGGCAGGAGCCCTGGCTGACTTGGGGCAGGATCCCTGGCTGACTTGGGCAGGATCCCTGGCTGACTTGGGCAGGATCCCTGGCTGACTTGGGCAGGATCCCTGGCTGACTTGAGCAGGATCCCTGGCTGACTTGGGCAGGAGACTTGGCTGACTTGATCAGGATCCCTGGCTGACTTGGGCAGGATCCCTGGCTGACTTGGGCAGGAGCCCTGGCTGACTTGGGCAGGAGCCCTGGCTGACTTGGGCAGGATCCCTGGCTGACTTGAGCAGGATCCCTGGCTGACTTGGGGCAGGATCCCTGGCTGACTTGGGCAGGATCCCTGGCTGACTTGGGCAGGATCCCTGGCTGACTTGGGCAGGATCCCTGGCTGACTTGGGCAGGAGCCCTGGCTGACTTGGGCAGGAGACTTGGCTGACTTGATCAGGATCCCTGGCTGACTTGGGCAGGATCCCTGGCTGACTTGGGCAGGAGCCCTGGCTGACTTGGGCAGGATCCCTGGCTGACTTGGGCAGGATCCCTGGCTGACTTGGGCAGGAGCCCTGGCTGACTTGGGCAGGAGCCCTGGCTGACTTGGGCAGGATCCCTGGCTGACTTGGGGCAGGATCCCTGGCTGACTTGAGCAGGAGCCCTGGCTGACTTGATCAGGATCCCTGGCTGACTTGGGCAGGATCCCTGGCTGACTTGGGCAGGAGCCCTGGCTGACTTGGGCAGGAGCCCTGGCTGACTTGGGCAGGATCCCTGGCTGACTTGGGGCAGGATCCCTGGCTGACTTGGGCAGGATCCCTGGCTGACTTGGGCAGGAGCCCTGGCTGACTTGGGGCAGGATCCCTGGCTGACTTGAGCAGGATCCCTGGCTGACTTGGGCAGGAGCCCTGGCTGACTTGGGGCAGGATCCCTGGCTGACTTGGGGCAGGATCCCTGGCTGACTTGAGCAGGATCCCTGGCTGACTTGGGCAGGATCCCTGGCTGACTTGGGCAGGATCCCTGGCTGACTTGGGGCAGGATCCCTGGCTGACTTGAGCAGGATCCCTGGCTGACTTGAGCAGGATCCCTGGCTGACTTGAGCAGGATCCCTGGCTGACTTGGGCAGGATCCCTGGCTGACTTGGGGCAGGATCCCTGGCTGACTTGAGCAGGATCCCTGGCTGACTTGGGCAGGATCCCTGGCTGACTTGGGCAGGATCCCTGGCTGACTTGGGCAGGATCCCTGGCTGACTTGGGCAGGATCCCTGGCTGACTTGGGCAGGATCCCTGGCTGACTTGAGCAGGATCCCTGGCTGACTTGAGCAGGATCCCTGGCTGACTTGGGGCAGGATCCCTGGCTGACTTGGGGCAGGATCCCTGGCTGACTTGAGCAGGATCCCTGGCTGACTTGGGGCAGGATCCCTGGCTGACTTGGGCAGGATCCCTGGCTGACTTGGGCAGGATCCCTGGCTGACTTGAGCAGGATCCCTGGCTGACTTGAGCAGGATCCCTGGCTGACTTGGGCAGGAGCCCTGGCTGACTTGGGCAGGATCCCTGGCTGACTTGGGCAGGATCCCTGGCTGACTTGGGCAGGATCCCTGGCTGACTTGGGCAGGATCCCTGGCTGACTTGGGCAGGATCCCTGGCTGACTTGAGCAGGAGCCCTGGCTGACTTGAGGCAGGAGCCCTGGCTGACTTGGGGCAGGATCCCTGGCTGACTTGAGCAGGATCCCTGGCTGACTTGAGGCAGGATCCCTGGCTGACTTGAGCAGGATCCCTGGCTGACTTAAGCAGGAGCCCTGGCTGACTTGGGGCAGGATCCCTGGCTGACTTGGGGCAGGATCCCTGGCTGACTTGGGCAGGATCCCTGGCTGACTTGGGCAGGATCCCTGGCTGACTTGAGCAGGATCCCTGGCTGACTTGAGCAGGATCCCTGGCTGACTTGGGCAGGATCCCTGGCTGACTTGAGGCAGGAGACCTGGCTGACTGACTTGGGCAGGATCCCTGGCTGACTTGAGCAGGAGCCCTGGCTGACTTGAGCAGGATCCCTGGCTGACTTGAGCAGGAGCCCTGGCTGACTTGGGGCAGGATCCCTGGCTGACTTGGGGCAGGATCCCTGGCTGACTTGGGCAGGATCCCTGGCTGACTTGAGCAGGATCCCTGGCTGACTTGAGCAGGATCCCTGGCTGACTTGGGCAGGATCCCTGGCTGACTTGAGGCAGGAGACCTGGCTGACTGACTTGGGCAGGATCCCTGGCTGACTTGAGCAGGAGCCCTGGCTGACTTGGGCAGGATCCCTGGCTGACTTGGGGCAGGATCCCTGGCTGACTTGGGCAGGATCCCTGGCTGACTTGGGGCAGGAGCCCTGGCTGACTTGAGCAGGATCCCTGGCTGACTTGGGCAGGATCCCTGGCTGACTTGGGCAGGATCCCTGGCTGACTTGGGCAGGATCCCTGGCTGACTTGGGCAGGATCCCTGGCTGACTTGAGCAGGATCCCTGGCTGACTTGGGCAGGATCCCTGGCTGACTTGGGCAGGATCCCTGGCTGACTTGGGCAGGATCCCTGGCTGACTTGGGCAGGATCCCTGGCTGACTTGGGGCAGGAGCCCTGGCTGACTTGAGCAGGATCCCTGGCTGACTTGGGTAGGATCCCTGGCTGACTTGGGCAGGATCCCTGGCTGACTTGAGCAGGATCCCTGGCTGACTTGGGCAGGATCCCTGGCTGACTTGAGGCAGGAGCCCTGGCTGACTTGGGCAGGAGCCCTGGCTGACTTGAGCAGGATCCCTGGCTGACTTGGGGCAGGATCCCTGGCTGACTTGGGCAGGATCCCTGGCTGACTTGGGCAGGATCCCTGGCTGACTTGGGCAGGATCCCTGGCTGACTTGGGCAGGATCCCTGGCTGACTTGAGCAGGATCCCTGGCTGACTTGGGCAGGATCCCTGGCTGACTTGAGCAGGATCCCTGGCTGACTTGGGCAGGATCCCTGGCTGACTTGGGCAGGATCCCTGGCTGACTTGAGCAGGATCCCTGGCTGACTTGGGCAGGATCCCTGGCTGACTTGAGCAGGATCCCTGGCTGACTTGAGCAGGATCCCTGGCTGACTTGAGCAGGATCCCTGGCTGACTTGGGCAGGATCCCTGGCTGACTTGGGCAGGATCCCTGGCTGACTTGGGCAGGAGCCCTGGCTGACTTGGGCAGGATCCCTGGCTGACTTGGGCAGGATCCCTGGCTGACTTGAGCAGGATCCCTGGCTGACTTGAGCAGGAGCCCTGGCTGACTTGAGGCAGGATCCCTGGCTGACTTGGGCAGGATCCCTGGCTGACTTGAGCAGGATCCCTGGCTGACTTGGGCAGGATCCCTGGCTGACTTGGGGCAGGATCCCTGGCTGACTTGAGCAGGATCCCTGGCTGACTTGAGCAGGATCCCTGGCTGACTTGGGGCAGGATCCCTGGCTGACTTGGGCAGGATCCCTGGCTGACTTGGGCAGGATCCCTGGCTGACTTGAGCAGGAGCCCTGGCTGACTTGAGCAGGAGCCCTGACTGACTTGGGCAGGATCCCTGGCTGACTTGGGGCAGGAGCCCTGGCTGACTTGGGCAGGAGCCCTGGCTGACTTGGGCAGGATCCCTGGCTGACTTGGGCAGGAGACCTGGCTGACTTGGGGCAGGAGCCCTGGCTGACTTGGGCAGGATCCCTGGCTGACTTGGGGCAGGATCCCTGGCTGACTTGGGGCAGGATCCCTGGCTGACTTGGGCAGGATCCCTGGCTGACTTGGGCAGGATCCCTGGCTGACTTGGGCAGGAGACCTGGCTGACTTGGGGCAGGAGACCTGGCTGACTTGGGCAGGATCCCTGGCTGACTTGGGCAGGAGCCCTGGCTGACTTGGGGCAGGATCCCTGGCTGACTTGGGCAGGATCCCTGGCTGACTTGGGCAGGATCCCTGGCTGACTTGGGGCAGGATCCCTGGCTGACTTGATCAGGATCCCTGGCTGACTTGAGCAGGAGCCCTGGCTGACTTGAGCAGGAGCCCTGGCTGACTTGAGGCAGGAGCCCTGGCTGACTTGGGGCAGGATCCCTGGCTGACTTGAGCAGGATCCCTGGCTGACTTGAGGCAGGATCCCTGGCTGACTTGAGCAGGATCCCTGGCTGACTTGAGCAGGAGCCCTGGCTGACTTGGGGCAGGATCCCTGGCTGACTTGGGGCAGGATCCCTGGCTGACTTGGGCAGGATCCCTGGCTGACTTGAGCAGGATCCCTGGCTGACTTGAGCAGGATCCCTGGCTGACTTGGGCAGGATCCCTGGCTGACTTGAGGCAGGAGACCTGGCTGACTGACTTGGGCAGGATCCCTGGCTGACTTGAGCAGGAGCCCTGGCTGACTTGGGCAGGATCCCTGGCTGACTTGGGGCAGGATCCCTGGCTGACTTGGGCAGGATCCCTGGCTGACTTGGGGCAGGAGCCCTGGCTGACTTGAGCAGGATCCCTGGCTGACTTGGGCAGGATCCCTGGCTGACTTGAGCAGGATCCCTGGCTGACTTGGGGCAGGAGCCCTGGCTGACTTGGGGCAGGAGCCCTGGCTGACTTGAGCAGGATCCCTGGCTGACTTGGGGCAGGAGCCCTGGCTGACTTGGGCAGGATCCCTGGCTGACTTGAGCAGGATCCCTGGCTGACTTGGGGCAGGAGACCTGGCTGACTTGGGCAGGAGACCTGGCTGACTTGAGGCAGGAGCCCTGGCTGACTTGAGCAGGAGCCCTGGCTGACTTGGGCAGGAGACCTGGCTGACTTGAGGCAGGAGCCCTGGCTGACTTGGGGCAGGATCCCTGGCTGACTTGAGCAGGATCCCTGGCTGACTTGGGGCAGGAGCCTTGCCTGGCTGACTGGAGCAGGAGCCCTGGCCGACTTGAGCAGGGACACTGCCTCTGTCCCCAGGCCCCGGAGGAGCAACCCCAGCACAGGACTTGGAAGCTCACCTGCCACCTTCAGCTCCACTATGGCTTTCTCATAGAAGTTGCCATCCTGGAAATAGCACAGGTACTTTCCATTGTCAGAGGCTCTGACTCTGTGTATTCGGAGCGCAGCCTTCCCTGCAGCGAGGCCGTCTCTCAGAATGGAGGTTCTGCCTCGGTACTCGGCTATCTGTCTGTCTTGCACTTGCTTTCCGTCTGCGTACACGAACACCACCTGCCTCAGGCTGGACCTCACCCACCTCAGCTCCATGGTCTCTGCGCTCATCGCTGGGGACAGGTGACAGGGCAGATCAGCATCTTCACCCACCACAGCCACGACGGGCCCAGAGGGTCCTATCACAGCAAACTGAGCTGGTCAGCAAAAGAAGGAAACTCCATCAGAGGGTATCAGAGTGGGGGCCACCGCAGCACCAGTGCTGCTCAGGCAGGGAAGGCAGGGGTGAAGGTCCAGCAGCGGGACAGTCCTCACTGAGGCGTTGTCTCTTAATAGCTGTGAATCTTCAATATGGGATGGAACTTCCAGGTCTGAGAAGGAGTCAGAAGTTCTAAGTGGCATTAATGGGCAACTGTTAGCTTCAGACACACAGAGAGAGCATCTGTCATTCCTTACCTGCCCAAGGAGTGGGCCACTGGACCAAGACAAGGCAGGTGAGGCAGAGCACGGGGAGGGCTGGGGAACGCCATGTATCCATCTGGGCTGCATGTCAAGAGATGGCAGATGCAGGGGCGGAAACCATGGCCTGGAGAAGATACAGGATTCTTGTTGAACCTGCACTTACCCAGAGCTAACTCCAACCTTGAGACCCAATTTCCTCCTCTGCTAAAAGTGCCTGCCCTGGAGTCTCTTAACCTTTCAGTTCCAACTTAGAAAATCACCAGCGTGTATATGTTAAATGTACGCGCTACCCATCAGGAAAACATGCTGAGTCTCGTGGCTTCCCCTGCTACAGTCAGGCCCACCTCCATGTCATGCTCTGATTAAGGCAGGCCCTCCTCGCCAGCCTCCCTGCTTCCACTGGTGCCCACTGTGGGTTTGCCACTGAATAGGCCTTGATTCTGCTTGCTCTCCCAGCTGCCCTATGAAGAGCCCCAGAGAGCCACTCAGTTCCACTTTGATCACACCACATAGGAATGAGGACATAGGTCTAGCACCCTCTGTCTCCCTCTCTCCTGGAGCTGAGACAGCAGGGAGTCCTGGAAAAATGGCTTGAGGCTGTGCCCAGCTTGCAGCACATGCCCTAGAACCCAACCCATGGCCAGCACCAAGGTCAAATTTCAGCTCAGAAGACCTAACCCTGGGGAGGCTCTGGAGTCCTTCCAGGGCTGGACCACTGCCTATAATCCCTATCCACTGATCCGGAGAGCTAGGCACAGGAGCAGGGCTCGACGTGCTTTCACCCAGTCATTTCACAAATATGTGCCAGGCACCCAGTATGTGCCAAGCCCCCTACGTCTACTGTCAGGGACCAAAAAAGAGATAGACAAGTGTGGGGGGCAGCACATCCCTGATATCTCTGCTGGCCCTCCTCTCCCACCAGGCCTGAAGGCTCCATCTGCTGAGATTTGGAAGAGGTTTGAGTGTACCCTCCCCTCCAGGGTTCGTACGTTGAAAGTTCATTTCCATTATGAGGAAGTAAGCTATGGACATTTAGTCTGATTACAGTGTTTAGAAGGTGGAGCCTTCGGGGAATGATTAGGATTAGATGATGTCACCAGGGTGGAGCCCCCATGATGGAATCCAGTTGGCTTTAAGAAGAGGGAGAGAGAAGGTGCCACTCTTGCCATGTGATGCCCTGCACCACCTTGGGAGTCTTCCAGCAAGAAAGCCTCATCAGAACCTTCAGGGCTGTGAGCTAGATAAACTTTTCTTTACAAAGTATCCTGGCTCAGCTATTTTGTTATACTCATGAAAAAGACCAATGCACCCTCAGATAAAACACAAGCATTCCACACATCTTCTGTTCCCCAAAACAACTCTGTGTTGCAAGAGAGGTTAGGATAATTTTTTTTTTTTTTTTAGTCCCTGAGCTAAAGATTCTCTGCAGTCCTCAGAGTTTTCTTTCTTTCATTTTTGTAAGAACATTTATTGTTTGTTTGTTTGTTTTTTATTATAATCAATTTTGAAAATAATTTCTAATGGTAATCATGTAACCATGTACTTTGTTAGTGGGAACATAAATATTTTGGGCAGCATATTGGCCATATAGAGCAAGGACATCAAAATGTTGTATACTTTCATGCCAAAATTTCACTTACAAAAATTACTCTTAAAGAAAAGATTAGGTATTAAACAGAAACATGTGTTTTTTTTGTTGTAAATACCAGATATTGAAGCTGATCAGGGGCACTCAACCACTGAGCCACATCCCCAGCCCTATGTTGTATTTTTAATTTATAGACAGGGTCTCATTGAGTTGCTTAGTGCCTCGCTTTTGCTGAGGCTGGTTTTGAACTCACAATCCTCCTTACAGGTGTGCACCACTGCACCCAGCCTCCAAATTTATGTTTAAGGCAGTCAAAAAGTAAAATATATCTACAATAGCAAAATGTGGATACAATTTAAATATCACAAAAAATTAATTATGTATGACTTATCAAAGTGCGTTCTATGGGGGCTGGGGCTGTGGCTCAGTGGTAGAGCACTTGCCCAGCACATGTGAGGCACTGGATTTGATCCTCAGCACCACATAAAAGATAAACAAATAAAGGTATTGTGTCCGTTTATAACTAAAAATATTTTTTAAAAGTGCATTTTATGTATGTATAACTAATTAAAACAAGTTTAAAAATATTTAAAGTATTGCAAATAAATTAAGGGCTAAGTAAACAACGGCACGTTTATACAATGCAATAGCTTGCAGCCCATCGCAAAATACACTTTAGGTTTTGGAGGAATTAAGAATGAAAAGAAAAATAGACACTTCTCACAGTAGATACCAAATAAGGTGTAATGTATGAATCTAATGTTAAAACCATAAGTAAAACTCTTCATCAAAAACACGATTCCTGATGCCTGAATGCAAATCTCTTGGACGGTTGCATCATGAATTGTTGATCCACTTCCCAGTCCTGTCTGGATGTTGATTACAACTTTTTATACTATGATCAGTTCTATAGTGAACCCCTTTATAAATAAATCTGCGAGGCCTACCTCTTTATCTAAGAGATTCTAAAGAATCCTACCTAAGGGGACACCTCTGATTTGAGGCCTTGAGGGCCTCGCCCAGTTTCTGAGGCTGGCTTTGAACTTGAGATCCTCCTGTCTCAGACTCCTCCTGGGATTAGGCGCGCCCTGCGGCGCCCAGCCTCTCACACCTTCTTAGGAAGGTGCACCTGAGTCTCCTCATGCAGTCGCCCCCTGCCCTCTCCCAGCCCCGGCCTCCGCAGGTCCTGGGCCGACACCGTGGCCTCTGGCCGCGCAGCTGCTGGGTCCGGTCTCTGTGGACTCCTCTGTAGGCCTCCGGCATTTCAGCCCCCGCTCCTTCCTGGCTCCCCTCCACCACCCCACCTACCTCTTGGCTCTCGGGCTGAAAACCACAGCCTCCAGAGTCCGCAATGCGCCGTCCTTTCCGCAGGCGAAGAAAGCAGAGAGGAAGGAGCCGGGTGTCTGCGCCCCGGGAGGACTCGGTTTGGGTTGGCTCTGCCGTGGTGCTTGTCATCTGTTGCTGGGCGGCGGCCTCGGGCGGAGGTTGGAATTCAAACCGAAACTCTGCAGGCTGCTCCCTGCCAAGGCACCCCGCAGCGGGACTCCCACGTGCGGTCCGCTCGGTTACCTCCGTGCGCCCTGCGTGGGATTAGTGCTCCATCCCTCCAGATCCACCGGGATGCCTTTTCTATCGTAGCGACATATCAGCAGGACCGAGTGGGAACCCAGATTTGTCGGTGTGTAAAGGGAGAGAAATGAATGTCACCTGAAACCTTGCTGTGCTAGGTCCCCTCCGCTGGCTTACAGAGGGAGCCTGGAGGAGATGGCCTTAACTGCAGAGCCCCAGGGAGTCTGAATGCAGGGAAAGCCAGACTCCTTTTACCCGTCAAAGCGCCTCCGACATCCACAGCTAGGCGCTGTCACTAGGAAATGCAGTTTGCTGGCTCCCAGAGACGAGCCGCCGGTGACCTGGTGACCTCTGGCCGAGCTTGACATTTTCAGGAAATCCTTATCTGGGTGCTTCCCAGCGGCAGGTCCTGGTTCGTGCCGACCTGGATTTTCATGTGCATTTGTTTCCCACTCTAGCAGCACATTGCTTATTGGCTGAGGTTAGGCTCTAGACAGGCCCCCGAAAATATTGTGGAGCAGGCAGGTCCTACCTAGGGCCTCTCTAGACACTTCCTTTGGGTTGCAAGACAGTGATCCAAGTCCTCAGCCATCAGATCTGCCCTGGGCTGAAGGAATGTGCTCATCACAGCAGTTTGAATTTGGATTCCGGGGCTGAGATGACAGGCTGCTTGTGCAATACCCCTTCCATCCTTTTTTCTTAGACTCGATTTTCTTGGTTACTGCAGTATGTCCTATCCTCTTGCAGACAGGGGATACCAACAGAGTATGGAGCCAGTGGTGTGTAGGTGGAAATAGTCGGGTTGCGCTTCAACCAGAGAGTCTTTTAGGAAAGAAAGGCTGGAACAGCTGGGAGATCTTTATACTCTCCTGACTGCCTTTTCCCTTTCTTCTTCCCTCAGCCTGGAATATGGACTTTAATGCTAGTGGTGCAGCATCCATCTTGCAACCATGAGGAAAACTTAAGGATGGAAGCCACACGCTGAGACCACAGAATGAAGATAGAAGCAGGCTGGGGCATCTCTGAGCTGCCGGAGCAGCCCTGGACTGCAACTCTTTGAATGAGCCCTTGTTTTGTGTAAGTCACTAGTAGTTCCTGTCTTTGTTATCAGCAGAAAAACACAATTCTTCCCTCCCCAGTTTTTCCCCTGCAATAGTGTATCATACATATAGCAAAGTACAAAGAATTTTCAGTGAATACCATAGAGCTTCTACCTACGTTTACAATCAACGTTTTACTGAACTTGCTTATGTTATTGTAATTCATCCCTCTCAATCATCGCCATCTGTCCTTCAATCCTTATTTACTTATTTAAAAATTCACAGTCTATCAGGACCTTCCTGCTTGAAGGCGTATCAGTAGGAGTGACACAACCCTCTCCTGCCTGGCGCATTCAAGTTACTTTGACACAGAAGCAGCCTGCATTCTGAGTTCAGATAAGCACTCTGGACACCAAAGCTCATATCTCTGAACCTTACTGCTTCAGAGAAATGACTCTGAGTCCACTTCTTGCCCAGTAGTTTACACAGGGCCCTGGGGATAAGGTGCTAGGAGATAAGTGGATGTGAAATGAGGCAGCAGAAATCTTCATTAGTTCAATCATTGAAGCATCTACCGTGTAATAGACCCCGGGCACTGAAGTTCAGGATTGGTGAGGAGAGGTGAGACAATGGAGTGGTTCAGAGCACAGCCTGAAGCCAGGTTGCTGTGTGACCTTAGGCCGGTTACTTAACCTCCCAATGCCTTAGTGTGCCTAGCTGTCAAACAGGGATAACAGTAGTACCTGACTTTCTGGGTTGCTGTCACGAGAATGAAATGAGGTGACATTGGCGATTTTCTTACAGCGGTGCCTTACACAGAGTGAGTGATCAGAATTGCTAAGCGCAATGTGGACTTGGTCCTTCTCAGGGTCGAGAGCTTGGGGTTTTTCCTTGAGGGGAGCGAGATGCTGAAGGAACTCAAGACCTCAGTGTGGGCTTCTACTACAGACTTTGGAAGAGGAGCCTAACAGAGACCAAAAGTATGTGGATCCTACAGACAGTGCTGCCTGTGGGAAATGGATGGGTTTGTACACACATTGAACAGCAGTTCAAGTCCCTTTTGTCCAACAATCGCTCAGTCAAGAATTACCCTAATGAAAATGAAATCTGGGGCTGGGATGTGGCTCAAGCGGTAGCGCGCTCGCCTGGCATGCGTGCGGCCCGGGTTCGATCCTCAGCACCACATACCAACAAAGATGTTGTGTCCGCCGAGAACTAAAAAATAAATATTAAAAATTCTCTCTCTCTCTCTCCTCTCTCACTCTCTCTTTAAAAAAAAAAAAGAAAATGAAATCTGGAAATTTATTCTGTGGAAGTGATTAGAACAATGTACAATGATTTAGGTTCAAGGATGTTTATAGCAGCATTATTGGTAAGAAGTAACAAAGAAAATCATCTTGGTCATATCGGTGTTAAAGTAAAAGAAGCGCATCATGGAATGATATAGATGGAGCAAGGTCCAACTTTTCAGGAGAAAAAGTGTTAAGTTACAAAATGTGTTCTCAACTGTTGTCGACACAGATTTTTCTAAAGCAGGAAGTGACTATGAGAGGAGAAGTGAGGAATCTGCACACTGGAAGTCAATCCTTCAAAAATCTGGGGTGACACATGATGGCTCATGCTTGAAATCGCTGGGCAGAGGACGTACCAGCTTCTCGGGGTGAAGTGAGGGAGCGGGATGGATGGACAGCAGGCGTAGCCCAGCCCCCACCTGGAGGAGTGACTCTGCTCCGTGAGCTTAATTTAGTCTCTCCCTAGGTTTTCTGTGGGTCAAAATGCTTGTATGAAAAGACTGAGAAAGAGTCAGCCCCACCCAGAGCCCACTGCCCGTGGCTCTTGTTAGAAACAGGCCCTGCCTGGGCTTCCGCCCTTCTGTCTCTTCTGGCCCTCCAGCCCGTCTTCCTCAGCAGCTCCGGATGGGCTTCCCCTGTGTCCCTGTCTGGCTTCCGGGTGGGAGGGCAGCGGCTGATGGGCCTTCCCGACAACAGCGTCATTCCTTGGCCCTCAGCCCCACTCAGCCCTGGAACAGCATGCCCACCCCAGAGCTCACCCAGTGGCCCTGTTAGGCCAGACTCCTGGGACCCCAATAGACCTCCAGGAGCCGAGTCCAATGCAATCACACAAGAGTCTTTATTGCAAGCTGGAGCCTGGACTCACAACTGTTCCCGATGCAGCCGTCCCAGGGAGTGAGTCCCGGTCCTTTGTTCAGTGAGATTTTATAGGTTTTGGGGGAATACTCTATGCGTCACTACATCACACAGCAAATCATTCCACTCAGTGGGAAAATCAAACAACAATTCTTAACATGGATTAGCACATTCACTGGCGGAACAAGTTGGGTAGGGGAGATTAGTTAGTACAAGAGGGGGTTCCTTTGAACTGATTGGTTTAGGCCACGAGGGGTGTACATGCTGAACTCCATGGTTTCCCAACATGTTATCAACCACCATAAACTACTGGGGGGTCATCTGGCATCCCAGGTATCTCCCTGTCTCATGCTGATTGGTGGTTGCTAGGGGGTTGCTATGGATCCTCACCTAGCCTGAGTCAGGGACACCTGGTCCAGCAGACCTCTCCTGTTATTTGCAGACAAACAACTCAGCAGGTGGGTATGTGCCTGGGAGTGCTCTGTGGGTTTTTTCCCAAGGACCACGGTCACGCCCCCTTCCTTAGGACAGCCTTGAGGTAGAAGCTGCTGTTATTCATTTATTTTTCAAAAAATAGTCACATCAGTTTCTCAGCCCCACTCCGGGGGACAGGAGAGGAGGGGCGCGTGTGCAGGAAGGTCCCAGCAGGGCTGCCCAGGGCCCTGTGAAGCTCAGGGCAGAGCTGTCGGGGGAGTCAGCTGAGAGGGGCCAGGTGCCCGGAGCCTCAGTGACAGAGGGTCAGAGGGCAGGGGTGATAGAACCGGAGGCTGAAGTAGGGCTGCAGGGAGCTGGAGAAGGCGGCCTGGGGGAAGGGTAATGTGGGACCCACCTCCCCGTTATAGAAGGAGACACTCCCAGACTCGTGGTCCAGGAAGATCCCCACCCGGGTAGGGGGGCAGTTCAGGGGGATGGGGGCATGGGACGGCAGGAGAGGGCCTGATGCTTACTGGCACACCGTCCCAGGGCCCGGAATCCGCTTAAGGTGACTCTTGGATTCCCCACGCCTTTCCACAACTTTCCTCACAAACTCCAAGCCCCCAGAAAGTCCGGTCCTCCACCTCACTTCCCAGTATTGTCTCCCTGAAGAGAAGCACTCCTGGCCCAGCACACCAGGGTCACATAGAAACCCCCAGGGTTCTAGGGGCGCGCCGCCTGCCCGGGAACTTCACTCTGCTTCACACTCGGGCTAGACTGTGTCTGGGTCCCGAGTCACGGCAGCTGCGGAGGGAAGAGGGGAGGAGCTGGTGCCAGCCGCTCTGCATCTCAGGGCCCTGGAGGACTGGGGAAGAGGGCAGAAGAGCTGACCTAACCCATGGATTCCCTCCCTCCCGCTCAGAACAGCTGCAGTGAGAAGGCTCTCAAATGTCCCCTGACTCAAAGAGCCACTGGGGGAGCTCAGACGCAGGTATTCCAGGTCTCCCAGCTTCCCCTGGGAGAAGGGAAGCTGCCCAGGCATCCCCTCCATGCTGGCTCACCCCCTGCAGCATTTGGTACAAAACACTCACTGCCACTCACTACTGCCTCATCTTTCTTCTCTACTGGACCAGGACCCCAGATGGCAGAGACAAAGGTTATCTTTGATCCTCTCGGAGCCAGGCACGACAGTGCCAGTCTCTGAAGACTTGTTCCTCAGCCCTGGCTCCTTCCCCGGGGGCACAGGGCTGGCTGAGGTCTCCCAGATCCCAGGCCCAGCCCTGGTCTTTCCTCTGCACCTCCCTGGTCCTTGCTGGCTGAGTGCCGAGGAGACCCCCGCAGGCCACAGGTGCACAGGTGTCACTTTGCACCAGACCCATCCTGGACTCTGAAGAGGCAGAGAAGTAAGCTGTGGCCATGGCCATCAGGCGAGTCTGGGTTGTTGGTGGGAGCCAACTCCCCTCACAGGCTGAAAGTGTATGTGCACATGCTGGGTCTGGACCACCGTGCTGAGCACCCAAGGCCTCCCTCGGCTGCCCCAGCCGCACCACAGTAGGCTGTGGGAGTCTCCCTCATGACCTGAGCAGGCTGGCTGTGGCTCACTGCCCCGCCCAGCCTCTCCAGGAGACTCTTCCAGAAGTCACTAACTCCAGAAAAGACCCAACTTCCCACTTACAAGTGTGGTTTCAGCTGAATGCACATCTCTTTCTCATCACAAACTTAAAACAATCACAAGCTGAACTGTCATAAGCTGGGACCCTCCGTACGGGATACTGAAGAGTCCAACTCTGTACAGTCACAGTCCCTGCCTTTGGCGACCCTCTCTGAACTCAGTCTTGTGACAAAGAAGAAACTAAATTTCATTCAAAGGGAACATTTACAAAATCCTGTCTGTTCTTCCGTCTCAAAGCCCTCGTAATCTCCTCTCCTTCTCGGTTGCATTGCTTCAGGGAGTCCTTTGAAATTGTTCCCTTTCCTCTTGAGTAGCCTTGTATATACCTGGGTGTGGATCAGTCCAGAGTTCAAGCTGTGAATTTGATGATCGAAGACTTTTTTTTTTTTTTTTTAAAGAGAGAGAGAGAGAGAGAGAGAGAGAGAGAGAGAGAGAATTTTTTTTTTTAATATTTATTTTTTAGTTCTCGGCGGACACAACATCTTTGTTGGTATGTGGTGCTGAGGATCGAACTCGGGCCGCACGCATGCCAGGCAAGCGCGCTACCACTTGAGCCACATCCCCAGCCCATGATGATCGAAGACTTTTGAGGTTAGCTTGCTCTGAGTGGCTATGGCATAATCCAGGGAGACAAACTTAGGGGGCTGGTGGCTGGGAAAGAAACCAAGCTAAGAAAATGGGAGTGGGCATGTGTAGGTTTTCCAGGGAACATGCACAGAGGCTGGCACCCCTGGAGTCACTGGTCAGCTTGGAGACCTCGGGCAAGCTGCTGGGTCCCCACACTTGTCCCTGTTGGAGATCCGTGTCTGGGACCTGACCCCTGGGGCTTGTGTCTCAGCATCACCACCCCCTGGTGGATGCCTTGGAGCAAGACTTTAATTCTCTTGCTCCAACTCACCCATTCTCTTAAAATAGTTCCTCTATTTTAAATGGCATAACAGTGGCCTCTACCTTTGAGACTATTAGGATCAATAAGTGGGAGAATCCCTGGAGAGCACCAGGCTGCTGTGTCTGCTGTGACCCAAGATGTTCTAGAAGAGGTGGGTATTTAAAGAAACAGCTGATATGCATTTCCTCACCCTCCCTTCCAGGGCTCTCCGTGGGGGCCCAGTTGAGCAGCTGCCTCTGCTCTGAGGTCTCCTGGAGGGTAGGTGCTCATCACCCACCTGAGACTTACGCTTATGGGTTTGAAAATCCTGAGGAGGAGAGTAAAAGGACCAAAGAGAAAGTGGGTGGGGAGGGCTTTCAGAAGGGAAAAGAGTCTCAGCTGCGGGAAGGGAAGGTGCTCCTGCCTGGGGCACCATCAGGACCCGACGTGGGTGGGGCATCCCCGGCCTCCATCCAGGGCCCTGCCAGGAAGATGAAGAAAGGTCACTAAGACCTTTCCCCAGGGAATCTTGAGCCTAAGACTTGGGGAATCAAGTGGTCACTCACCAGCGTGAGGCCGAGCTGTTCTCCAATCTGCAGCAGAAAGAGGGCGGTGAGCACTCGCTGGCCAGAGCTGCTGCGGCTTGCTTGGTGCCTCTGGACTCTGGCTGCTTTCCTGGCCCTCCCTGGCCCTCCTCGTCTCTCACACTAACCTGGCTTCTCCTCAAGCTCCTCCCCAGAGTGTGTCAGGGAAGGGAGGTGGAGGAAATGGGCTCTTCCATTTGCCTTTCCTGGCCCCTCTAATGGCCTCGGGCTCCACTGAGAACTCTGTGCCCATCTCCCCATTGATCTAAACTTTCTGTGCCTTGTAGCTAAGAGGGCACCAGCATGTGAAACTCTGTTGTGGTGCAGAACAGGAACCAAGACCCGGGGGGAAGGCTGGGTCTCCCTTCATCAGGGTCACGGTCTACTCATTCCCAGGGCCCTGGTCCTGTTTCCTCCAGGAGCTGGAATGCAGTGTCCTGCATGTCAGTGTGGCCAATGCCCAGTCCTGGTTTTGTGGGCTCATCAGGAAGCATCTGTTTCCTATGATGGCACGTCCTCTCTACTTGCCATTCAGAACTGCACATCTCCCCAGCAGCCTTATCTGGGTAGCTGGGGCAGCAGGGGAGTTGCTCAAGCTGCATTCTGTGGGATGATCCCTAATGGAATCACAATATCTCCAGTTCTTAAGGCAGAGCCAGACGGTAGGGGACAGGTCACCCTCGGAGGAAGCTCCTGTGGCACAAGAAGTGATGAAGGCCCGAGGTGGGGCACGGGTCTAAGGACTCAGGGAATGAGGAGGGGCTGATCACCACTGTCACATAGTAGGTGGTTGTCTCAAGCCATCCATGGGCTGTGTGTGAGCTATGAGCACCGTAGCTCTATGAGGGGACAGGTCTGGCTTTGCACACTCATTGGGCTGCCAGATACAACTGCGCCTCTCCTCTAGCTCTGCCTGTGATCCCACACAGCACCGGGAGATGGGTGTGACTTGCCAAGATGTCAATCAATCTGCTGACCGCGAGACATCAAGAAGCAAGACTCCACCTTTGAAACCTTACCCTCCGCCTTATTTGGTGAAGAACATTCCATCGCATCTCTCCCCATAAAAATAGATTCCAAGTGCACACTCTCTTTTTCAGCTTACCCTTAAGGTCGCAGAGCCGTCCTACCCTCGATATGAAAAGTTACTTCTGTGTTCTGTGCTTTTTTGCTGTTTTCTTAGCTTGATGTTGCATCCAGCTCTTTTGAACTCAGTAGTGCCTGACGCAGTGCTGGTGGGTCTTTGAGGAAGGAATGAGTGAACTACCACAAAGCCCCAGGGACACTGCAGAACGGGATCCAGGAAGAGGGGGAAGGACTAGTCTCAGAAAGGACACCTGCCCTGTTGAAATCAGGGAACAGACCAGGACGGGCAGGTGCAGGTGCTGGGACAGGAAGGCAACACCTCCCTCCGAGGGAGGGGGTTGCTTCGCCATCTGGGACGGAGGAAGGATGTGGTAATGAGAATAACGGCAGGGTTCTCTCCTACAGCCACGGCTGTGTTCTGTCCCAGAGGTCTGCCACCTCCCCTCATTCCAGGACACCTGCTTCCATCTGTATGCAGACTTAACTCAACTGCTGGGTGAGGAAAGGGGAGCTCCAGAGGAGTGAAAGGAGCTGCCCTGGTCTGTCTGAATGAGCAGGTGTGTCGGCCCTGCAGAGGAAGTGGGTGCAGAAGCAGGAGCCAACTGGTTGCCTGTAGGGACTAGAGGTGGGGCGATAGGGCTGGTGTGGGTGGCGCCTGGCAGATGGAGCAGAAGCAGGAGGTCTGGGCGTTAAGTGCCCACCGTGCAGGCAGAAAGGGCCGGGAAGCAAGCTTTACATCTGAGACGAGTGTTTTTTCAGCTGTGATTTGTATAGAATACAAAAACGAGTTCCTCGGGTACTTCTGAAAATACAGCCTCAGACTCCTGAGTGAGATGGGAACTAGCTAAAGGTGCAGCTCGGAGAGTTGGAATCTGGCCCCAGCGAGGTCATTTTTTACTGATTTGCGGTCACACACACAGTCCTTAGCTTGAAAACTGGATCTCCACCTCCATCCTTGATTACAGGATGTCCACCAATGATCAGGAGTTTGCTTAAGTATGTGTTGGTAGATTAAAAATAACTTAAACGATTTCAGGTTCTTTAAGAATTGACAAAGGACGCTGAGCTCAGTTTGGTCACAGGTTTAGAAGTCCCTTGGGACATTTGGGTATTGTGACATATGGGGCAAGAGTGAGCAAGGCCTCAGGAGAAGGGAACCAGACAAAGCCACCTGTTAGGTGAAGGAGGCGAAGTCTTCAGAACAATTGGCTCCCCTTTCACCTTCTGGCTTTTCTTCACCCTGAAGTGGAACAAAGAAATCTTGTGAGGTCACTGGTCCTGACAGCGGCCTGAATGACACACAGAGGAGAGGGAAGGTCTTACTGAGCTCTCCCTGCAGTTTTTCTGCAGGACAAGAGGGTAATCCGTCTCCAGTGGAGGAGCCAGGTGGTTGGCAAAGGGCCCACTGGGAGACCTTCTGGGGTCTGCACACTGAGTCCCTGAGCTGTCAGGGAGGTGGACTTGGGGTCACAGCCAGGGTCCTAGCTCTGGTGGGGTAAGTGGGGTGAGGTTGGTCCAACAAGTGGGGAAGGTCAGCATTAGAACTTCAGGCGCCCTCTCCTCACCCTGTCCCTGTCCGGTCCCCTTCCACTTGTGAGTCTCTCCGGCTTGGTCTCTGACGGCCTTACCTTTGGCCCGAAGATCTTGCTCTCTCTCCTGGTAGTTTCCAGGTGAACCCAAGGGTGCCCACCAGGAGAAGCACCACAACAAGCCAGAGTGAGGTCCCAGTGGCCACCCGAGGGGAGCCCTTCAGGAAGAGAGTGTCTGGGTCAGAACTGCTGAGCATCATTCCCGTGAAGGAAAACAGGACAGGGCTGGGAGACGCTGGAGCTGTACTCAGGGTGCCCCGGGATCCCCAAGATTCCTGGTCCGGCCAGGTGACAGGGAGGGACCTGGCTGGGCAGTGACTCTAGTTTTGCCCTATCATTTGTCACAGGATAATGAAGAAAACTTGAAAGTCATAAAAAAAAAAAAAGTCCCTGGGACTCAGGGTTAACTCAGGAAGGCAAAAATCACCCCCTGGCATCTAGGACTGAAACTGAGGTCCTGAGACATGGCTGGAATTGCTCCTTTTCCCCACGAGTAACTTCCCCTGAGAGTCAGCGTGAACGGGGTCCCCTTGAGCAACTTGCAATTGTTGAATGAGGTACTTTGGTTGGGAAAGGAAGGACTTAGCCCTGAGTACTAGTCGCAACTAGTACTAACTAGCCCAACATGTGACTCTGGCCAAGACACCCAGTATCTCTGTCTCAGTTCCCTGACTTGTGAAAGGGAGGGTCCCCTGTGGAGATGGGAATGCTGATTACCCTGCTTTGATCAGTACATTTAAATTTCCTGGGGACTGCTCCTGCTGTGGGAGGAGTCACTACAGCCTACAGACAGGTGCCGGGCTCTCGTTTCAGATCCCACACTAAATGGTGTGTCTGGAGATGGGCTCCTGAGTCCCTTCACTGAGATGGGCGCAGTCCTACCGAGGCTGCACAGTTGGACTTCACTAGATCCCTGCTCCTTCCTGGGAGATGAGAGGAGCTGGGTTCCCTCTAAAGCAGATTCCCCTCCCTACTTGCTGCCACCAGACACCCAGATGGGGTAGAGGGAGGAAGAGCAGAATCAAAGCCCTCGCCTCGGGGAGCCTCTGTGCTCCAGTTCACACCACCCCCCTGCACCCCACTGCCCCTCTCAGTCATTCACGGCTCTCTGCTCCTCTGATCCGGTCACTCTGGGGTTCAGATGTTGTCCTTCAGTTGGACTCTCCTTGCCTCCTGCCACTCAAACTGGGAGGCGGGCAAGTGAGGAGAGCCTGAGCCAGGTATTGCACAGTGGTCTAAGATCTGAGTCTGGCCAAGGTCGGTCTCCGTGCCCCCTACCCTCCAGCACAGGAACAGATTGGGACGGCGTGACCTCTGGACGTGCACTCTTCCTTCTGCATTTATGATGGTGATCATTTCCGGGAGAAAGCCAGGTGTGGAGCCAGCCCCCACAGCCTCCAGGCAGCACTGTTGTTACCTGGCAAAGGCTTTGAGCCCATGGGTGTCAGCAGAATCCCACACACATGGGTAGTACAGTGCAGGCTCTGGGAGTGGAGAACACGGGGAAACCCAAACCCAAACCCAAACAGATCTTCCCCATCACAATGCAAAACACATCGCTAAACCCTGTGGACTTCTTTAGATCCACGGATAGTCACGGAAAGGTAGGAGCCATGGAGCAGGGGGCTGTTTCTCAGGAGCAAGGTCAGATAGGATGAAGTCAGAGAAAAGTCAGGGAAATTTCAGAATAAATAAACTTTCGGGTTTCACAACACTCTGAGCAGTGTGATGCAGTTCTGTGCTGTCCAAGGGAGGCACGGGCCCTCCCTTTGCCCAGCGTTTCCATGCCAGCTGAGCCACCTGCCCGAAGGGCACTTCCTAGCTGTCTCTGCGGTCAGATGGGCCATCTCAGAATCACAGAATGAGTGCATGTCGAGAAGTGAAGTAAGAGTTGAGTTAGTGCAGCATTTCCATGGTTCTGATAGGGACAAAATA
This sequence comes from Urocitellus parryii, assembly GCF_045843805.1. Lineage (NCBI taxonomy): Eukaryota > Metazoa > Chordata > Mammalia > Rodentia > Sciuridae > Urocitellus > Urocitellus parryii. The sequence continues at coordinate 153,333,275 of NC_135538.1, read as the reverse complement.
TGTAAGTATGAACAAAATGAAATATGAATTCTAGAAATTATACAAGAGATTGTAGAAAAAGAAAAACGCTTGATATTTTCATATTTTTAATAGCACTTCTTCCTGCCTTTTGAACAAAGGACCTCCTGTTTTCAGTCTGCACGGAGCCTTGTAAAAGGCAGCCAGCCCTGAATGGGCGTGGCGTTTGCTGGAGGAGGAGTGAAGAGAAAGAGTTTCCTAGTGTGATTCTGTGTTGACCTGGGGACCACAGGGTCCCTGCTGAGACAAGGGAGCCTGGGGCCAGGGAGGTGGTGAACAACCGGGTACACGTGGCTTTGAGATGCCTGAGAGATGTCTAAACTGCACAGAGTCAGGCAGTTGGAGAAGCTGGTGCTTGTGAGGGAGGTTCTTCCTAGAGGGAGGCTCATGCACATGGCCAGAGCATTCAGGAACAGAGAGAGGCCGAGGAGCTCCTGCTGGGAAACCCTGGAAGAAACAGGAACAGTGAGGAAGGAAGCACACGTGTGATATATCGAGGGAGCCTGGCACACACATGACACTCCCAGGTGCAAGAAACTACACCTCTTTATGTTTTAAAAGAAAATTAAATTCTGTCCTTGGATTCCACTTGGAGGGTTGGCAGGAAGTCCTCTGGCCAGTCCTTTTGCATATGGCTCCTCACTTTCTGCTGTGGAACAACAGTCTTCAGATCTACACCATTTTGCAAACCCCAAGGGATGGCTGCACTGGCATCGTGTACCTTAGCTAAGAGAAAAGGATCCAAAGAGGAAACGTGCAGGCTGTCTCCTGACTTCTCTGCCCACCCCTCTGCTGCCTATCTCTCCTCTGTAGGCACAAGAGGTAGACTTCAGAATGATGCAAATACAACTTAATCAGGGGGCCTTTCCCAGGGCCTCTATTTAATTTATATGCATCAATTTTGTATTTTTTCTTAAAGAGAGTCCTGAAAGTATACAAGCTTCAGGCCCCTGTGAGACACTCTCCCCTCCTGTGTAAATGCTGCATAACGTTCACAGCAGACCCCAAGCAAACGGATGGCTGCTGTGCTCTAGCCTGGGTGTTCTCACTGAAATGTGGATGCTACCCACTTCCTGTGAGGCTCCTCTCATTTGTTATGTGGCCCAGCTTGGTCTTGAACTTGTGGGTCTAGATGCTCCTCCCACCTTGGCCTCCCAAGTAGCTGGGACTACTGGATTGTGCCACTGCACCTGCTGTAGTGAATATGCAAGTTGTGCATACTGCTCAGGGCATTGCCAGCTTTTATGACAAATATATTCAAAATTTCAGTCACTTAACCCACTAGCCCTTGACTCTTTGCTCACATAATTGTTGATGCAGTTCTTCCCTCTGGGCTAGCAGGTTTCATTGCTGGGACTCCTTTCTGCGGGGGGGGGGGGGTCAGGGTGGTTCTCTGGGTAGCCTTGGACTGGCCCAGTTCTCCCCCATTTCTTTTACTTATTTATTTTTTGGTATTGGGGATTGAACTCAGGGGACTCAACCACTGGTCCACATCTCCAGCCAGTATTTTATTTAGAGCAGTGTCTCACTGAGTTTTGCTTAGTGCTTCACTTTTGCTGAGGCTGGCTTTGAACTTGTGATCCTCCTGCCTCAACCTTCGGAACTGCTGGGATTACAGGCACGCCCATTTCTTGCTAGTAGTTCTCAAGAAGGGTTGTAGAATGTTCTAGGAATGCAATTTGTTGAGATAGAAAGGAAGTACCTGAAACAGCCTGGTCCTGGTTCCTGGCTCCTGCAGGGACTGGGAGACCTCGAGTCAGGGAGGAGCTGCTGAGGACAACCTTGGCTTTGACCTCTCTCCTGGAGACAGGACATCTTTCAAAGATTCAGCCCAGTAAGTCTCTGAGGTTTCTGACCCAGGAAGGGCTGCTTTACAGTGGTGCACGTGGGGCGAGTGTGATTAAGACCCTGTCCCCCAGGGCAGCTTTCCAATGCCTTGGCCACCAGCAACTTTTGTCCCTTGCTGTCCTATTTGCAAGTGCAGATCTGCTTTTCTTAAATTGCTGCAGCAAGTGTTCTGTCTCACCAGACCCAGGTTGGGGAGCTGCGTGTGGTGAAACTCCTTTGCAAACCCAAGCAGTGTGCAGGGTCCTGTCTGATAGAAGCATGGCTTTCTGGGAGAGCAGGAGGGACAATACTCGCCAGTAGCCAGCTCAGGGAAGAGACATCAACCTGCAACTGGATGATAAGTGGGATGTAAAGTCCCACCGTCTGAACTCCACGGAGGAGTGAGCTGGGCCCGTGGACCGTCTCCGAGGAAGGAACACAGAAACAGGGGAGTATAGAACGTGATCCCCTGGTTGTTGGGTACTTTCGTGCTTGCTCATTCCTGGGGCCAGAGCGCTCAGGAATGGACAGTCGGGTGGACCCAGAGTCCACCTGTACTCAACACATGCACGTTCTTCTGGTCATTATTTCTTAATACATTAGTTAAGGGCTTTTGTAGGAAGGGGGACTCACTGCCTAAGGGAGAGACCAGGGAGGGCTTACGCTGTCTGTTGGTGTGCTCGCTGGATAAAGCAGCACCATGGCAGACCCAAGTGTCTGGGGGTCAGCGGTGAAGTTATAAATAGGACCAAACTGTCTAGGTCCCCGTGGGAGGCCAGTGACCCTGTCCTCCTGTCAAGAGGAAAAGGGAAAAGAGAGACAGCTCAGGGTTTCCTGAGAGTCTTAGATACTAGAGGCCACATGACCATCGCTTCAGGTTCCCCGAGGGGAAAAATGAAACTGGTGACCTTAAGAAGATGAGGGATGACCACAGTGACCTGTGACCCTTATTTCTCCGAGGGTGGGGCCTTGGGGCCACTTGGGTTGTGGGCGACTGGTTCACGCTGCCAAGTGTATCCTAGGCTTCGACCCTGGCGCTGCTTGTGGTAGAGAACATCACCCTCCCTGGGGGGTGACGCCCCCTCCCAGGTGAGAATTCAGGTCAGGAGGGTGGGATGTGCCTCCTCCTGCCTGTCACCTGGACGACCAGGCCGCCATATGTCCTTCAACCAAAGCCATATTGCCTACTCATGGAGAGCAGGACTTTATAGAGTTAGTTCAAGGCTGGTGGCAGATAAAAATGTTGCAGCCTGTTCTGTCACAATGTGATAGGCAGCCTGCAGCACTGAGAAGCTAACAATGGACAGTAGCAAGTTAAATGCCAAGGTCGACTGGACCAGAAGCCAAAATATAGGTTCCAGATACAGTCAAGCAAGAGTCGTGACTCTGGAGGCACTGGGCACGGGCTGACCAAGGTAGACCCGGCAAGTAGGAGGCCCCCTGTGACAGACCCGCAGCTGTCCATCTGGGAGTTTGCTGGCCTCCCCGTCAAGGTGACTAGCAAGGCCAGCCGTCTTAAATGAGGCCTTCTGAGGCACCAGCATGACCCAGGCACTGCCTCTGAAGCCTTTAGAGCCTGCTGGCTGCAATTACAGGAGTCCCCAACCGCCATGCCTGTCGAGTGGGGTCTGGTCTCAGAAAACTGCCACCAGGGAGCATCAGCCATTCAGAATTTGAACACCTACACAGCCTGGGGGAACCTTTCACATGGCAACTCTTTACATGCACACCAAGTCCTAAGGGGGGTAAATAGATTAAATGATAATCCTCGCCACTGATCAGAAGGCTCCTTTGAGGTAGGCTGAAGTTCCTCATTTTGTGGATCTGAGCAGCGTGATCATCTAAGCTTGGAAGTGTTAAAGTCAGAATTAACTCATGGATGACTTGGGTGGAGTAAGAAGATAGCCTTTCTCGGAAGAGATGCTTCCTACTGTCCGAGGTCCACCGAATGAGTCAGATGGCTTTTTATGCCACTCTTTTTATTCCACAAGTGGAAATAAAAGACTTCAGATTCAATGTAAAGAAGTAGAGCAAATGAGTTTTTAAGCCAAGGGTAAATAAAGATTCTCTCTTTTCTGTTTCCCTCTCTCCCACTGGGGGTCTGGGTGTCTACACCCTGTCTTTCAGGGACTAAATATTCCCTCAAGGATGTAAATGTGAAATAAATAAAGGCCTTGCTTTTCAGAGCTTGTCTGATAAGGGCTAGGGTTAAAAGGTCCACAGGCCCTGGACATCTGAAACTCAGCACCGAGAGAAACTAACTTGAGAGCCAGAGGAAACTGGATATCACAAGGCTGAACTTCTCCAATTCCACAATCGGCCTCAACACAGACCCTTTTAGAGGCAAATAGAAGCGGAGCTTCCAGGTAGGTGCTGCACTAGTGGATACTGAGCCTTTACAGGCCTCTGCCTTCCTCCTCTGTTGAGAATGACCAGTTACTGGGGTACCCCACCACTGCCCTGCCCTGCTTTCTAACTTGGTGGTGCGCTGTAGCGGATTCACTGGCTCCTGGGAACCAGTCCTGCATACCTGTCTCCAACTCAGCGTTCAGTGATGTTAAAGACTTCTGATCCACAGCTCAACTCAGCCATGGGTGCAGAGTTTCCACTATAGAAATGGCTAAGCACTGCACCAGGTTAGGGTTTCTCCTGGAGAGGCCTTAACCAGCACACCACTGCCTGCCTGGAGACCACCAGGAGAGTAACCGCCCAGTGAAAATCAGCATGAAAACAAACTGGCAGGTAAGGAAAGTCTTCACTTGGCTGATGCTGGAAGAAGTCAGAAAGTCAGGCTAAAATAAGGTCACACGAATGTGAGACTTTCAGGGTAGTATTACATTTACAGAAGAATACTATCCACTTGTTTATTTTATTCAACTTGGGTTTTCAGTATGGGGAAGTAACATGCAGAAGAGAGCCTTAATAAGTTTGCTAGGTAATCATGCATTATTAAATAAGGTAGTAATTTTTGGAATTTGGGAAAAGTTATGAATTCTCCACCATATGTATAACATGTGTGTTACTTATGATTCTAGTTACCTTATCACTTGGTGCTTTATGAGAATGATATAGTTGTGAAATTTAATTAAAGTTGCATTAAAACACGGGAGACAAATGAGCCTTTTTTATTAGTAGCATATTAGTGATAGCAGTTGTTGTAATAAAAAAACCCATCAGTCTCAGTTTTTCACCTTAATAAATGTTGTATTCCCTATTCAGGCAACATCTAATGAAGATTTTCTTTTTGGTCTTCCTACTAGGTACCAAGAACTCATTGTGTGATGCAGGCTTGTAGGTCCATGGTGTCTTCCACTGGATCTCAGTATTTAACTGACAGAAAAGGAAAGAAGAGCATCGTCATGGGATATTTTCCTAGACTAAGCCTAAAACAACCCCCTGCCCCCTGCCCAATACCAATGTAGAAGTCAGGACATAATTTCTGCCTAAGCTTTATCAAATGTCTGTGTGAATAAGGTAACACAAAAGTGACTACAAAGTCTGGGAAGAATGTTCACAAATTTATCAGCAAAGTAAGAGAAAACATAAGCACAAGTTCTCTTTTCTCCTTGAGTGACAAGTGGGTGAAACTTGCCATTGTCTGGTACATGTCACGAGGGACTCCTGAGTTAATTTCGGAGATAAGCAATCGGAAGGCCCATGACCTTGCATTACAAAATTAAAGAGACCTGATCTCATGTTGAGCCTATTGATTTACAAATTCTTGTATTTCTGCACCAGAAGAAGGAATGCAAAAAAATCACCTTGTACTCTCCTTTTCTGATCTCCGGTTCCTCTTTATTCTGCCTCTCTGTCTTGCTCTTTTAGTTATTTTTTTAAATTAACTTTTAAGCTATTTTTTATCATGGTGAAATTTACATAAGGTTTACCATGTTAGCCATTTTCGGAGCACGATTGAGTAGGGTAAAGCACAACCACACTGTTATACACCCGTCACTACCATGCATCTCCAGGACTGTCATCATCTCAGTGCGAAACTCTGTATTCATTAGTCAGTAACTCCATTCTTCCCTCCCCAGGCTTCCATTGATTTTTATCCCACTTTGTATCTCTGAACTTGACTTTGAAACCTCACACTGGTGGGACTGTACAATATGTGTCCTTTTGTGTCTGGTTTGTCTCACTTAACATTATGTTTTCAAAGTTCAGCCTTGCTGTAGCATGTGTCAGGATTTTCTTCCCTTTTTAAGGCCAAATAGTACTCTATTGTATGTTTATTGTGTTTATATTCACCACTTGACAGATATTTAGGTTGTTTCCACTTTGCCCTATAGTGAACAAGGCTGCTATGAACATTGGCAAACAAATAATCTGTCCCTGCTTTTGCGTATGTACCTAGGAGTGGAATTATTGAATCAGGTTAATTCTGTGCTTAATATTTTGGAGAACTACCATCCATACTATCTACATACTATCATATGATGGCTGTACTAAATGCTAAAGATCCCACCAGCAATGCACAAGTGTTCCAGTTTCTTCACATATTGGTCATTATTTGTCTTCTTAAAAAACAAAACAAAACAAACAAAAACGAAACCTTAGCCATCTAAGAGGATATGAATCATCTAGTTAGGTTTTAACCACATACAATTGCACTTGACCTACGTTTCTATCCCAAACACAAATTTATGTTGGTGTTGAAGAGGCAGAATGGAACTCTGCCCACCCACTAGGATGGAGCAGGCTTCCAGAGGAGAGACCACTACAGGAAGCAGGAGAGGCCAGGTTGAGGGGAAGACTATTGAATGTGTGTCTACACTCAGCTGTGCAGTCAGAGCTGGCCCCACACAGATCCAGGGGTGTCTTGTCAAGGTGGGCATTGGGCCATCAGTGAGGAGGTGCCTGACAGGAACAAAGACTCATACACATGGCGAACCTTTTTCCAGCAGGTGCTCTGGGTGGCTGGTAGGGGCAGAGGCAGTTTGTGACAGTGGCCAGCATGAACCAGGAAGCTGACTCTTGGAGTCTCTTTCCTTAGGTCTTCAGAACTGGGCCCAAAATCTGTACTAGGTAGAAACAGGCATATGGACACAAAGACAAAGTCAGCCACAGGACTAGGGCCCAAGGTCAGAATTAGTAGTAAGGGTGACTTGGTGTCAAGACCCAGGGTTTGGAGGATACTGAAAATTCTGGCCTGACCCTCAAGACTATGGGTCTTCAGCTCTGGGAAAGGAAAGGCTAGATAGGCTGAAAAACAAGGTAAGGAGTGAAATCAACAAAGGTAAGTGAAATCCTCATTGTCAACTGTAAAGTGCTCCAGGAACAGGTCACTGAGAATGAACAACAAGCTGATTTTAAAAATTTTATCCAGAACCCTTTCTATGTTAGATAGAATTATAAATGATCCAAAAGAAATTAGCTGTGTGCTGTGCATTAATAAATATTAGACAAAACACCTGCATTGGAGAAATCCTATGAATTAAAGTGCTTTACTGGTTAAAGTGTCTTTGCTCACTTTGTAATTGCAGTTGCCCATTTGAGTTGGTGTTAATCTCCAGGTCCTTTGCAACCTTGTAGTTGTCAATGTCCTGTCTGATTTTAGCTATGACCTCTCCATTTTTGATGGTGGCCATTTTTTTAAAACTAATTTTTGTTTTGCTTATTAAAGAAAAAAAAAAGCTCTAACATTTGAAACAGCAAATTCACTAATCTTTGTTTAATAACACCAAAGTGGAAATCTATGTGAGAAAATAACAAATAATAAACGTTTTGTCACAGTCTCTGCTGAACACATGAAAAGGCATTTAAGAATTTCACCAAACTTGATAGTGATAATTATGGTATCATCTACTGAAAGCTCAGGGCGCGGCAGGCACCGTTCTAAGCATATATAAACCCGTTTAAAGCACATTCCTCATGCAAACTCACAACCATTCTGTGATTGTCGGTACCGTTACATCCTCGTTTTTACTGTCAGTAGAAGATCACTGTATTCTCTGGCAGCTCCGGATCCCAGGCTCATTCCTTTCTGCTGGGGTCTGAAGATCCTCCCCCAAACCTCGCCTTTCATTTTCTGAAAGTCGCGTTCATTTCGCCACCAATGTCGCAGGCTCCCAATACACCCTTCCCGGGATGCCTAGTTTATTTCCAGAATACGAAGAGTTCGCTCGTCAACAGGCGAATTCTCGAGTATGACCTGCCAAAGATGCTCCGCCACCTGCAGGGTGGGCACCCGCTTCTCCCACCGACCACCTACATGTGACCTGCAGGGTGGGCACCCACTTCTCCCACCGACCACCTACATGTGACCTGCAGGGTGGGCACCCACTTCTCCCACCGACCACCTACATGTGACCTGCAGGGTGGGCACCCACTTCTCCCACCGACCACCTACATGTGACCTGCAGGGTGGGCACCCACTTCTCCCACCGACCATCCATATATGGTTCCCAGCGGGAACCCCGGGCTCTGGATTCATTTTTTAGGGTTGAGAAAGGGAGACCTTAATCCTAAGAGCGAGATCCCTTTCGCAGCAGTGGATCACTGTCCAGAGCATCTTTTCCTATGCATTAGAAGGGCCCCTGCACGATTGGGGTTGATGGTCTGTCTCCCTGCGGGCTCCAGGTCCTCGGAGTTTCCTAAACCATCGCTCTCCCCGGCCAAAGGACGTGCCACCATGACCCCCTCGCTCCTGCAGACAAAGTGCCTCGCATGTTTTGGGGCCGGTTTCAGACTCAGGGGTCGAAGGTGGACGGTGAGGGTGTGAAGCCAACTTGTTTCTCCAGCCTCCGCGGAGGCTCAGTCTCCGGACACACGGGCTGGCCTCGCCTGTCAATTCTGCAAACGATTCGGAACCGTCCTCAGCGTCCCTCCCGAGGGGGAAGCGGGACCGACTCTGGTTCAGGCCAGCAGCTGTCCAGTCGTGACAGAGTATCAAAAACCAGTGACGTAGGTCAGGTGGATAGGTAATCAAAGAGGACCGCCCCGGGAGACCTCGTGGCGCAACGGTAGCGCGTCTGACTCCAGATCAGAAGGTTGCGTGTTCAAATCACGTCGGGGTCAAGCCTTTTTGCACGGCCAGTGGCCCGGGATGCGGGGGTGTGCTCTGGAGAAGGAGGCGGAACCCTCTCTGCTCTGCTGTCGGGGCTTGGAGGCTGCTGGAAAGCTTTTTAAAATACTCTTGCCACGTGCGCAGGAGCCCTCCTTGGCTGGGGGCGTACCTGTGGCCCCTGGAGACCTGCCCTCCGTCTGCACTCAGAAACGGCATTCGCTGTCCAGCGGGCGCTGACCTTTACTCTCTCCCCCCTCCCACCGCGGTGCTCAAGGCCCTTCCCTCCATCCGTCACCTCTGGGCAGCGCAGATCTTTGCAGGTCTCCGTGGGCACCCGGTCGGGGTGAGTGGGTGACCTGACCCACCTGCTGGCCCCGGGGTGAACTCCCTGCCCGAGGTTAGTGGCTGCAGTTTCCCTGCCCTGGTCAACCGCGAAGACTCGGTCTATTACTCAGAGGCAGAGGACCTGAAGCCGGGTACCCGAGTGGACCACAGGACCCAGCAATCACCACCTCGGGGCAAAGATCCCGGGGCCCCGAAAGGCAAGAAAGTGCGCGAATCAGGCAGTGTCCCCCCCCCCCCCCG